>NW_003852569.1:440150-455975 GCF_000181295.1 Otolemur garnettii
GTCTTCTGCCTCTGCCTCCCAAGTAGCTGGGACCACAGGCGCCCACCACAACGCCTGGCTATTTTTTGGTTGCAGCCGTCATTGTTGTTTGGCGAGTCCGGGCTGGGGATTCGAACCCGCCACCTTAGGTGTACGTGGCTGGTGCCTTAGCCGGTTGAGCTATAGGCGCTGAGCTGATTCTGGATTATTTCAAGAAAGAAAATATCATAATAAAGTCAGTCACATGAATTAATTTTTTTTGTTTTCCACTGCATATAAAAGCTATGTTTACACGATACTATGATCTATTAAGTGTACAATAGCATCGTATCTAAAAAAATTTTATAAACCTTAATTTCAAAATATTGAGTTAATGAAGAAATCAATTAAGAAATTTTTAAAAATTTTTTTCTTCCTTTTACTAAGTCATATACACATAGATCATGAATACATTTATGCTTTTGTGGTGTACAATGTGTTGGTTTTTTTAATACAATTTGGAATGGTTATGTCAAACTAATATAGTTTTTACCTCATTAACTTATTGTGTTAAGACATTTATGTTCTATACTTAGTAGATTTGACTTATAACCTTACAATATGCTCCACAGGTGTGGTCCCACCACTTACCCTCCCTCTATCGAATCTCTCACCTCCCCTCACATCCCCCTCTACTTCTCTCTTTTGTCCTAGGCTAGAGTTGTGACCTATCTTTCTTGAGAAAATGTGAGTAATTATAAAGTGGTTTCATAAAAGTATGAAGTACATTGGATACTTTTTCTTCCATTCTTTACATATTTTACTAAGAAAAATATTTTCCAGCTCCATCCATGTAAACATAAAAGAAGTAAAGTCTCCATCTTTTTTAAGGCTACATAGTATTCCATGGTATACATATACCATAATTTATTAATCCATTCATGGGTCGATGGGCACTTGGGCTTCTTCCATGACTTGTCAATTATGAATTGAGCTGCAATGAACAATCTAGTGCAAATATCTTTCTTGCAAAGTGATTTTTGGTGACTTGTAGAAGACTGAAACTGGACCCACACCTTTCACCTCTAACAAAAATTGACTCTCACTGGATAAAAGACTTAAATTTAAGACATGAAACTATAAAGATTCTTGGAGAGAATACAGGGGAAACACTTGAAGAAATTGGCCTGGGATGGGCAGTGCCTGTGGCTCAAAAGGGTAAGGGCACTGGTCCCATATGCCAGAGGTGGCAGGTTCAAACCCAGCCCTGGCCAAAAACTGCAAAAAATTAATTAGTTAATTAATTTAATTTAATTTAAATAATAATAAAATCTAAAAAAAAGAAAAGAAAAAATTGGGCTGGGAGAACACTTTATGAGAAGGACCCCCACAAGCAATTGAAGCTATACCAAAAATACATTACTGGAATCTGATCAAACTAACAATCTTCTGCACTGCCAAGAACATAGTAAGTAAAGCAAATAGACAGCCCTCAGAATGGGAAAGGATATTTTAAGTTTATGTTTCTGACAAAGGTTTGATAACCAGAATCCACAGAGAACTCAAACTTATCAATAAAAAAAGAACAAGTGATCCCATTTCATTGTGGGCAAGAGACTTGAACAGAAGCTTCTCTGAAGAAGACAGGTGCATGGTCTACAGATACATGAAAAAATGCTCATCATCTTTAATCATAAGAGAAATGCAAATAAAAACCACTTTGAGATACCATCTAACTCCAGTAAGAGTAGCCCACACAACAAAATCCCAAAACTATAGATGTTGCAGTGAATGTGGAGAAAAGGGAACACTTCTGCACTGTTGGTGGGAATGCAAGCTAATATGTTCCTTTTGGAAAGAAGTTTGGAGAACACTTAGGCATCTAAAAGTAGACCTGCAGTTTGATTCTGCAATTTCTCTACTAGGTATATATCCAAAAGAAAAAAAATTTAAGACTTATTAAAACAAATAAAAATAGAAATATTTTTCAAAGCCTATAGGATACAGAAAAATCAGTGCTAAGAGGAAATTTTATAGTAATAAATGTCCACATCCAAAAAAGTAGAAAGATTTCAAATAAATAACATAATGATGTAGCTAAGGAACTAGAAAAGTAAGAACAAACCAAATCCAAAATTAACAGAAGGAAAGAAATAATAAAGATCAAAGCAAAACCAAACAAAACAGAGACTAAAATAAATACAAAGGGTTAATGAAATAAAAAGTTAGGTTTTTTAAAAGATAAGTCAACAAACCTCAAGAGCAAAGACCCAAATAAATAAAATTAAAAACAAAAAAAAGGAAAAATTATAACAGATAATACAGAAATACAAAGAATCATACAGAGACAATTATGAACAACTATATGCTAACAAATTGGGAAACCTAGAAGAAATAAGAAATTCCTGGACACACAACTTTTCAAGTGTGAACCAGGAAGAAATAGAAAACCCAAACAGACCAATAACAAGTAATGAGATTGAATCAGTAATCAAAAGTCTTCCAACAAAGAAAAGCTCAGGACTAGATGGCTTTACTGCTCAATTCTACAACATCTAACACCAATTATCCTCAAACTATTCCAAAAATTTAAAAAGCTGGAAATCTTCCTAATTCATTCTACAAGGCCAGTATTACCCTGAAACCAACCCAGGCAAAGCTGCAATAACAACAACAAAAAGGAAGTTACTGGCCAACATCCATGATGAACATAGATGCAAACATCCTCAACAGAATACTACCAAACAGAATCCAACAAAACATCAAAGAGATAATACGCCATGATCAAGTGGGATTTATCCCAGGGATGCAAGGATAGCTCAACATACACAAATCAATAAATATGATACATCACATCAACTGAGGAGTGAACATAAACCATATAATCATGTCAGTAGATGCAGAAAAGGCATTTGATAAAATTCAACATCCCTTCATGATAAAAAAAAAACTCAACAAACTCAGTACAGAAGGAACGTACCTTAGCATGTAAAAAGCCATGTATGACAGTCCCACAGCTAACATCAAACTGAGTGGGGAAAAAGAAGAATGTCTTTAAGAAAGAGAAAGTCTTTAAGGAGAAAGAACTTTAAGAAAGGATGCCCATTTTCACCACTCTTATTCAGCACAGTACTGAAAATCCTAGAGCAATCAGTCAAGAGAAAAAATAAAATGCATCTATGTTGGAAAAGAGAGGGTCAAATTGGCCCTCTTTATAGATGGCATGATCTTAAATATAGAAAAGATGCCTCAAAAACTCTTAGAATTGGGAAACAAATTGAGTAAAGTTATAAGATACAAAATCAACATCCAAAGATTAGTAGTCTTTCTATACCAATAACAAACTAGCTGAAAAATAAATCAATCCCACTTAACAATAGCTTCAAAAATATCTAGGAATATATTTAACCAAGGAGATGAAAGTTCCTATGTATCAGAAGAGTTAATATTGTTAAAATGACCATACTGCCAAAGCAATCTACAGATTGAATTCAATTCGTATAAAAATACCAATCTTCACAAAAATAGAAAAAAAATTCTAAAATTCATATGAAACTATAAAAGACCCTGAGTAGACAAAACAATACTTAGCAAAAAGAGACAAACTAGAGGCATCACACTACCTGACTTAAAAATATGCTACAATAGCTGTACAATAAGCTATGGTAATCAAAACAGTATGATATATTCCACTACAGACACATAGAACAGTGGAACAGAATAGAGAACCCAGAAAGAAATACATGTATTTACAGCCACCAGATTTTCAATAAAGGTGCCAAGAAGATACACTGGGAAAATGATACCCTCTTTAGTAAATGGTGCTAGGAAAACTGAATGCCCATTTATAAAAGAATGAAACTAGACTCCCTATCTCACTATGTCCACAAATCAAACCAAATGAGTTAAAAATTTAAACCTGAGGCTCAGTGCCTATGGTTCAAGCAGCTAAGGCACCAGCCACATACATCCAAGCTGGTGGGTTTGAATCCAGCCCAGGCCCATCAAACAACAATGACAGCTGCAACTAAAAAATACCCAGGCATTGCTGCAGTTGCCTGTAGTCCCAGCTACTTGGGAGGCAGAGGCAGAAGAATCACTTGAGCCCAGGAGTTGGAAGTTGCTGTGAGCTGTGACGTCATAGCACTCTACCCAGGGCGATAGCTTGAGGCTCTGTCTCAAAAAAAAAAAAAAATTTAAATCTGAAACTATAAAACTTATAGAAGAAAACAGGACAAATGTATCAGGATATTGGTCTAGGCAAAGACTATATGGCTAAAACTTCAAAAGCACAGGAAAAATACAGAAATAGACAAATGGTACTATACTAAACTAAAAACTTCTGTACAACAAAGGAAACAATCAAAAGAGTAAAGAGACAACCTATTGAATGGGAGAAAATATTTGCAAACTATTCATTCAACAAGTGACTAATATCCAGAATGTATAAGAAACTCAAACAATTCAACAGCAAACAAATAATTTGATTAAAAATCAGCAGAGGATCTGAATAGATATTTTTCAAGAGAAGACATAGAAATGGCCAACAGGTATATGAAAAAATGCCCAACATCACTAATCATCAGGGAAATGGAAATCAAAATCATAATGTGATATTATCACACCCCAATTAGAATGGCTGTTATTAAAAAAATAACAAACACTGCTGAGTATCCAGAGGAAAGTGAACTCTTATATGCTATAATAAATTATTATAGCGATCATGGAAGACAGTATGGAGGATTTTCAAAAAACTAAAATAGAAGCACCATATGATCCAGCCATCCCACCACTGGGTACTTAACCAAAGGAAAGGAAATCAGTGTATCAAAGGGATACCTGGACTTTCATGCTTACTACAGCAAGCAATAATTCATAACAGCTAAGATATGGAATCAACCTAAGTATCTATCAATGGATGAACAAATGAAGAAAATGTGGTGCATGTACCCAATGACATACTATTCAGCCATAGAGAGGAATGAAATTCTGTCATTTGTAGCAATGGGGAAGGAACTGGAAGTCATTATTTTAAGTATAATAAACCAGGCATGGAAAGACAAAGGTGCAAGGTCTTACTCATATGTGGGAGCTCATATGTGATATTGTGGAGGTAGAGTAGAATTACAGCTGTCAGAGACTGAGAAGAGGGGTGTGGGGATGAAGATAGGTTGATGAATGGTACAAACACAGTTAGGAATAAGCTCAGGATAGCACAGTTTAAAAAAATTTGTGGTGTATTTCAAAATAACTAGAAGATTTGAAATGTTCCCAACACAAAGAAATAATAAATGCTTGAGGTGATAGGTAGCCTACATACCCTAACTTTACCATTGCACAGTATGTGCATGTAGTTCAGGATGAAGGAGAGAAGTGGAGGGGGAAGGCTTGATAGAGGGAGAGTAAACAGTGGGACCACATCTATGGAGTATATTGTAAGGGTACAAGTCAAATCTATGAGGTATAGAACATAAATGTCTTAACACAATAATCAAGTAAATGAGGTGAAAGCTATATTAATTAGTTTGATGTAAGCACTCCAAATTAAAAAATCAACACATTGTACCCCACATATGCATAAATGTATTCATGATCTATGTGTATATAACTTAATAAAAGGGAAAAATCACATGTACCTCATAAATATGTATAATACGTATCAATTTAAAAATACTTCATTGGTAAAAAATTTGATCATCAGAGCCTTCATTGAATCATAATTGTTTTTTCTGGTGGAAAGTCTTACCTCAATGCTGACAGTTACTGATTGATCAGAGTGGTGGTTGCTGGAGGCTGAGTAGCTGGGTGCCAATTTTCTTAAAGAAAACAATGAAGTCTGCTGCACTGATTGACTCTTCCTTTCATGAAAGATGTCTATGTAAATGTGATGCTGTTTGACAGCATTTTACCCACAGTAGAATCTCTTTCAAAATTGAAGTTAATCCTCTCAAACACTGCTGCTTTATCAACCAAGTTCATAGAATATTGTATTCCTTTGGTGTCATTTCATCAATGTTCACAAACATCTTCACCAGGGGTAGATTTCATCTTGAGAAACCACAGTCTTTGCTCATCCCTAAGAAGCAACTCCTCATCAGTTCAAGTTTCATGACAAGACTGCAGCAACTCAGTCCCATCTTCAGACTCCACTTCTAATTTTAGTTCCTTTGTTATTTCCACCACATCTGCAGTTGCTTCATCTACTAAAGTCCTGAACCTCTTGAAGTCATCTGCAATAGTGGGTGTCAACTTATTCCAAATTCCTATCAGTGCTGATATCTTGACCTTGTCCTGTGAATCCTGAATGTTCTTAATGGCGTCTAGAATAGTGAATCCTTTCCAGAAGGTTTTCAATTACCTTTCCCAGACCCATTAGAGAAATCACTATCTCTGGCAGGTATAGCCATCAGCAGACTCTTGAGGCAAGAGTCTCCACCAGAAAAAACAATTATGAAAATATATTTCTTAAATAAGACTTGAAAGTTGAAATTACTCCTTGATCCATGGACTGCAGAATAGATCCCGTGTTAGCAGGCATGAAAACATTAATCTCCTTGCACATATCCACCAGAGCTGTGGGTGACTAGGTGCATTGTTAGTAGGCAGTAATCTTCAAAGGAATATTTTATTTTCTGAATAGGTCTCAACAGTGGGCTTACAGTATTCTGTAAACCATGCTGCAAATAGATGTGCTGTCTTCCAGGCTTTGTTATTGCATTTATAGAGCTGAAAGCAGAGTAGATCTAGCATAATTCTTAAGGGTCCTGGGATTTTCACAATAATATATGAGCATTGGCATTAACTTTTTAAGTTATTCGCTGCATTACCCAACTAGCAAGAGAGTCAGCCTGTCCTTCGAAGCACTGAAGCCAGGCATTGGCTTTTCCTCTCCAGCTTCAAAAAAGTCCTTAAAACCTTTGTCAGCTGCAAACTTTTCCTTTGCAGCTGCCTCACCTCTCACAGCCTTTATAGAATTGAAGAGAGTCAGGGCCTTGCTCTGGATTAGGCTTTGGCTTAAGGGAATGTTGTAACTGATTGTGTCTTCTATCTAGACCACTAGGACTTTCTCCATAGGAGCAGAGTCTGTTTTGTTTTCTTACCATTCACCTGTTAACTGAAGTAGTACTTTTAATTTCAAGAACTTTTCCTTTGCATTCACATTTTTGGGTAAACATTTGACACAAGAGGCCTAGTTTTCAGCCTATCTTGGTTTTCAAGATGCCTTGTTCATTAAGCTCAATTGTTTCTAGCTTTCGATTTAAAGTGAAAGATGTATTACTCTTCCTTTATTTTGAACACTTGGAGGCCACTTCAGGGTTATTAATTGGTCTAATTTCAATATTGCTGTGTCTCAGGGACAAGGTAGACCCAGTGAGAAGGAAAGCAAGGAGGGAGCTGCTGATCCCCAGAGCAGTCACAACACACAACATTCATCAATTCAATTCTTGTATGGGTGTGGTTTCTGGCACCCCAAAATAATTACAATAGTAACATCAAAGATCACTAATGACAGACCACAACAGATAATAATAGTAAAATTTGAAATATTGTAAGATCCAACCAAAATATGACACATGGACACGAAATAAGTGCATGCTGCTGGGAAATGGCCCTGACAGACTTGCTTGGGCAGGGCTGCTACACATCTTCAATCTGTAAAAAATCTACGGAGTACCATGCAGTCAAGTGCGGTAAAAGGAGTGCCTGTAATGATGACTGCTCCAAAATCTGGCTTAGTTTCCTGGTTTTTCTCTTAATCCAATTTCATCTATTTTCTTCTAAATAAAGAGCAAACACAGATGTCTTAGTCTAGGCTTGTCAGGTACACTCTTTACAGCTTTCTTTGGTTGTGATCAGGCTTACTGTGGAGACGAGCTCACATCTCAAAACTGTCCTGTCTAGCTACTGTTTCTTCTTATATGATCCTGTCTTGACCACCACCTTTGTAACTTCCTCTTCTACTCCATCCTCTTTTCCCATCCTATGCTTGTCCTTTAAGTGTACTGCAAGGCTATGTTAACCAGTCTGATGTAAGCATTCCAAATTGTATATAAAATCAGCACATTGTATCCCATAAATGCATTAATGTACACAGTTATGATTTAATAAAAAAATTAAAAAAAGAAAAACATACTGCAAAGCCTTTATCCTTTGTTTTCCTGCCTAGAAATCCCTTCCCCTGAGAGCATGATTTGTGCCCTCACTTCCATCTGGTCTTCACCCAAGTGTCATCTTCTCAGTTAGGCCTTCCCTTACTGCAGTGGTTCTCAACCTTCTGAATGCCGTGGCCCTTTAATACAATTCCTGTGAGTCACAACCCACAGGTTGAGAACTGCTGCCTTACTGCCTCAAAATGTAAAATAGATCCCCTCCAACTCCCAATTTTCCTTACCCTGCTCTATTTTACTTTACAGTACTTATCCTCATATATAATTTCATATTTTTATTCATTTATTAATTGTCTCTTTCTCCCCATCCCTACCCCTAATGCAGTTTCCTTGCGTACACATGTTATTGGGCAAGGAGACCTTCTATCCTATTTGCTAATAGCATAATGGGGTAGCACTTGTCACACTCCCCAGACTCCTCTGATTTCCCATTTCTAAAATTGAATACCACTTAAATAAAATCATGGGGTACTTCATTCTTCCCAAACAAGACAAAATATTCCATTACCTTATGAACATGGTGCTTAGTACAGTCAGTCTCTCATATCTTCTGCCAATGGTTAAACAAAGGCCTGGAGGGATGCAGAAGGAAGTGACAAATTCTCATGAAAAACAGGAAAAGTTATTTCTTTGTATATCCATGTGCCTGTGGCTCAAAGGAGTAGGGCGCTGGCTCCACATACTGGAGGTAGCGGGTTCAAACCCAGCCGCGGCCAAAAACTGCCAAAAAAAAAATTATATCAATGAGAACTAGAGCTGGGATGTTCCACAGGACCACACACATCTACACTGAATACTTTAATACACTCAGCTGGGCTGCAGAAAGACTTCACACCAGCCCCTTAGAAATCCTGTCTTCATGAATTTTTCTCATTCAACTGAGTTAATCTCTCCAGTACAGAGATAGTTCATTCCACAGTGAGTTAATCTAACTGGTAGAAGAATGGCAAATAAATATATCCTAGCACTGAGGAAGCTCAGACAAAGATCTTGAGGTCATTTTCTGTATCTGAGTTGGAAAATCTGCATTTATAGAATTTAGAATGTCAGTTAACTGATGTTTAACATCTGATGGACAGGAACCATGCCATTTGGGAATAGGGGAGATGAGCAACCCTGACATGGCGGGCAATGAATTATTACTGTATTAGTTTCCTATTGCCACTGTAATGAATAACCACAAATTTAGTTGCTTGAAACAACACAAATTTTTCTCTTATGGTTCTGGAGTTCGGTTATCCAGAATGGATTAAGGTTTTGGCAGAGTGGAGGCCCTAAGAGAAAATCCATTTCCTCCTTCTTTTCTAGCTTCTAGAAGCAGCTGCATTGCCCCCTTCCTCCATCCTTAGAGGGCACCATTCCCACCTGCTCTCATAATCATCTCTTCCCTCTGACTTTGACCCTCCTGCCCCTTCGTGTGATAACATTGGGCTCACATACACAATCCAGGATAATTTTCCCATCTCTAACTCCTTAATTTAATACATCTTCAAAGTCCCTTTACCCATCTAAGGTGGCATAATTCACAAGTTCCAAAGATAAGGAAGTGGACATTTCTGGAAGGACACTATTCTGTCCACCACAAACAACCATCAGATAATAAACATTAGTTCTAGTAAAAGAATAATGGACATCAGGCCAGAAAGCCCAGGTTGCCATTTCCTGAAAGGAAAAATGAAGATAATGACACTTCTAATGGCTAAAAATGAATTAATTGCATAACAATACTTTGTCAATCACAAGTTACTGAAGTTTAGTTTGGTTCTGTTCAACAAACATTTCCTGACCTCATACTACCTGCTAGAACAGCAGGGAATACAAGATGTGTCCCTACTGTCCAGGAGTAGTCTAAAAGTCATGAAATCAAAAATATTAACTTAAGTGAGACTAGTGCAGTGATATGAGTGTGTGCAAGAAGAGCAGGTAACTAACTAAGAGGAGAGAGCAGCTCCTGGGAGAGAGAGAAAAGGCTTTGGGAAAGGCTTCACAGAGCACGTGACAGTTTGAACAAGATATAGAAGAATAAATCAGTTTTCAGACAAAAGAAAGACGTGATTTTAGTCAGAAAAGAGCCACCCAAAAGCACAGAAGTGTGAAACTGCATTGTGTGTTCAGAGAACTACAAAGGGGTCTGATCCTGGTATATCTTCCATATAACACAGAGAGGCAGGAGTCACATAAACAATGTAAGAACAGAAAACTGAGAAGAAGAAACATTCTCTATGCTGTGCTCAAATGCTCATCTTTCCAGGTAGTGAGAAGCATTCAAACATTTTAAGCAGGGAGGTGACTAACCATTCCAGTTGGCTTGGGATTATCCTAGTTGTAGCACAGTCTTGTGACCCAGAAACCCTCCCAATCCTGGACAAACCAGCATGGTGATCACCTGTGAGAAATGATTTGATGAACTTAATTTCTACACAATTCACTGTGGCTGAAATGAAGATAGTGAGCTATAAAATAGCAGGATGGAAGAAAAGAGATTGATAAGACACCAGGAAAGTAGCCTCCAGATGAGATGATGAGAACCTGCACTGAAGCTGCGACTGTAGGGGAGCAAAATTCAGCGTTTGGATCTGATGGAATGACCTGATGTGGGAAATAAGGAAGCAGAAGAAATCTAGGATAACTCCTAGGATTTGGAGTGACTGAGTGCTCTTTATGCCAGTAGAAAGAAGTATGGGATGCTAGTGAGTTGATTGACTTCAGTTGATTGACTTTAGTTTAGGACATGTTCAATTTGGATCTGATGTTTCCATGACACTCCAAGATGAAGCTCTCCAGGGCATGGTCCAGATCTTAAGGGCAGATCAGAACTGTTGGGATGGTCACATTCTTCATATTCTGTGGACATGGAATTTTATGTTTACAAACAATAGTTACAACAGCCACCACTCACTTATTGAGTGTTTCCAGGCTGGGAACTGGGGATGGGAGTAACAAAGGCTAGTTCAATCTAATTTAACCATAATTGCCACATATAAGGATATAGTGGTCTGTCACAAAACCCAAAGGCAGGGATGGGTTTCAGCAAGGGACTGGAACCAGGGAGGACCCTACCAACAGGATTCTTATCATCTGGCCTCCAGTCTTCTTGGTGCCTCTGCTCCCCACTCCATTATTCCCCCTTGCTACAGATTGCTTATCCTGCTTCCCAGACCATGTGGCTTTTCACATAGCTGTGTGTACTTCTAGAATTAATACTTCCTTCATTCAGGGTACCAGGCAGAGGCTAAGAAGGGAATTACATACTGCTAATACTTAATTGCATGGGAAGGTTGAAAGTTGAATTAGGTGAATAACCTGGACCAAATAATTGTGGAGAGGGCTTGGAAGGGAATCAGTAGGCCCCAGAAAAGATAGCAGTAGGGAATATGGCCTAAGGTATCCACCACACAAGTATGTTTTTATTTACCCTTAGAATTATACCATGAGGCATTTATTATTACTGTCCCTTAGGCTATAAATGCTCTGAAGACAAAGACCATGTCAACTTGTCCACCACTACATAAATGGATGCCAGTGCCCCTCGCACAATGCCTTGCTCATGCTTAATTAAGTGAGTGAGTCTCAATTCTACATTTGAGAAAATTTGGGGATAGAGAAGTTCAATCACTTTCCCAGTGTGACACATCCAAGTAGTAGAAAGAAGAATCACATCTAAATCCGTTCCACTACAGATTTTGTGTTATAACTAATGAAAACTCGCTTTCTGGTAAAACTCTCAGAGCTACCCCAGAAGGTTGAATATTCTTGGTAAACAAAATTTTCTAGTCACTGAAAGTAAATTGATAGTGGATAATCCAGGTGAATCCCAACAAGCAGACAGGAGAGTGGGTCAGGGACTGGCCTAGGCTGAAAGCCAGGTTGGGCACAGGTGCGTCTGCAGAAGTGGCTGGAGGCCGGTTCTCTGCTGCAGTTTGGCTGGTGTGACTCATGTCAGCCAGCAAGAAAGAACACTGGGAAGTTACATCATAGGACTTGGCCATCTCACAATTAAAATTGCCAGCAAGAAGATGCTAGGTGTGTCTCTACCCTTGGACCCAAAGAACAAAACAAGATGATCTGAGATTCTTTAAGAAGGTTGCACAACTGTCAATCCCTTCAGTACAGAAATTCAAATCCACCAGTATTATATTAGTACTCACTGTATCTACCATGTTAGATATTTAGGCAACATGGTAAAGTGACCACATTTTCAAAGACTAAGAACATGTGATTTGACAAATGATTTTTCCTAGTATGTTTCCTTATTTATATAAATAAAAATAAATTTGATCTTAATAATATACTTAACAAATCATCTTTTGCCTACCTTATGCAATAGCATAATAATTGATTACCCCAATTCTTCTTCTACCCCTTCCCATTCTATTCTCACATAAGGGTAAAGTGAAAGTTTGGAAGAGGAAATCAGATCTCTCCTTTGTTCTAACCCTGGACAGTGATTCTCCATCCCACTTGAAGTAGAAGCCAAAATCTGAGCCTAAAGATCTGAACCACACATTCTAAGCCCTCACACTTTTGCTTGCTCTGCCCAGCCCTACTGGCCTTCTGACCACTCCATGAAATCACCAGGTACCTTGCACTCCCAGGCCTTTGAATAGGTTGATCTGTTGATTGAACAAATGAAAGAACAAAATCATTTACTAGGAAGAACTGAAAGCATACGGTATAGAATCATAGTTTCTAGTCTTTGAACTTATAGTTGGACTGACAAAACATCACAAATTTTAAACAATTAGATAAAGATAAGACTGGGTGCTAAATTGTGTGTGTGTGACTATACATGTTACATAAAATGGGAAAAAAAGAATTATGTAGTAAAAAAAATCAAGGATCATGTGGATTTTAAAACATAACAGTAATAATGTTAATATATAGGGCTATATATATACCCACATAGTGCTGCAGCATCTCTAACAAGATTTTATCATCTTGTGTTCATTTTACATTCACAATAGCCCTTTGTGACAAGTAAGAGACATATTGTTATTTCACTTTATAGATGAGGTAGCTGTATGATGAGAGTTGTGTGATTTATGCAGAGAATGCAACCAGAAAATGGTAGAGGTAAAATTCAGATCTCCTAATAATAAACCATCCATTCATGTATTTATTCACCTATTCAACAAATATTTTGAGTATATACAACATGGTAGGCACTGGTCTAGGTATTTGCAATATAGCAGTAAACGAAACAGACAAAGCCTCATAGAACTTATATGCCACTTATGAAGGTATATTTTTTAACTTATTATTATTATCATTAATTAATTCTTATTCTTCTTATTAATTCTTTTACTAAGATGGCATTTACATGGATCAAAATTTAATCCTTGGTGTACAATTCTACAAGCCTTTACAAATGCAAACAGGCATATAACCACCTTCATAACAATGATACAGAACAATGGCACCACCCCTAAAACTATTCTGGTGCCCCTCCACAATTAACCTCTTTCCTCTGCCCCAGGCTCTGCAATCATTGATCTGTTTTGTGTCTCCATTGTTTTGCCTTTTCTAGAATGTCATATAGATGGAACTATAAAGAATGCAACCTCCTAAGCCAGGCTTTTCACTTAGCCTAGTGCATTTGAGGTTCATCACTTTTGTTGCATACAGCTGAGAATATACAATTGTTGTTTATCCATTTACAGGCAAAGAACACATGAGTTGTTTAGTCTTTGGCTATTACAAGTAAAGCTTTTATAAAGACGTGCATACGAATTTTTGTGTGACTATGTTTTCACTTCACTTTAGTAAAGATCTAGGTAGGAGTGAGAATGCTAGATCATTTGGTAAGTATATGTCTCCTTTTATAAGAAACTGTCAGTTTTCCAGTTAGCCATACCATCTTTCACTCCCAGAGTTCTAGCTGCTTTGCGTCCTAGCTATTGATCACACTTAACATCTCTAGTGCAATAACTTTTAAAATTTTTCTAATGGGTATGTAGTAGGATCTCATTGTGGTATCATGTGCATTTCCCTAAGGACCAATGATGCTGAACATCTTTTCACATGCTCATTTACCATTAGTATGTCTGTTTAGGTTAAATGTCCACAATTTTTGCCAATTTTTTCACTGAGCTGTTTATTTTCTCATTATTGAGTTTTCAGAGTTCTTCACATATTTTCTTTTTTGGACACAAATTTTCTTTTTTTAAAATCACATATGTGATTTGCAAATATGTTCTGCTAACCTGTGGCTTGTTGTATCATTCTCTTAATAGGATCTTTCAAAGAGAAGTTCTAAATTTGATGATATGTAATTTAACATCTTTTATTCCTCTGTGAATTGCACTTTCAGTGTAAACTTTAAAAATTAATTGATAGGGCGGAGCCAAGATGGCAGACTGCAGCCAGCTTTTTACAGAAGCTCCTGTCCAGAAGGAAGCTTAAAGGACAGAAGTTTAGCAAGGGACCTGATGCTTTGGAGTGGAGCCAAGAGAGAAGATTGAAGAACTCACTTCAACCTTCCTGAGGCAAGATGCGACCCCAAAAATACAACCAAAAGGTACAAAATCCACCACCAAGCAGACGGGAGTCCCCTCTCCCACAACAAGGGCTCGCAGTTTACTCCATGCAAACAAGCGAGCAGAGTTCAAACTTCCCCCCACTCTATCCCACGGGAGAGACTCCCTAAAAACTAGACCTCCTACCCCTGCTGGCTTGCCACAGCACCCTCCTGCCAGGCATAAAACTGTAAAACTGTATAAAACTGTATATATTCTCCACCTGCAACATTGAACTCTGAGGAGTCCCCACCCACCCACTCCGAGGTCTGGAGCTTTGTTACCTATGGAGTCAAGATTCTTGGGCATCTCCTTGAGAGAAGTGGAGGGGGAAAGGGCTGGTACTGCTCTGTGCTGACTGTGGCACAGGTGTGAGGAGAAGAGAAGCGGCTTGGAGGAAGGCAGTGCAGCAATGGTGGCATCCTGAGCTGCTAATTGACGCCATTCCACGACCATCTATCTGGACAACCAGAGGCTCTGGACAACAGCCACAGGCAGAAGGTAAGTAAAGAGACGATTAACACCAGCCTTCAGGGTATAATACAGCTGAGACAAAGGCAGTGGGCGGGCAGAGGCTAGAATTGACACCTGAGTGTAAACTGCTATTTGTCTGCTGCCCAGAGCTAAATGCAGCCTCTGACTTGCAGAGGAATCTAGCTGAACAGAAGCACACAAGGACCCCCTTCCAAACTCAGATTTCTGGCTGAATTTGGCAGTCATAAGCCCCAGGAGCAGTTGCCTACTGGAGTGAATAGGGTCACAGACCTGGGGAATTACGAGTGAATGAGTGCAAGGTGGGGAAGGAGGTATTAACCTTCCCAGACTAACCCATCTGCTGGGTGGGTCCCTTTACCACCACGGAGCACTGGAGCAAGTTATATCTGAGCTGCAAGCGGACCCCACTTATCTAGCTGCCAGAAACATTTGAACTTTTCCACCTGAAACTGGTGCTGACTGGGACAACTGATTTGGACCCCTTAAACTGGGCAGATGACCCAGGGACTATTCAAAGGGACACCCTGGGTATATGGTTGAGGGAAGGTTTGATTTTCCTTGCCCAATTGTTGTTTATGGGGGGTGGGGCAATTTAATTGCTGGTATTTCTCCACAGCTGAGACTTCAACCAAGAGAAACTGAATCACTAGGGTAGGACAGAGACCAGCTGAAAATAAGACAGAGCCACT
>NW_003852569.1:460871-474003 GCF_000181295.1 Otolemur garnettii
CTTAACCAGTTTGATGAGAGTATTTCAAAATGTATATGAAAACAGCACACTGTACCCCATGATTGCATTAATGTACACAGTTATGCTATAAGAAATAACAAATTAAAAAAAATTAATCTAAGGAATCTTTCTTAACTCAAAGTTGCAAAGATTTTTCTCCTAAAAATTTTATTCATTGAGGTTTGACATTTAGGTCTATGACTCATTTTAAGGTAGTTTTTGTATATGGTACAAAGTGTAGGTTAAAGTTCTCTTTTTCATTCTCTTTCTTTCTTTCTGACTGTCCAATTATTCCAGCATCATACATTGAAAAGACCATTTTTCTTCAATTAGTGCCATTGCACCCCTGTTGAAATTTAACTGACCATATCAGCATGGCTCTATCTGTTGACTTTCTGTTCTATTCCATTCTTCTAAATCAGCAGTCCTTAACTTTTTTGGCACCAGGGATCAATTTCATGAAAGACAATTTTTTTTCCCTGGAGGTTGGAGGATTGATCCCTCACATGCAGAGTTTATAGCAGGGTTCACGCTCCTATGAGGAGCTCAGATGGCGACATGAGCAATGGGGAGCAGCTGTAAATCCAGATGAAACTTTGCTTGCCCTCTGCTCACTTCCTGCGGTGGGGCTGGTTCCTAACAGACCACCAACCAGTATCTGTCCATAGCCTGAGGGTTGGGGACTATAATTCTAAATGACTAAACTCTCACTAATAAGACACTTTCTTGATTACTGTAGCTTTATGATAAGTCTTGATGTCAACAATTTTGTTTTTTTTGAAGTTGTTTTGGCTATTCTAGTTCCTTTGCCTTTCTCTTTAAATTTTAGAATCAGTTTGCCTAGTTATTAAAAAAAAAAGACCATTAGGATTGTTATTATGATGTTGTTGTATCTACAAAACAATTGGGGGTAAACTGACAACAATATGGAGTCATCTAGTCCATGAACATAAATAACTCTTCATTTATTCTGGTTTTTCTTTGTTATTTCTTTAGTGTTTTATAGTTTTCTGTACACATTTATTGCACATACTTTTAGAATTATACCTAAGTATTTCATGGTTTTGGTGATATTGCAAAGGGTACTTTTTAATTTTGATTTCTAATTGTTTATTGATAAACATGTAGAAATGTGATTTTTTTGTATAATGACTTTGTATCGTATCCTGGGACTTAGATAAACTCACTTATTAGTTCTAGCATGTTTGTTTTTTTGTTTTGTGTGTAGTTTCTTTGTTGTTTTTCTCCTTTGACAATTATGTCATCTGCAAATAAAGAAAGCTTTACTTCTCCCTTTATAGCAGTCTTACTATGGTCTTACTGCACTGGTTAGGCTCTCTCCCCTGATGCTCAGTGTGATGTGAGTCCAGCTCCATGCTGAACATCAATGGTAAAACATTCAGTCTTTCACCATCAGTTAAAATGTTTCCTATAAAAATTTTGTGGATTCCTTCCATAAGTTTGAGAAAATTCCCTTCTATCCCTATTAAGCTAAGACATTTGTATTGCAAATGCATGCTGTATTTTGCCAAGTACATTTTGTACATCTACAGAGATGATGATATAGTTTTTCTTCTTCTTTATTCTTTTGATATGACACGTTACCATGATTGATTTTTGAATGCTGAGCTAGCCTGGCACTACCAGGATAAACCCCACTTGGTCACAGCATATAGTTTTCATACATTGTTAAAGCTGATTTGCTAAAATTTTCTTATGAATTTTGATGTCTATGTTCATGAAGACTATTGTCTATAGTTTTCTTTTCTTATAATCTCTTTGTCTGGTTTTGGCATCAGGGCAATGCTGACTTCATAGAATGAGTTGAGAAGTTTCCCATCCTCTTCACTTTTCTGAAAGAATTTCTGTATAATTGGTATTATTTCTTACTTAATTGTTTAGCAGAATTTACCAGTGACACATATATCTCCCCTGTTGTCCAATGGGTAGAAACCTTTGTTTTCTATACTGTAGTTGACAAAGGTGGGAGGGTAAATTCGATCCATTTTACTCCCCCTTGGCAAAAAAATCCTTAGGGTAATAATTAAGCACAGAATTAAAGAAAATGAGGTAGAAATGTCTGGGAAAGAAAGAAAGGAGCTCAGAGATGAGGATGTAGCTGGAAAGAAAGGAGCTCAGAGATGAGGATGTAGCTGGAAAGTTTGTGAAACATGAAAGAGACCAGTATGGCTTTAGCTAGCAAAGGCGGGGTGGGTGGTGAAGGGAACAGAAGAGATGGGGCCAGAGACTGTTCAGTTCCTCTCAGGCCTCAGTTTCTTCCCAGCAGGGTGGTAACACTACAGGGTGTCAAACAGAGGGGTGATAATAGAATTCAGAGCATTAGGAGCAGAAGCAGGCAGTTTGGAGGCTGTAGCAGAGTGCTGGTAAAACAGACATGGACTGTTATTATAATCTGTGGATAAAAGAATAGGGTCTGCTAAGACCTTGTCTTTGAAAATGAGAGGGGAAAAAGAAGTCAAGAATGACCTCATGTCCTTTGCAGTACTGTCTTTTATAGTTGTCAAAAAGGTTTCGGGCCTGGCTCTTTTGCTATTGTTTCTATAGAATGAACAATGGTTGTATATTTGATGCTCTTTCTCCTATTCCTTTTCCAGCAGTCTGACACATATTGGCTCCTGTGAATATTTCTTGGGTAGAAGTATTAAAGCACATGAAACTCTCTTTTCAAATTACCCAGTGTTGAACTGAGTTTGGTACAGATGTGGGTCAGGGCAGCTGACAGAAACCTCTGTGTTTCTTAGGGTAGCAGCTATGGGACCTATATTTAAATTAACATCCAAAGGGCCCGCCCTTCACTACCATTCTCAAAATAAAGACCCAGCCTGCCTTATCACTCGCAACCCTGTCTGACAAATAGTTCAGTCAAGACTCCAGATCGCTGGGTTGTGGAACAAGTGGGCGAGGGAACCAGTCCTACAGCGGGTGGCTCTATATCACTGGTATGTACCTGACTCAGCTGGCCTCTAGCTTCACCCAGAGACCTGTGCTGGGTGGGCTTTGCTTCCTGAACTCTGGCTACTGGTGAAAGAAAGCAGCAACTGAGCTCAGTGTGTCAGTTTTGCCCTTAGGTAAAGGATGGTTTTAAAGCTGTATAATATACACTCACACAAGACTCTCAGAGAGCAAATGTCTCCCTCCCACTTGGAGTGATCTGAGCCATTCATGGCTACCTGTCTGTCAGAATTCTATGGAATAGGGAGTAGGAGGCAGAAAGTAGAGAAATCAGGAAATTCATAATCCATTAGAGACTATTGGTAATTTGCATCCGCATGAAAGAAAAGGGACAGAAAATTTTTCTATCTATAACCCACCCACCCCCCAAATTTTATGTTTTGAAGATTTAGAAAGATTAAGCCTTCCAAGGTGAGCATGAGGTGACTATGAATCATAGACAACAAAGAAGGGACTTCCAGGGCTAGAATGCAAGCAGAAGAAATAACCTTGTAGGCTGGAGAAGCAGGAAAAATACCCCCGTGGACTCCCTACTCCTCAGTAGGTCAGTCAAAGACTGATGGAACAGAGAGGAGATAACCAATGCATCCTACAGGCACATCCAGGGCCTGTGTTTTGACCTGGTTCCCCTAACCCCCAAACAAATGGGTCTGATGTCAGATTTCCATCTCCATCATAGATAAGAGTGTGCATCATCATTATTACCACCATAAATGGCATCACAATCACTGGCATCATAATAATCTTTAATCAATGTGGCCAACCAGTCAGCTGAGCCAGAACCAAGATCCACTTCTAAGCAAGCCATTCACAGACCACTTTTGTATTGTTTAGAAGCTCAGGGATATGAATTATTCCTGAGCACAGTCTTTCACATATAATTTTAGCTCTCAAAACAAAATAGCTGACAGTGACTTCCATGATGATGTCATTAGCAGAACTGACAAATATAATATTTTGATAAAATACAAAGAGAAAAATAGTAGTTTTAAATTTTTTTGAGTAAAATTAACAGTTTCTACCATTTATTGAATGGCTGTCTTGTTCCAGACACTTGATGTCTTTGAAGCTTTATGATGACTCTAGGAAAAAAATTTCCCACATTCACAGTTATGTCCTATTCCAAGGTCTACACTTTTAATCATGGCACTAAACAGCCCTGATAAGAGTTTTTTGTTTTAGTTTTTGGGGAAAAACCAAGAAAACTCACTCTTTTAAAAGTTCTACTTTATGTCTGCCATAAAATTCTTCTATGTGGACCAGACTTAGAAAATGTGTATGAGAAAGGCCCTGAGGCTAATTGCTGTTCCTCTTAGAACGAAGGCCCCATGCCCCATTGTCCATGAGTATACCTGCTTATCAGGCTATCTCCATCTCAGAAATGAGTAGAATCTTAAAAAGTTAAGTACTGGTTTCACAAGGCCAAGCATCCTGGAGTCTCAGGTAGCAGACTCTGCTCCAAGTGTCTTTGACTTGTGTGAAACTGAGCTTATTGAGTGGGGCAACTGGATTACAGGATACAACCATTCCCTGAGTCCTGAGTCACCCTATAATGGGTACATAAAATAATCACTCTGTCTTTTGCAATTATCTCAATAAGCTGGTGATCTAGTATCCCTTTTTCAAGATGCCAGAGGAGGAAAAAAGGAGGAAAATCTCTCTCTGAAGAAAAAGTGAGACACCAAAGATGTGGTTTTCCACAGATTCCATTTTCCTGCTCTTCTTCCTAGAATCCATATGCTCAGAGGTCACTTAAACTAAGCAGTCCCAGAAGAACTAAACATTATAGTATAATTAGCCTGAGTCAAAGAATGGGCACATGGGAGAAGTGACTTTATTTACAATAGATAAAATAAACATAATTAATTTTTAAAGGGAGAAAAAATAATATTAACATAGATAATAGTAACAATCAATAATATTAATTGGATTAATTCATGAATTAAAATTTGAGCCTGATGCCATAACTCATAGACATCTTGTGTTTATTTTTCCATACTCCTATTCAAAGATGTCATGTGAGGCAGCCCAAGATACAATTTTTGTCAACTCTTTCCTCTTCTAGAAGGTATGAAAAATCAGTCCTGTTGGGTATTGTACAGTTCCACTACCCCAGTTAAAAAGTTATGTAGACTTAAGAATAGATAGATGTGCACACGTATATGTTTTCGCACAACACATTTCAGACAATCCCAAATGGCCAATCCTCAAGCACCTTTCAAACAGGTGAGTATCAATATCACTCACTTAGGGAGACTGATTAATAATTCTGAACTCATAAAGAATTCCAAACCAATATAATTTTATTGAGGACACTGTATTTAGCACTTGGCCTTCCATGTTATTGATCTTCAATAATGTATATTAACTGTGGGTGTATGAATGTGTATGTGAGAGAGACAGACAGACAAAGAGAAAGAGAGATGAATACATAAATCTTCAATAGTTTTCCTGATGCTCAAACCCCAAACCAAACTTGATCCAGCTTTATTATACTGCTTTGCAGTTTCTGAGAGCCTCACCACTGGATGCACATTCCTCCAAAGAGAAGGGTCATGGGATCATTAAAAGTCCCCACAAAATACTTGCTGAAGTAAAATAAATTACTGACAGCCACTGGATAAAGGAAATTAGTGTGGCTACTTTAAGTTCATACTTAACAATGGACTCCCATTTTTATACCTTATCAGTTATTTACTTCACTTACACTCTTGGTTCTAAATGCTTATGAATAGCACTGATAATTAACTTTATGATACAAGGCCAACATTTTCATCTAACAATGATATCAAAGAAAATGTTATGTTCTCAATGCTCTGAATACTCTAATATCTTAAGCTTACACACTAGAACAAGTTTACCATCCAAGGGACTGTAACAAACTGGTCAACACACAGAGGGGGTCAGCGTAAGGAACTAGGCTTACTATACTGATAAGTACATGGGGCACATGTCAGTCTATGAAAATTAGGTCAATGTAAGGAGGGAGGTGGTCAGCTACAGAGGTTCTACTCTAGTTACAGACTTTTAGGGAAATTGCTTTTATTGTACAGGTGCTAGAGTATTTGTTTAAAGGGGAAAATACCTACATTACTTAATAATCATACCTTGCAATTTGTCAAAATATGAATCCTAGCTCATCTAGTGAACACTAGAAATTCAGTGCTAATCCAAGTCCCTCCCTTTCAGTCAGGTTTAACTGACCACTAAGTTTCCAGATCTGTTACAGAACAACTTTTCCATCACCATTGGCTACTGATGTCGCGGCTGTAAGGCCCATCTGGGCTTCTGAGATCTAGCCTTGAGCAGAGTTCAGCACGCATCTGTAGGCCCCAGTCAGATGATACATCTCCTTAAGTCAGTGAAGTGGTATAGCTGAGTCCATCCTAGCTCTGTACTCCAGGTCTCTGCTTCGTTGAATTAGGCAGGTAAAAGTTTCTGTAGATATCATCGAGTCAATCCTTAAAACCAGAACTTCGTTTTATTTTCAAATGTTGCTGGGTCTTTTGTGAAATGGAGACAATGATTTTTCTCCAAAATTGCAGCTTAAATGACCTGATATGTGTCCGCTTGGAACCTGACGCTAATCACACCTTGTGGCCATAGGAGAGAAAACAGGCATTGAGAAGTGAGGGACATACCAAGGACATGGACACCATAAGAAGCACAACTTACTCACATGACTCTCCACATGTTCTAAACTCCATTGAGCTGTACACTTTAAAACACTAATTTTTATGATATGTTAATCATACCTCAATGAAAGTGATATTTTTTAAAAAATCAGGACTTAACTTCTGAGCAATGCTTTTGGCAGAGATACAATATTTCTGCCTTTAAAGACCTAGTATTAGCTTCTAACTCATGTTTGTCCAACATAATCAAATACTATGTGTAAAAAACTATACTAGATGCTAGAAGCAGAAATAAGCTTACAATAATTATTTAGTGTGCAAAGCATTTATTATATGCCCAGCATATAAGTAATTGTGTACATTACCTTAAGTAATCTCCACAGTGAGGTAAGTATTGTTATTTGCATTCTATAAATTGGAAAACTGAGGCTCAGAGGATTAGATAATTGTTCAAGGAACATAGCTACTAACAGAACACAAAACTGAGATTTGACTCAAATTTTTTTGACTACAAAGTCTATATAGTTTTATCCATAAACCAAGTGAGAAAAAAGACCTGAATGCAAACAATGCATAGAGTGAGCAGCAGGTTCTGAGGGCGGCAGACTGTGGAGTAAGTTTCAAAGTTGTAAATAATAACACTGGGTCTGCAGTAAGAGAATGGCTTTAAAATTCTGTGTCTGTGTGGATTTTGGGGGCTGAAAGTCTTCCTGCACAGCAGCCATATCTATAAAACCAATGCAATTCTGTAAGATGCATACAATTAAAAATGATCATAGTATCTGAGGACAAACATAACTTTCTGTGTGATCATTTTGGTTTAGGACTCCTTAGCTATGACAGCAGTGACTACATCTTAGGCACCCATCTAAGTGTTTACTGAGCTCTGGACACTATCCAGAACATTGGAGTGAATAAATATACAAGTGTCCCAAAGGAGTGTCTAGATAGGAGTTGATTGACCCCATGTGTATGGAGTTAAATGGCAGGACTTCGCACTGGATGGCATGGGTTTTCATCCTGGTGCTGGTCCATGACCAGCTGTAATTTTGGACAAATTTTTAAACTTCTTTATGCTTTCATTTCCTTACCTGTAAAATGAGGATGACAATAATACTGATCTGAAAGGGTTATCATAAGCAATAAATAGTTGGGTATGTGAAACCACCCATGTCTGAAAGACAGTAAGCACTAATGGCAGCTGCTGTCCTACTCTCTCTGTTACCTTCATCATTGTTACCTGATAGCAAAGTACAGAAAAGCTGTCCTCATAGCTGATACTTACAGCTTTCTGATTATTTTTGCTACCCTCAAGCATATTGATATACTTTATGTATCTAAGTGAAATTTTCTGAAGGGTTCAGGCCCAAAGATAACAGACTGGCAATGGAGAGCAGGGTGCTAGAAGAAAGTACTTTCTAAATTCACCCCGAACACTTCCGAAAACATAACTTTTATATAGCCTATCATCTAATATTTTTCTAGCTTAGAAAAGAGCCTTTTTACAGGGTCTGAGAATGTTTCTTTTCTTCCTGGAAGAAGGGACTCCTCACATTCCTCTTACTTGTACTTGTGTTTAGGTGGTCCTTATACTCTAAAAATGGTGGATAATTTTTACAGAATAGTTCTATATAAGTGCACAGAAATAAGTTTGTATAATAGTTAGGAAAAATGGCATTTTAATAGGGTAGATATAGGTTAAAATACTGTTCTCTCCACCTACTATCTATGACCTTGGAGAAGACTGCTACACTTTCTGAACTTGTCACTTCATCTGTAAAATGGTATACAAAATATATATTTTATATAAATGTTGTGATAGTTAAATGAGATGATATGTGAAAAGCATTCAGCATTCCAGTACATAGTAAATTCCCAATAAGTAGAAATTTTTGTTACTACAAAAAGATATGACTAAGCCTAGTGGCTCAGGGTCATTTTCAATTAAATAAGAATTTATTGTGCACTTGCCAAATATCTTACATTCTGCTACTTTCTGTGGGTACTAGATGAAGGATATGTGTCACATGAGCCTATAAAACAGAGTCTGTGCTTTTCACATATGTGTGACTGAGAGGAAGTGTCCTACAACATGTCCTCATACTGGAAGGTGGGGCTGGTACAGCCTTTTTGCAATCATCTACAGAATAGAATGTGAAGAAGGAGGAAGATAAACACATGGAGAGGCGGGGTTAGGTGCAATTGGAAATTAAACTGCCCACTCACAGAGTTAGGCCATATAAGGGCCATCTTTCAGTCTATTATCACCCTGCAAGCTGTACCAGGCTTTATCCTACCTGTTCCTTTGGTGAATCAGGTGAGAGAAAATTCATCCAGACATTTATGAATATTTGGTGTTGTCCATAGTAGAAATCCAGGAGTATAAGCTAAAACAGAGTTCATATTTAGTTTGCCTTTCTTTTCTTCCTTGTTTCTTTCTTTCCTTTTCCTCCTGTTTGTTTCTGAGGGGCGGAGAGTTAGTTTACTTCATTCTGGGATCTTTCTGGAGTCAGTATCTTTATGGAGAAGAATAATACAAGTAGACGTTTGCCTTCTTCTAAGCTCATTCCTTGCTGTCCCCTCAGGCTTTCTGCATGCTCTCTTTTTTGGATTGTCCAGCTCAAATAGGGAGGAAGCTGGCACTGTTGCAAGTTTCTTCCTTGTTCAATATTGGTTCCTAGAGCTTCAAGTTCTAATTATCTACTAGTTAAACTGCTGTGCATTTTTGAGTTTTTCTCTCTGATTAATTAATGAAAAAGGACAGGGTTCTGTCAAGTGCTGGAGATTAGAACAGTCCCTGAGCTCTGATGAGTGCTATCTCATGCCTCTTCAACACAGAGATATTGTTTTCCTCACTTTGCCCATTTTCAATTTGCTGAAAGTCTTAAGGGTCCAGTTTAGCTTCTGTTGCCCAGAAGAGAAATAGATGTGAATGATGGAAGGTCTGTTACTTTCAACTCAAGAAAAGCCATGAAACGAGAAAGAGAAATTAGGGGTCTGGAGTATGACTGGTTATCAAAACTTTAGGAGCCTCAGGGAAACACACAGGAAGCAAATGTAGCCAAAGTATAAAGATATTATGTACAGACTATGTTCATCTAGGACAAGAAATATAGAGATGTAAGACTAAGTCTCAGTTGAACCAGTAACATGCCATGACTTAACATTAGAAAAGTAACTCAAATTAACAAAGTCAACTTCTACTCTGTTGCAAGGTGTCATAGCATTGCCGGCACATCCTTACTTGTTGATGTTTACAAGAGACAATGGATTTGAAAACTCACGATGATCATCATTAAAAGGAAAGAAAATTGAAAGGCCTTTTGTTTATTTCTCTACAGATTCACTTCAACTTGCTAAAAGATGACAGACCTCTTGAGAAGTGTTGTCACTGTCATTGATATTTTCTACCAGTATACCAACCAAGATGGGGAGTGTAGCACACTGAGCAAGGATGAGCTAAAGGAACTTCTAGAGAAAGAGTTTCATCCAATTCTAAAGGTAAGGTTTCTGTGCCAGAATAGAGGGTTACTGGAACCCTGTACTTGCTCTGTTATGTGTCCAAGATTAGCTGAAAAGTGCCCAGCCCTGGTGACTTTCAGCCGACTCTACAAGCAGCACTTTTTTGGACACCAGAAAGTCTGTTGAGGCAGCATTTAACAAAAATGAAAGCTTCTTCCTCACTTTTCCATGTATTTCCACCTTACAGACTTCCAGAGTTTCTTATGCACCCAAGATTCCCCTTCTGATAAAGGAGAAAATAAATTTGTGCTAAGACATAAGTTAATAAATTATCCTACCCAACATGGAAAAAAGCATACAAAGGAAAATCATCTATAAGGGATGTTATAAAGGGTGATTTTCCGGGAGGATTGAAAACTACAAACAAAATGACAAGCACTTTTTCTATCTACTTGGGAAGGACTCAGCTATTAACTTCAAAATAATAGATAATATTTTCTAACATGGAATATGTTAACATGCAATGCTCTGAACTTATGTAAAACCAATGTACCCCAGTTACTGAATTTGTTTTATTACACACTTTCCAGCAGGCCATATCTGAGTACTTAATCCTTCAGCTTAAATCTTTTTTTTTTTTTTCTTGCCGGGGCTGGGTTTGAACCTACCACCTCTGGCATATGGGGCCAGTGCGCTACTCCTTTGAGCCACAGGCACAAGCTTAAATCCGTGAAATTTCTTCTTCTAAGGATCCTAGTAGTTTTTGTTTTCTATTACCCCTTTACATTCATGGGGTCCTATTAACCTAAAGTAATCCTCTGTAGTTAATATAACTAAAAACTACATAATGTTAAACATCCACAATTCTGTAGTCCTACTTGAATGTTTTAGTTGAGTTTGTGGGCTAAGCTGACCATATCGCCCTGATATGTCACTCACATACAGAATCCAAATGATCCAGACACAGTGGATGTCATCATGCATATGTTGGATCACGATCATAACCGAAGACTGGACTTCACTGAATTTCTTTTAATGATATTCAAGCTGACTATGGCCTGCAACAAGGTTCTCAGCAAGGAATACTGCAAAGCTTCAGGGTCAAAGAAGCATAGGCATGGTCACCAACACCAAGAGGAAGAAAGTGAAACAGAAGAGGAAGAAGAGGATACACTGGGACAGAAATCAGGTTACAGACATTCAAGTTGGAGTGAGGGAGATGAGCATGGACAAAGTTTGGGGGGCTTCAGGGTGACTGGGCAAGATAAATATGAATCCAATGCCAGGAGGCTGGGAAAGCCAGGTAACTTATCCAGTCCAGGGTTGCAAGGGAGAGCTGAGAAAAGGCACCATGGGTCTACCTCTGGTCACTCATGGAGTAGCGGCAAAGAGAAACATGGTTACAGTTCCGAAGAACTGGGAGAAAGAGGGGAAAAGTTATATGTTAGCTCCTCTAGGGAATCTGAGGGGGAATATGAATATGGATCTGGATCAGAGAGTCAGGAAAATATAGGTCATAGTGCGCTGCCACATGGACTGGAGACTAGAGGGCATGAGTCAAACTCTACTCAGTCACCAAGGAGTAAAGAACAAAAACTTGGCTCTATTTCTGTAGATTCAGGAGACTGTGGAAGACAAAGTTATGCATGTGGTTATAGTAACTCAGGTAGGTGTGGAAGACCACAAAATGCTTCTAGTTCTTGTCAGACAGGTAGATTTGGAGGACAAGGAAATCAGTCTAGCTATACACAGTCAGGTTGTCAGTCAGGAAGTAGTCGAGGACAAGGTTATGGCTGTGTCTTAGGAGGTCAGTCCTCTGTATATGGTCACCCTGAGCCTAGCTCCTGCACCCAGTCCTCTAGTCACAGAGGATATGAATCTAGAGAATGTGGTCCATCACAAAACTATGAGGGACAACAGAGAGGTTCAAGTCAGTCCTCTTGCTGTGGGCAATATGGATCTGAATCAAGTTGGTCTTGTAGTCATGGTCAACATAGATCTGGTTTAGGTCAGTCTTCT
Source organism: Otolemur garnettii (assembly GCF_000181295.1). Classification (NCBI taxonomy): domain Eukaryota; kingdom Metazoa; phylum Chordata; class Mammalia; order Primates; family Galagidae; genus Otolemur; species Otolemur garnettii. The sequence continues at coordinate 472,961 of NW_003852569.1, forward strand.
AGCTATGAGCAAAATAAAACAGAATGGAGTCAGTCTGGACAACATGGACCTGGCTCATGTCAAACTTGCTGTGGCCACTATGGGTCAAGTCAATCATCTGTCTGTGGCCAACATGGCTCTAGCTCAGGTCATACTTCTGGCTATGGACAACACGGGTCTGGCTCAGGTCAGTCCTCTGGCTATAACCAACATGAGTCTGGCTCAGGTCATACATCTGGCTATGGACAACATGTCTCAGGCTCGGGTCAGTCCTCTGGCTATGGACAACAAGGATCTGGGTCAAATCAGTCCTCTGGCTTTGAACAACACAGATCTGGATCAGGTCAGTCATCTGGCTTTGGACAACATGGCTCAGGCTCAAGTCATACATCTAGCCATGGACAACATGGTTCAAGCTCAGGTCAATCCTCTGGCTTTGGACAACATGAATCTAGCTCAGGTCATATGTCTGGCTTTGGTCCACATGAGACTACCTCTGGTCACTCTTCTGGCTATGGCCAACGTGAGTCTGGTTCAGGTCAGTCTTCTGGCTTTGGACAACACAGGTCAGGTTCCAGTCATTCCTCTGGCTTTGGACAACATGAGTTTGGCTCAGGTCACTCCTCTGGCTTTGGTCAACATGAGTCTGGCTCAGGTCATACATCTGGTTTTGATCCACATGAGTCTGGCTCTGGCACCTCCTCCAGCTATGGCCACCATGGGGCTGGCTCAAGTAAGTCTTCTGGCTTTGGACAACATGGATCTGGCTCAGGTCAGTCTTCTGGCTTTGGACAACATGGTTCAAGCTCAGGTCAGTATTCTGGCTTTGGCCAAAACAGCTCAGCTTCAGGTCAGTCTTCTGGCTTTGGACAACATGGATTTGGTTCAGGTCAGTCCTCTGGCTTTGGACAACATAGCTCAGGCTCCAGCCAGTCTTCTGGCTTTGGACAACATGGTTCAAGCTCAGGTCATTCCTCTGGCTTTGGGCAACATGGTTCAAGCTCAGGTCATTCCTCTGGCTTTGGACAACATGGATCTGGTTCAGGTCAGTCCTCTGGCTTTGG
>NW_003852569.1:474993-482686 GCF_000181295.1 Otolemur garnettii
TCCTTAGTAGCTAGGACTATAGGCACCCACCATAACCTCCACCTAGGTGTTTTGTTTTTTCTATTTTTAGTAGAGACAGGGGTCTCACTCTTGCTCAGGCTGGTCTTGAACTCCTGAGTTCAAGCAATCCACTGGTAATCCAGCCTCCCAGGGTGCTAAGATTACAGGTGTGAGCCATCACAACCAGCCCATAAATTTTGGATATTAATCTCTTATCAGATGTATGGTTTGCAAATAGTCTCTCCCATTCCATAGGTTATCTCTCCATTCTGTTGTTTCCTTTGCTATGCAGAAGGATTTTAGTTTAATGCAATCCTATTTGTCTATTTTTGTTTGTTACCTGTGCTTTTTTTTCCTTCATTTAGAGACAGGGTCTTGCTCTGTGGCCCAGACTGGACTGCAGGGGCATGATCATAGCTCACTGCAGCCCTTGACTCCTAGGTCCAAGCAATCCTCCTGTCTCAGCCTCTCAAATACCTGGGACCACAGGCATGTGCCATGATGCCCAGGCTGGTCCCAAACTCCTGGCCTCAAGCAATCCTTCCACCCCTTGGCCTCAGAAAGTGCCAAGATCATAGGCACGAGGGATGGGGAACTTACGGCCACATATAGCCTTCTAGGTCATTAAGTGGAGCCTTTGACTAAATCCAAATTTTACAGGAAAAAAAATCCTTTTATTAAAAGAGGTGTAGAAGAGAAAGCACCAGCCTTTCTTGCCTCCTTTGGTGCTTAGAAAAGAACTATCTTGAAATCACAAGGCTGCAGGTTCCCCACCCTATTGATTTTTGTATATGGTGTGAGATAAGGGTCAAATTTTATTCTGTCTGTAGATACTCAGTTTTCCCAACCCCATTTATTGAAGAGACTATCCTTTCCCTATTGTGTGTCCTTGGCACCTTTGTTGAAGTCAATTGACCATAAATACATGGATTTATTTCTGGGCTCTATTCTTTTCCATTGGTCTATATGTCTTTTTTTTAATCCCAGTACCATGCTGTTTTGATTACTATAGCTTTGTAGTGTACATTTTGAAATCAGATAGAATGGTACTTCCAGATTTCTTCTTTTTGCCCAAGATTGCTTTAGTTATTCAGGATCTTTTGTGGTTCTCTGCAAATTTGAGGATTTTTTTTATATATTTCTGTGAAAATGTCATTGGAATTTTGATAGGGACTGCATTAACTCTATAGATTTCTTTGGGTAATATGGACAGTTTAACAATATTAATTCTTCTAATCTATAAACACATATCATTCCATTTGTGTTATTTCTTTCATTGATGTTTTATAGTTTTCAGTGCACAGATTTTTCACCTCCTTAGTTAAATTTCCTAAGTACTTTTGATATTTTTGATGCCATTGTGAATGAGATTTTTTCTTGATTTCTTTTTCAGATTGCTAGTGTACAGAAGCATTGTTAGTTTTGTGTCTTCCAATTTTGTTGAATTCATTTATTAATTCTAGTTTTTAATGGAGTCTTTAAGGTTTCTTATATATAAGGTGATGTCCTCTTCCTTTCCAATGTGGACACCTTTATATCTTTTCTAACATCTCTAGCTAGGACTTCCAGTACTCTATTACAAGTGGTGAGAGTGAGCATCTTTGTACCGGGTCTTAGGAGCCTCATTTAGTATGATGCTATTAGCTATAGGCTTGTCATATATGGCCTTTATTATGTTAAGGCACTTTCTTTCCATACCTAATTTGTTGAGATTTCTTATCATGAAAGGATGCTGAATTTTGTCAAATGCTTTTTCTCCATCGATTGAGATGATCAGATGATTTTTTTTCCTTCTTCCTATTAAAGTATATCACATTTAATGGTTTACGTATGTTGGAAAATGCCTCCAGGGATTAAATCCCGCTTGATCATGGTGTGTGCTTCTTTTAATGTGCTGTTAAATTTGGTTTGCTACTATTTTGTTGAATGTTTTCACATGTATGTTCATCAGGGATATTGGCCTATAATTTTCCTTCTTTGTAGTGTCTTTGTCTATCTTTGGTATTGAGGTAAAGCTGGGCTAGGAAAATGCATATGGAAGTGTCTTCTCCCATTTTTTGGAAGAGTTTGAGAAGAATTGACACCAGTCCTTCTTTACGTGTTTGGTAGAATTCACCAGTGAAGCCTATTTTTTTAAATAGGGTCTTGTTCTGCTGCCTGGGCTATGTGCAGTGTTAGTGTCATGGTTCACTGAGACCCCAAATTCCTGAAGTCAAGTGATCCTCCTGCCTCAGCCTTCTGAGTAGCTAGGACTCCAGGTGCCATCATACCTGGCTAATTTCTAATTATTTCTTGAGGAATGGGATCTCACTGTGTTGTCCAGCCTGGTCTCAAACTCCTGGCCTCAAGTGATCCTCCCTCTTCAGCCTCCCAAAATTCTAAGATTACAGGCATGAGCCGCTGTGTGCAGCTAAAAATTTTTAATAATGCCATAGTCTTGAAATCATGGTGCTAGACCAGGAAGAGGCAGTGATAGAACAAAACAGTCTGCTGGGAGGATTTTGATGACTGATTTAATCTCCTTAACTCATTATCATTGGTCTCTTCATATTTCATATTTCATCATGATTCAGTCTTGGTAGCTAACTTTAGTCTTGGTATGTCTTTAGGAATTTATCTGTTTTGTCTAGGTTACCCAATTTGTTGGGATATAATTGTTCCTAGTAGTCTCTTATTATGATCCTTTATATTTCTGTGATATCACTTGTCTCCTTTTACATTTATACTCTTACTTATTAGAGTCTGTCTTCTAAATCTAGATCCGCACTTGATAAGTGTTATTGTAATAAATCCCAGACAGGTTCACATTTTTAAAACTATAAACAATTAGAATAAAATAAAATGGCAAGGAAGAAAGTTCAGTCCTGGCAAGGGAAGGAGGGTCTCTCCATGTGGAGTGGGGTGACTAAAATCATACTTTGACTTTTGCCCCCTAAGATTTTCACAATTTCCATGCTACTTACTCTCTCTGGGTCTCTCTCTACACCCAATCATACCCTGCATTTATAAAGGGCATTTGTTGAATTACATCTTTACACCTAAAATACAGGGTGTCCATAAAATAGTACTATTTTAAATTGCACACAGTTTGTGGATGCCCTGTATATGTCATGTTAGAAAACAGAATGAACAGTTAACATGTTTATATATAAGTCCACCTAAGCCAGTGTTTAAAGAAAACCACATGCTCACAATATATGTTTATTAAATATACACTATGATACTTTTAAAAAGAAGACATTGACATACATAAATTTTGGCAATTGTCATCACCTCTGAGTGGTGAGATTAGCAAACTATTTTATTTTACTGTTTGTGCTAAATTTTCTATATAAAGATTCTAATTCTATAAGTGAAAAATCTTACAGATAAAATAAAGATGGACCAGGAGCAATGGCTCACATCTATAATTCTGACACTTTGGGAGACCAAGGTGGAGGGATCACTTGAGGTCAGGAGTTCAAGACCAGCCTGAGCGATATAGAAAGACCCTATTTCTATAAAAGAAAATTAAAAAATTAAAAATTAGCCAGGCATGTGCTATGTACCTGTAGTCCTAGCTACTTGAGAGGCTGAGGCAATATGATTGCTTTAGCACAGAAGTTTGAGGTTGCTGTGAACTATGATGACATCATTGCACTCTAGCCTAGGCAACAGAGTAAGACTCTATCTCAAAAATAATAAAATAAAATAAAGGCAACCTATAACTCCAAGAGCACAAAAAGAAAGAGACATATTTCATTACTATAAATTACAGCACACTTGGTGATAGCATATTGAAAGTTCTATGAAAGAACAACAAAGAATCACAAAATTGGAGATTGGAAAAAAACATTTGTATCAAACTCACATTAAATACATGTATGCAGGATGGCACCTGTAGCTCAAAGGAATAGGGTGCTGGCCCCATATGCCAGAGGTGGCGAGTTCAAACCCAGCCCCAGCCAAAAAAAAAAAAAAAAAAAAATCACAGGAAGAAAAAGGATTCACACTGCTAAGTTGATCTCAGATGCTCTGGTTGATCATGATCATCACGGCAATCACTATGACACATAATCCTAAGTACCTACTTACCCCCAAATAACCCAGGTTCTGGAAATAAAGGTTATGCACTGTGGATTTTCTCTGTTGAAGATATTAATTGAAAAATCCTGATTAGTGGAGGCTAATGGGAATGGAGGCTGATGGGGTCTTGAAATTTCAGGAGAAAAACAATTTAAAACATATTCCTGCCTAAGAGGAAAAAATATCCAATTTTTTTTTTTTTATGAATGAGAGAAATAACAAGGAGTAGAAAAAATATGTACAAAGACCCAAAGAAAAGTGTCCAGAATGCCAGAACTAGTAAAGACTTTGAAGGTCACCTCCTACAGGTTAAAATAAAAAATTCAGGCTTGGCGCCTGTGGCTCTAGCGGCTAAGGTGCCAGCCACATACACCTAAGGTGGCGGGTTCGAATCCCCAGTCTGGGCCCGCCAAACAACAATGATGGCTGCAACCAAAAAATGGCCAGGCGTTGTGGTGGGTGCCTGTAGTCCCAGCTGCTTGGGAGGCGGAGGCAGGAGACTCGCTTGAGCCCAGGAGTTGGAGGTTGCTGTGAGAGTGATGCCATGGCACTCTACCCATGGGGGGATAGCTTGAGGCTCCGTCTCAAAAAAAAAAAAAAAATTCAAGCAAATAATATTTAACCAAGAAATCAAAAATCGGTGGCACCTGTGGCTCAAAGGAGTAGGGCGCCGGCCCCATATACGGGAGGTGGTGGGTTCAAAATCTAGCCCTGGCCAAAAACTGCCAAAAAAAAAAAAAGAAAGAAAGAAATTGAAAATCTCCTTTCAATCAAAATTTGGTACTCCACTATCCTATCTTTACCCCCAAATCAAGCTGCTTTTTCTTTCACATTCACTTTTGGAATTCAAACTAAAGTGAAATTCATCAGTCGGTGTTCAAGATCACAGCTCTTATTGGCAGAAGAAATTATATGGAAAAAAAAGACTCATTCTTCTGATTGGACTCTAAATATATATATATCTGGTTTTTAATTTTTATTGAAGGACAATACTTTGAATCATGCTATGTGATCAATAGAGCACAAGTAATATTAGTTTACTAGTTATACTATTAGTATACATAGAAAAGTAGTATATATTTGATAGTTAACCCTAAATAGTAACCAATTCATACAAATATATCCATTACCATGGAATAAATTAAATGAATGTCATTCAATTCATTATGATTGAGTAAATGGTAATTATCAAAGAACCACGAGAAATTTAAATCTTATGTTTAATCTCCTACAATCTCTATTGTACGTAAAGTAAATGGGGCTCAAAGAGATTAATTTACCCACACTGTGCTGCTTATTAGAAGTGCTGTTGTGACAAGTGTATAGACTCATGATTCTTTTTTTTTTTTTGAGACAGAGCCTCAAGCTGTCCCCCTGGGTAGAGTGCCATGATATCACAGCTCACAGCAACCTCTAACTCCTGGGCTCAAATGAGTCTCCTGACTCAGCCTCCCAAGTAGCTGGGACCACAGGCACCCACCATAATGCCGGGCTATTTTTTGCAGCCATCATTGTTGTTTGGCAGGCCGGGGCTATATTCAAACCTGCCACCTTAAGTGTATGTGGCTGACGCCTTAGCCACTTGAGCCACAGGTGCCGAGCCTAGACTCATGATTCTTGAGCCAAAGCTCTTTCCATTTTGTCAGGGGTCTACACTCATTCAATACATCTATAATTTCATATTCTTTACTCTCTAATTATAAATTTATAAGTATCTACAATTTCACTGGTCCCTGAATCAACATTAATTTGCTTATTTTGTGTGCATGTGTGTATATATAAAAATATAGGTTATATATTTATGAGTGATTCCCATAACTCCTCAGCCACACCCATTTGATGTTTAAATACAATATATTCCAGGTTGCTAAACGTCTTCATAATTTGTCTTAATCAAATTGGGTAGTATTTCCTTATAAATTATACCAAAAATTATTGAAGTTATTCAAAGAGATGTATACATTTCCCTTCTAAGGTAAAAGGAAAGGTAAAAATGAGACAGTAGATATGGTCAACAAGGGAAAAGTTTAGTAACTGGGGTGCCCCCATGTGGAACTTCTGTGAACAGTTGAATTTCTTAGATGCTATTCAGCTGGAAAATGAAGTCATAGGCATGTTAGAGATGGTCCCCTCAGTTATCACCTGTGTGCCAGCATCCTCTAGATGAGGCCTCTCTGTGCCAAGGAATACCCAATGGTGCCAAAGCATGTCTGGGAGCGAGGGGGGAGGGGAGTATACGGGACTAAGAAAAGACTCTCAGTGACCTAAATGGGAGGAAACAAAAGTGGAGTCCTCTTCTTCCAAACGTTCTACATAAAGATGACCTCTAGATGAAGGAAACTCAAGGTCAGTTTGTACTTGAAACTGTATGTACTGGCTATTTTCTTAGAGTATAAGACATATTCCAAGAGTTTTTGATAACCAGAGAAGATGTTCTAACACCACATGCTGAGCGCAACTATCCAACATTCTAAAGTGAGCTGTGGGAGAAATGAGTAACAAAAAGCAGAAAAACAGAAAGGAGTGAATGGTGAGTCCATGCTGGATTTGACTGGAAATTAATCAAGCCAGCAAAAAGAGGGCAGCTTCCTCTCTACTAATGACCTATTTTGTGCAATTAAAAGACCAGTAACCCAAATTCTGAAATCCCTGTTTTACATCTTACCCAGTGTTTGGGGAACACAGTAAGTGAAGGTGAGGGAAGCTCTGCTTAAAAGTATGTGGAATTGCCAGAAGTTCATGAGTGTTTGTATCATGAAGCCATCTAGCACAAAGAGAAGTATGGAATTTGCAAGGGGAAATGTGTCCATTTTCTCAAGATTATTTAAACATATTAAACTATCTCATGTTGCTTTTTTTTTCACTTCTTGCAATGTACATTAATGAAAATAGTGTGTACTCCTACTGCCTACAAATAAAGCACAGTAATTAGGAAGGTGAAATGGAGGGTCACCTTCTGGTTCCAGATCACTTAGATGTGTTTCTGGCTTTACCAACTTTCACTAGAATTAAAGCTTTAAGGATTGACTGGTCATAAGTCCTTAATTTGGACATAGAAATGAAGGGTAGGTGGGGCTATTTCCCATAGTGAGGCAATTAAAGAAGAGGAAATATAGAGAGATCCTGAAATATACAAATGATTCACTTTCTATATAGCACAGGTTGTATAAAGAACAGGTTATATGGAGCTCTAGAATTTATTAGATACAAGTGTAGACAGATTATCCCCCAGCTTATCCCCCAAGCAATTACTTCAAGATTCCTCTGAAGCTGAACATAAAAAACCTGAGTTCCAGTCTACTGGTGGTAGCTTTCTATAACTTAACTTGACACAAAACATTCAATATTTGTGTAACTTAACGCACTATAGATTAAAGAAAGAGAACTAAACCTGCTGGATGTCTACTCCTTCTATTTCAGACTCTCTAACAGTCTTGCAAGTCAAAAGCTAACTATATGGACAAAATTGAGGGTCAAAGAGGTTTAAAAAAATGTACACAGCCTACATAGCTGAAAAGCAGCACAGTGGCAATTGAAAGTGAAGCGCGGCTTGGCGCCTATAGCTCAACCAGCTAAGGCGCCAGCCACGTACACCTAAGGTGGCGGGTTCGAATCCCCAGCCCGGACC
>NW_003852569.1:482706-485532 GCF_000181295.1 Otolemur garnettii
TCAGTCTTCTGGCTTTGGACAACATGGTTCAAGCTCAGGTCATTCCTCTGGCTTTGGGCAACATGGCTCAAGCTCAGGTCATTCCTCTGGCTTTGTGGAACACGGATCTGGTTCAGGTCATTCCTCTGGCTTTGGACAACATGAGTCTGGCTCAAGTCATTCCTCTGGCTTTGGTCCACATGAGTCTGGCTTTGGTCACTCTTCTAGCCATGGCCAACATGGGTATGGCTCAGGTCAGTCTTCTGGCTTTGGACAACATGGTTCAAGCTCTGGTCATTCCTCTGGCTTTGGACAACATGAGTCTGGCTCAGGTCAGTCCTCTGGCTTTGGTCAACATGAGTCTGGCTCAGGTCATACATCTGGAGTTGGTCCACATGAATCTGGCTCTGGTCACTCTTCTATCCATGGCCAACATGGGTATGGCTCAGGTCAGTCTTCTGGCTTTGGACAACATGGTTCAAGCTCAGGTCAGTCCTCTGGCTTTAGACAACATGAGTCTGGCTCAGGTCATACATCTGGCTTTGGTTCACATGAGTTTGGCTCAGGTCAGTCCTCTGGCTTTGGGCAACATGAGTCTGGCTCAGGTCATACATCCAGCTATGGCCCACATGAGTCTGGGTCCAGTCAAGGTTCTGGCCTTGGACAACATAATTCTGGCTCTGGTCAGTCCTCTGGCTTTGGGCAACATGGTTTAAGCTCAGGTCATTCCTCTGGCTTTGGGCAACATGAGTCAGGCTCAGGTCATACATCTGGCTTTGGTCCACATGAGTCTGGCTCTGGTCACTCTTCTGGTTTTGGACAACACAGTTCAAGATCAAGCCATTCCTCTGACTTTGGACAACATAACTCAGGCTCATGTCACTCTTCTGGCTTTGGACAACGTGGGTCTGGCTCAGGTCACTCTGATTTTGGACATGAGTTTAGCTCAACTACTCACAGGCAGTCAAGAGATACCTCTAGACTTGCTCATTCTGGTCTTGGACAATCCACAAAGTCAGGGTCCAGTACAACTGGAAGAAGGAGATCTAGTCACAGTGAATCCAGTGACAGTGAAGTGTATTCAGGAGTATCATATAGACACTCAGGACCCACTCATGTCCAGGCTAAATCTCAATATGGAGAGTCAAGATCCACAGATGATAGAAGGCAAGAAACTATTCATGGACAGTTTGGAGATACCACTGAACAGCCTCAGTCTGGTCATGAACACATCACACAGTCTGAGTCCATTACACCTGTAAGGAGGGGATCTAGTCACAGTGACAGTGAAGGGGATTCAGAAGGCTCACACAGACCCTCAGTTTCCACTCATAGACAAACTAGGTTTTCCCCAAGACAATCAATTACTAATACAACCAGAAGTCATGGATTTAGCAATGAACAATTAGCAGATAGCTCTAGACATTCTGTGTCTGATCAAGGGCAGACATCCCAATATGGACAATCAGTATACACACCATCAGGGAGAGAGGGATCTACTCATGGACAGACAAGAGACAGAGCTACACAGTCAAGGCCTGCTCATGGGCAGCCCACATCTTCCCATGGACAGTCACTTTCCAGCACAAGTGACAGAAATGATTCCAGCCATACATGGACTCATGATATTCACAGGCGGTCAAGGGATAGCATAAGGAAAGAGTCGAATAGTATTCACGGTTGGTCTCAAACAAGTCATTTTCATTCAGGAAGTAGTGGAAGACAAAGACAAGGGTCAAGTCAAGTCTGGACACATGGCAGCTATGGTCGTGCAGAATATGACTATGGGCAGTCTGGGTATGGACCTTCTGGGGGCAGCAGAACAAGAAGCCGCAATTCCAGCCCTTTGAAGTTACCATAGGAGGGAAAGAACAGACTTGGGTTCCCTCAACTTAAGCAGCAACACTCTGCTCTGTAAATATGTCCAGGAACAAAGGTATTATTACTCTGAATAAGAAGTCAGTAAAAAGTAAATTGGCACAGGATAAGAACTAAGCCAAAGAAGAACTGAGATACACACAAAATGAAGATACTTAACATGGTCTCTTCTTGGGTAGTAGGGGCATATGTCTGTTCCCTTATTTTAACTGTAGTACTATATTCTATTACTTTTGTTTGGTGACAGTTTTTTTGTAAGGCCCCATATTCTTTGAGCTCCTTGGTTAGAAAATAGTGAGTGGGAAAATTAAGTAGCATTGGGGATTATGTTCAGAACAATACAATAAAGTGATTTGTGTGCTTTGGAATATAATGAGCATTTAAAAAATTCTGAGACTCAAAATTTGAATTTTACAGATTTGGTTTTAATTTATTATGAACAAACCTATCCAGGAACCTAAAAGAAATGAATTAGGGGCCAAAATTTCTCCAGTTCACATTATAACACATGCTGTGTCCTGAACAAAGAATGTCATGGTTATTCCCTAGGAGGTAATTCAGAATATTTTTATGTTACTGTATTACCATTGGAACTCTAAACTATCATTTCTGAATTCATTGTCATGGCCCTCTGGATATAGGAGCCAGAAAATTTCATTGCATAAAAATTAACAATAAACTTTTCATCAAAGTACAATTTCTCTCCTCTTTCAAACACAAAAATCAGTTCCTTGCAGTGGGATCAGATGCACATTTTTCTTCTTCTTTTGCACACCTAAATGGTAGCAAAGTTCTCAGGCACCAACAATATGTAATCCAAAAGAGGCAAAACTCAATTACATGTGATATTTTCCTCAATCTAATCACTATACAAAACATTCACAGAGGGCAGCACCTGTGGCTCAAAAGGGTAGGGCGCTGGCCCCATATGCTGGAGGTGGCGAGTTCAAACCCAGCCCCAGCCAAAAA
>NW_003852569.1:489513-492480 GCF_000181295.1 Otolemur garnettii
GTGTCTTCTCCATAATGCCCAAGAGCACACATTGAATGTTGATTCCTCTTACTTTCTTTCCTCTAAAAATGAGTTCATGTTTTCTCTTTTACAGCCAATAGATAAACTAGATAGATGGATAATAGATAAATGATAGGTATAAAGGTAAGTAGATTACAGATAGATAAGCAGATGATAGAATTTTTAATGGAGTTTTTTTTAATTAACAGTTAAATCTTCTCCATACCGCACTCAGTAGTATCATTTTTCCCCTTTTGTTAAGGGGCTTTAATAGGACAGTTGTTCAAATCTTCTTCTTCCTTAGAGGAGATTTTGTCACCTCCAATGTTTGTTGAACTGCTAGGCTGGCTGGATACCTTAAAAACCAACCAATAGGGGGGCAGAGCCAAGATGGCAACTGCAGCCAGCTTTTTTACAGAAGCTCTCGTCCAGAAGGAGGCTTAAAGGACAGAAGTTTAGCAAGTTAGCTGATGGTTTGGAGCAGAGCCAAGAGAGAAGATTGAAGAGCGCACTTCAACCTTCCTGAGGCGAGCTGCAACCCCAAAAATACAACCAAAAGATACAAAATCCACCACCAAGCGAACAGGAGTCCCCTCCCCCACAACAAGGGCTCACAGTTTACTCCATGCAAAGAAGCGAGCAGAGTTCAAACTTCCTCCCACTCTATCCCACCGGAGAGACCCCCTAAAAACTGGACCTCCTACCCCCACTGGCGTGCCACGGCACCCTCCAGCCAGGCATAAAACTGTAAAATTGTGTAGAACTGTATATATTCCCCACCCACAACATTGAATTCCAAGAAGTCCCCACCCACTCACTCCGAGGTCTGTAGGTTTGTTACCTATGTAATCCAGATTCTTGGACATCTCCTTGGGAAAGCTGGAGGGGGAAAGGGCTGGTGCTATTCTGTGCTGACTGTGGTACAGGCATGAGGAGAAGAAGGTTGGTTCAGGGAACACCAATACAGCAACAGTGGCATCCTGAGCTGCAAACTGATGCCATTCCAGCCCCGTCTCTGGGCAAACAGAGGTTCGGGACAGCAGCCGCAGGTAAAACACAGAGAACTTTCATAAGTGGAGCACCAACCCTCAGGATGTACTCCCCCACAGACAAAGGCATTGGGTGGGCAGAAGCTAGAATTGACACCTGTGTGTAAATTGCTATTTGTCTGCTGCCCAGAGCTGAATGCAAGGACTTGCAGAGAAACCTAGCTGGACAGAAGCCTAATTTAAAAATGCAAGACCCCCCCTACTAAACTCAGATTCCTGGCTGATTTTGCCAGTTGTAAATCCCGGAAGCAGTGGCCTACTGGAGTGAAGAGGGCCACAGACCTGAGGGATTATGAGGGACTGGGTGCAAGGTGAGGAAGGAGGTATTAACCTTCCCAGACTAACCCATTTGTTGGATGGGTCCCTTTGCCCTCACAGAGCGGGGAGGGCCCAAAACTGCTTCCTAGAGTCGCACGCCTCACTGGCGGCAGAGGTGATCCCTGCCCCAGGCTCCGGCTCTGGGCAGGCCCAGAATTGCTTGCTAGTGCCGCGGGCATCCCGTGGGCAGTGGCGGAGGAGTCCTCCATTCCAGGTAGACCCAAAACAACTTGCTAGACACACGCATACCCCACGTGGGCCAGGGGAGGAGTTCCCCGCTCCAGCCACCCAAGCTGAGTGGGCCTAGAACTGCTTACTAAAGCCATGTGCACCCTGCAGGTGGTGGTGGAGGCACCCTGCAGGTGGTGGTGGAGGGGTCTACCACTATGGGGGGGCCCAGAACTGTTTGCTAGAGTCACGTATGTCCCATGGACGGAAGTGGGGGAGTTCCCGCTCTGGGCTCCCGTGATGGGTAGGCACAGATCGGCTTACTAGTGTCTTATGCGTCCAACGGGCAATGGTCAAGGAGTCCTCTGCTCCCCCCAGCTACTCTGGCAGGGCTGAATTAGGACTGATCTGGTTGCTCACGTACCCTGTGCTACTGCTGCCATTCCCCCACTCCCTGGCTGCTCCACGGTGCTGAAATAGGACTGATCTAGCTACTACAGTTCCCCTGTTCCACCAGTTGCCCTGCAGGAGCCGAAATAGGACTGATCCCGCTAATCCGGCTGCTGCCGGTCTCCTGCCCCCCCTCCCCCCATCGCCCCAGCAGGCTGAATGAGGTCTAATCCAGCCACGCACACTCTCGTGCAGCTGCTACCATTCCACTGCACCCTGGTTGCCCCAGCATCCGAGAACTGGGAGAAGACAACAGACGCACTCAGCCTGTCTCCCTGGGCAACCAAAAGAAGCCACCAACTGAACAGTTCTGATAAGGCCTCCAAATAAGGTAAACTCTGCATGGGGCGGAATCAGCAGAAAAACTCTGGCAACTCGAATAACCAGAGTAGATCAAGTCCTCCAAGAAAAAATGGGGCAGACACAATTGAAGACCCCATCCACAAGCAAATGGCTGAAATGTCAGAAATCGAGTTCAGAATGTGGATAGCAAATAAGATTAACAGAATGGAAGAAAACAAGGAATTAGGAGCTTAAGAAATTATTCAAATGATTTCTCAAGAAATTATTCAAAAGATATCTCAAGAAATTATTCAAAAGATGTCTCAAGAACTCAATGATTTCAAAGATAAAATGATCAAAGATTTTGAAACACTGAGACAAGACGTTGCAGCCCTCAAGGATCTGAAAGACACAGTGGAATCCTTCCATAAAAGAGTGCAACAGGCAGAAGAAAGGATCTCTGACTCTGAAGACAAAGCTTTTGAAGAAGCCCAGGAGCACAAAAATGAAAATAAATGGAGAGCAAAAACAGATCTCACTCTCAGAGAACTCTCGGACAATTCGAAGAAAACTAATATTCGCCTTATAGGAATCCCTGAAGGGGATGAAGTTGCTTCACAAAACACAGAGGCTCTTCTTCATGAAATTATGAAAGAGAACTTTCCAGACATGCCAAGAGATTCTGAAATTCAGATAGCAG
>NW_003852569.1:496632-522193 GCF_000181295.1 Otolemur garnettii
GGATTGGAGGGATCACTTCTGAGGTTTATCTTACAAGGGTACAAGTGAATCTTTCTAAGAGCAGAATGTGAACGTTTTAAAATAATAACTAAGAAAATGACATGAAGGCTATGTTAACCAGTTTGATGGAAATGTTTCAGATTGTGTGTGAAAACCCCACACGGTACCCCAGAAGTGCGTTAATGTACATAGTTACCATTCAATAAAAAGAAAAAAACCAACCAATGAAGAAACAAACAAAATCACAGCTCATTCCTACTAATTTATTCCAAGCACCATTATGAAATGCATTACAACCTGTAATTGTTTCTAATTGGTGCAATTTCAGAGGCTGGATAAGGGTTATGTTGCCTCTCAAAGTGTACCATATAAGCTCTAGATTTGAATCTTTGAGGATTAAAGGAACACTCAATAGCTTTTATTTTCCAGTAAAACTACTTGCTAGATCCTCCTGATCTTTTCTTCCAAATCCTTGCCCCACTTTTCCAAATACCTTTCCTGACAAGTTCTATCAGGCTCAGCTGGCTAAGCCTGAAAGAATAGTTGATTGAGCTCCACCTACGTGTGACCAAATATTCATATTCCAATAAGTATCTGATTAGTTTGATGACAGAATCCAGATGATCCAGATAACGTGAGGTATTGTCAGTGCAACATTAGGGTCACTCATTCACTCATCTATTCATTGGAGGCAAGTTAATAACAACTTAATTGAAAGATTCTATACTTGATACTGGAGTTACAAATATGAGAAAGACATTGTCCCCGTCCTTTTGTAGTTTGCATGCTCATCAAGGAGACCAACATATGAAAAAACAACAGATATGAATACTGCAGCAAGTGACAGAATAGATACAACCAAGAACCATGTTTGCAGTAAAGTTAGTAATCAACTAACCCAGATTAAAAGTGAAGAAATAGGATTCAAAGAAATCTCAAGAAAAAGAGGAGAATTTTCAGTGGATCTCCAAAAATGGTCAGAAATTATCAGGCTCACTCAACAAAATTACTAGAGGTATTTTTTTGAGTATATGTAAAGTCTTAAGAAAGACTATGGTGATCTCAGGGAACCTGAAAATAATCCAGCATAGCACAGTGAAATTTATATGCCAGGCTATAAACATTAATCTTTATAAGTAATGAAGAATCATTGAAGGGCTTTTGTAAAATCACATGATCATATTTTCACTTTGGAACTTTATTTATGTAGTGCAGGGGCAAGACTGGACGTCTGAAGACAAGACCTAATAGGAGACCACTATGATGATGAGAGTGAAAGACAACAGAGCTCACATGAAATCAAGATGAGGGACTAGAATGCAGAACATATTTTTTTTTCAAACAAAAGCTTTCACATATTTATTACTGGACCAACTTATTAGCAAAGAGCATATAAACAAAGAGAAAACTCACTTTCCCTATGAAACATGGCCAACTGTCCAACTGATGACATTTTCAACTTGATGTGGTAAGATGATAGTGACCCTGATACATCATAAATATGTGCCATCTCACATGCAATTCCTTATACACCCAGCTTGGTTCTTCTCCAGTGTCTGCTCTGTGAGTTGTACCTGATTTTATTACCAGTTTTCATTCAAATCCACTGAGGAATGGGATGATTTCGTTTTTGTTTCTTGGCCATGCTTCATGTTGAAGGTCTTGTGAGAGGTCATGGTGAGAAACAGGGTTATCACATGCACCATGATGGCAAAGAAAGGGAGAGAAGCCAGAATATATTTCTAAAAAGATTTATGGTCACGTGGTAAATAGTGACTGGGTATCTACTATGTTCGATGACCTGTTAGGTTTCAGGTTTGAGTCATCAAGTTGTAGGATGGGAAAAAAAAAATAGAAAAGACTTTGATGGGAGAGTAAACTTTATTGATATTTTCTTTAGATGGTATCAAACTTCAGTAAGTCCCTTGGTCACACACAGAAACCTAGAAGTTCAAAAGTAATTTGCACAATTTAAAACATGAATTATTTAACAATGTTAAATAATTTAACAATGTTTAGAAATTGAAAGACGATACCAAAAAAATTAAAAAAAAATTTTTAACTTGGAATTCTGTTTTCTCTTAAGCCAAATATCCAGCAACTCTTGCCAACATATCCTCTTAATTACCAACCAGATATGAGTAATCCTGGTCTAACTTTGGGCCAGACTTGTGCTAGACAGTTCATCAGAATTCCCATAACACCTGAATTACTTCTCTACCCTGAAGCCAGCTTCATTCACTTTGTCAATGGGCAAACATGGAGAGTTTTAAAGGAATCATTTTACAAAATCCTCGACTTCTATATATATTCTTTCCTAAAATTGTTCTAAGAACCCATCCCGCACTTCTAGCACCTCTTCTTCCACTTAAAGAAAAGTATCCTGGTTACTTGTTCCAAATCTTAACATAGTGAATTGTCCAAAATCCTCTCTAGATCAAACAAAAGGTTCATTTGAAATACTGGTTTTCCAGACACCTTGTTTATGATTGATCAAGGTTTTTCCCTATTGAATATATATTTCTGTTAAGGATAAAATATGGCATTTAAATAGAAACATTTGGGCATCTGTTGAGATATTCTGAATAAATATATAATTTAGAATAGGATAAAAAATATGATAATTTTTATTTCATTTCCTCATAATGATCCACAGGAAGAGCCATCAGAAGACAAAGAAAAAAAAAACAGTAAGACACTCTGGCTGCTAAGAATGTCTTTTTTTTTTTTTTTTAAGTCTTCAAATGTAAGCAATCTCTTATGGATGATTCTCATTACTCTTTTGTAGGATGTGTCCTTTGCTGAAAAGAGAAGCATCTCTGAACAACCAAAGTAGTATAAATTACTGATGATAATGCTTTGAAATGTAACCAAATGTATTTCAGGACAACCAAAATTTCCCCAGAAGCAGAATCCATAAAAACAACTTCTCAAAGATAAAGTACAATATAGGCAACTCAGACATGCACCAAATTAAGAACTCCGAGATGGAGAAAATATGATCAGAAGACAGAGAGAATTTTGAATGCAGAAAATAAAATAAATACTTTTTTAAAACTCCAAAGTAAAAATAATATCTACCAAAAATGGTTAGAGGTTGGGGGAAGAAGGAAAGAAATAGAAGCTTACTTCTTTCTTCATTTTTCACAGTAGGGAGTTTTGGGAGAAGAGTAAACAAACTAGAGGGGGAATGGCAAGGAACTGAGAAAATAAATCACACAAGAGATATAGATTGCATAAAAGATAAAGAGATGGGATCAGCAGGCCTGGTGCAGCCGCCTTGGCAGCCAGCACCAAACCCTGTGAGCAGCTTAATTTATGTAGTATGTAAACAAGGTTTCTTATAGTAACAATGTTGCAAGTGAGCAAGAAAAGCTAGAGGAAATGTTTTTATTTTACTAGGCTGAGGGGAAGTAACTGGATAAGTAAAAGTGGTTTTATCATAGACAATATTCTTAAGGACATGAATCTTAGTACATGAGGTGAAGATTAACTTTAGGGAAAGAAGGCTGTGTGCTTTTAGGCAAAAGACAAAGTATACAGAAGCTACCTGACATCTGGCAGAGGGAGCAAGGAGAAAGGGCTATTGTTTTTTAGGAAGGCAGGAGAAGCAGTTGGGGGCTGTCCCTTGAACACACCTCCCAGCTGTGGGGGTCTTGCCACCTCACAATCCACACTCCACAGGGAGCCAATTAACGTTACCTAAGATTGAAATATCTGTTTTAATAAAACTCATTTATTATAATTTCAATATTGTTCATGGTCGTTTGCTGATTCTTTGAGAACATTATAGGCATTATAAGTATAGCAGAGAAATTTGCTTTTATTTTCATTTTAAACTCAAAGCAAGCTAAATATGACTAAAACTTAATATACTAAATTAAAAAGTCATTAAAAATACAATATAAAACAACTCATGTGTTTATACTCACATAAGGTATAAACACAGAGACTCTGGAGCAGACAAATATAAACTAGATGTACAAAGAAATAGAACAATTCCTGTTCCAGAGGCCTGGAAAAGCAAAGTCACTCAAGTGAACAAAGAGAGGTCAGGTCAAGAATTTGGAGTCAAGCTCGTACAATAGAGACTTAAATCAAGCACAGGTTATAGTACTGGAGGGAGGAAAAGTGCTAATATAGGGAATATATAAAAATAAGATCTAAACTGGGTAAAGATATTTATAAAAAAAACCCAAAACAGACCTATTTTAGATGGCAGATCCTCAAGCTTTGGTCAGCATTTCTAGCTTATAGGATCAATTTTCTAGTATGTATTTGGCTCTTGTGAGCCTATGAATGCAAGAAAAATAATTAGAAGTTCCTTATAAAAATAAGCCTGTATGGAAAGAAGTGTGGAGAATCCTCAAATTGCTAAAAGGAGACCTCCCATCTGATCCTGCAAACCCATTACTAGGCATCTACCCAGAAGAAAAATATCATATTAGCACAAGAACATTTGCACTAGAATGTTTATTATAGCTCAATTCACAATCACCAAGATGTGGAATCAACCCAAGTTCTCATCAACACATGAATGGATTAATAAACAGTGGTGTACCATTCAGCCATAAAGAAGATGGAGATGCTACATCTTTTGTATTTATGGATGGCGTTGAAGAACATTCTTCTTAGCAAAGTATCACAACAATGGAAAAGCAAGTGTCCAATATACTCAATAACAATATGAAACCAATAGATAACACAATTGAATTCAAATGAGGAGGACAGAGAAGGGGAGAAAAAGGAAAGGGGAGGAGAGAAGGAATTGGTAAGCTCTCACCTAATAGGCACAATGTAAGCATGTCCCCTGGGTGAAGGGCTCAATTACAACTTGAACTTTACCTAAGAAATGTAAACAGTATGACCTAATCATTTGTACCCTCATATTAATTTGAAATTAAAAAAAAAAAACAAGCAACTGAGCATACTAACTGTGTCCAGGATGAAAGCAAGCTGTAGTTTTCTCCATATTATTTATCCATTTAATGAACAATTATTTCCACAGAGAAGTGATTCTCAGACTTTCCTATCTCAAGTCCAAATTTTACTCTTAAAAATTATTGAGAACCCCAAAGAGCTTTTGTTTATATGAATTATATCTTGATATAATACTTTTATATTAGAAATTAAAACTGAGAAGTTAGAAAATATGCACTTAAGAATAGATATCTATTAGATATTAACATATTTTATTAAAAATAGCTTTCTTTACAAGAAAATAATGAGAAGAGTGGTACTGTTTTGCATTTTTATGAATCTGATTGATGCTTGGCTTAATGGAAGATGACTGGATTCTATAATAGTATCTACATTTGCATTCACTCTGCTGTGATATCAACATTAGAGTCTCAGAAAACTCAAACTTGGAAGAGAATGAGAATGAAAAAGACAAATACCATCTTAGAATTATGATGAAAGTAGTTTTGACTTCACATGTTCCCCATGGCCACATTTTGAGAAGCACAGCCATAGAAAATATTAGTAAGCACTTTAAAAAGTAGAACTCTATTCTTTGCCATTAGGTCTTTAATAAGTTTCCTAGATCTTGTATCCTTTAGGTGAGTAAAAGGAAGAAATGAGAGGAAGATGGGGCCAAATTGGGGGAAAATCTGCATTGACTGGCTGCCTATCATCTGGACAGAGTTAACACTCTTCATTTCACTGAGTTTCTATTGGTTTTCTGAGAATGCAATTCAAAGAGTTTCTTAGCCATAATCCTTACGTATTTCAAAGTTGGATCACAGTTGATCTCCAAGAAGCTAAAAACTGCAGCTTAGCTTACCTGCTCAGGGATTCAAAGTTGCTGTTAACCCAAATAAATTCCATGGTAGCCCTTTTTCTTTTTCTTTTTTTTTTTTTTTTGAGACAGAGCCTCAAGCTGTCCCCCTGGGTAGAGTGCCGTGGCATTACAGCTCACAGCAACCTCCAACTCCTGGGCTCAAGCGAGTCTCTTGCCTCCGCCTCCCAAGTAGCTGGGACCACAGGCACCCGCCACAACGCCCGGCTATTTTTTGGTTGCAGCCGTCATTGTTGTTTGGCGGGTCTGGGCTGGGGATTCGAACCCGCCACCTTAGGTGTACGTGGCTGACGCCTTAGCCGGTTGAGCCATAGGCGCCGAGCCAGCCCTTTTTCAAAATATTATCTCTGTTTACTACATGCCTCATAGTGGTAAAGGGCTTTACTTAGATTATTGCATTTAATAATCATATTAACTTTGGGAATTAGTTACATATTTTATAGTTAGTGAAACTTGTTAACTGTTTTTGTTTTCATGTTTGTTTCAGGAGTTTGATAAATGGAAAGAGGAAAAGAAAGAACAGGACAAAAAGTCTCAAGGATTATTTTTAACACAATTTCACAGCTGAAAAGTTCTCTGAGATCATGTAGGTTAATGGCTCTTAAACTTTTATTATTGTTTTCTTGTTCCATACCTTTAGGCATCTCCCACCCAAATGCCATCCCTATTAAAAAAATATGGAAACTTAATTATGAACACATTTTTTTCCCTATAATTTCAGTGACTTCACAGACCCTTAAAAGTCCACTGATAGAGAGCGAGGCTGGGGACCACTGAGCTGCACGTCATGCCCTGCGCTGCCCAGACTAGCGAACAATACAGTCAAAATGGCTAAAGGTGACCCAAAGAAACCCAAGGGCAAGATGTCTGCCTATGCCTTCTTATTGCAGACATTCAGAGAAGAACATAAGAAGAAAAACCCAGAGGTCCCTGTAAATTTTGCAGAATTTTCCAAGAAGTGCTCTGAAAGGTGGAAGGCAATGTCTGGGAAAGAGAAGTCTAAATTTGATGAAATGGCAAAGGCTAATAAAGTCCACTATGATTGGAAATGAAGGATTATGGACCAGCTAAAGGAGGAAAGAAGAAGGATCCGAATGCCCCAAGAGGCCACCATCTGGATTTTTCCTCTTTTGTTCAGAATTCTGCCCCAAGATCAAGTCTACAAATCCTGGTATCTCTGCTAGAGATGTGGCAAAAAAGCTGGGTGAGATGTGGAATAACTTAAGTGACAGTGAAAAGCAGCCTTACATCACTAAGGCAGCCAAGCTGAAGGAGAAGTATGAGAAGGATGTCATTGACTAAAGTCTAAAGGAAAGTTTGATGGTGCAAAGGGTCCCACTAAAGTTGCCAGGAAAAAGGTGGAAGGGGAAGATGAAGAAGATGAGGAGGAAGAGGATGAATAAAAAACTGTTTATCTGTCTCCTTGTGAATACCTTAGAGTAGGGGAGCACCGTAAATGGCACATCTCTTAATGGAGAAATGTCTATTGCCCTCATTAGGTTTAATCCCAAAATTTGATCACGATCATATTATAGTCTCAAAGTGCTCTAGAATTGTCAGTGGTTTACATAAAGTGGCCATGGGTGTCTGGAGCACCCTGAAACTGTATCAAAGTTGTACATATTTCCAAACATTTTTAAAATGAAAAGGCACTCTAGTGTTCTCCTCACTCTGTGCACTTTGCTGTTGCTGTGACAAGGCATGTTAAGATGTTTCTGGCATTTTTTTTAAATTTGTAAGGTGGTGTTAACTATATGGTTGTTGGCTAGAAATCCTGAGTTAACAACTGTACAGATCTATAGTTTGTAAAAAGAACAAAACAACTGAGACCAACTCTTGCTGCTCCTTGCTTGGTGTTAAAGCCATGGGGAAAGATGCCCTTCGGAGGGGCCGTAGCTCAGGGCGTGCACTGTGAGCTGGACCTGGTGACACTGCGGCGGGCATCCATTTAGCTTCAGGTTGTCTTTTTTTTGTATATAGTGACAGCATTCTGCTGCCATTCTTAGCTGTGGACAAAGGGGGGTCAGCTGGCATGAGAAGTGTTTGGATTTTTTTTCTTTTAGTTAAGTGTGGTAGTTTTTAAACTATTTGTTTTAAAACAAACCGTAGAACTCTTCATTGTTGGCAAAGCGGCAAGCGGAAGAGCCACCGCATCAATGAAAGTTCAAGAACCTTCTGTACTTAAACACATTTGCAACGTTCTGCTATTTTTTGTATGTTTAGAATGCTGAAATGTTTTTGAAGTTAAAAAAACAGTATTACATTTTTAAAACCGTAAAAAAAAAAAAAAAAGGTCCACTAATAGATATTGTGAGGTTAGGAGCACCATTATAATTCAACTGTATTTCATTTGAAGAAAGTGAACCCCAGTAACACACCACCAATAGCAACTTAAAAGTCCTTTTAATCAGAACAAAGCTGTGTAATATATGCAGCTCAGTGCATTTCCTACATCTCATGTTATCTTTTGAAAGCAGAGCCAAAGGAAAATGGATTAGTAGAGGTATAGCTGAGGTGAAATGAGAACTCAATATAAGAGGCCATCTTTTTAAGTAGTTGTCAATGTATCATGTGATTTTTTATTATAGGCATGTTATATAAAGATGCAAGCCTGCTACTAAAACAACCCAGTATGCTCCTGTAAGAAATAAAATTCACATCAAGATTATCTTTACCTCAATTAATCATATGCATTAACATTATATATGTCATTATTAGTTCACATCACGCTTTCTTTCAATAAAAACATACAACATATAAAAATAATTTCAAAATTAACTTTAATTACGAAATGATACAGAAACGTATTCCTTCCTTTTATTTTCCAGACAGGGTCTTGGTCTTTTGCCTAGGCTAGAGCACAGTGGCATCATCATAGCTCACTGCAGCTTCAAACTTCTGGGTTCAGGCGATCCTTCTGCCTCAGCCTCCCAAGTAGCTGGGACTGCAGGTGCACACCACCATCCCCTGTTAATTTGTTTTATTTTTTATAAAAATGAGGTCAGATTATGTCACTCAGGATGGTATTGAATTCCTGGTCTCCATCAATCTCCCCTGCCCCAGTTTCAGAAAGTGTAAAGATTATAGGATTGAACCACCATGCCTGGCCTCATCCTTTTAAAAAATAAATATTTAGGCTCGGCGCCTGTGGCTCAAGTGGTTAAGGCGCCAGCCACATACACCTAAAGTGGCGGGTTTGAATCCAGCCTGAGCCCGCCAAAAACAACAATGACGACTGCAGCCAAAAAATAGCCGGGCATTGTGGTGGGCTCCTGTGGTCCCAGCTACTTGGGAGGCAGAGGCAAGAGACTCACTTGAGCCCAGGAGTTGGAGGTTGCTGTGAGCTGTGATGCCATGGTACTCTACCCAGGGGGATAGCTTGAGGCTCTGTCTCAAAAAAAGAAATTAAATATTTACAGATAAAGCTACACCCTCCTCTGAACTTCATCCCAAATCCAATCCCTTCTTTCCCATACACAGAGATAATAACTGAGAAGTTGGGCTTGATTCTTCCCAGACATCTTAAAAAGATTTTTATAGACAAATATTTTTATAGGTACACAGAAAAAATATTTAGCATTTAGTGTGCATTTTTATATAAGAGATATCATTATTTATGGTTCTGTACTGTACATTTATCACTGAATATTGTTTGAATATAATGATTTATAGAAATGTAATTCATTCTTTTTAATTACCATGTAGAATTCTATATGGATACACCAAATTTTATTTAGCAATTCATCTATTGGTGGGCATTTAGGTTGTTTTTAATTTTTCAGTATTACAAACAATGCTGCAGGAAATATCGTGCCCTGGGTTCCTTATTCACACATGTTAAGTGTTTCTGGAGCATTAATACCTAGAAATGCAATTCTGGCATCTAGGTTGTGTATAATTTTAACTTAGATATTGACCAATTGTCATGTAAAGAAACTGTATCAATTTATAGTCTCATCAGAAGTGTGTGAAAATCCCCTTTTCCCAACACTAGGCCAATATCGTACCAATTTTAGAAGTTTTGCTAACTCTATGCATAAATAATAGTATCTATTATCGTCATTTGCTTTTTCCTGGACACCAGCAAGGTTAAGTGTCTTTTCTTAATTTAATTATCCTTTTGAATTTTCTTTTCCATGAAGAATAATTCTCTTTCTTTTACTATTTGGTTATATTATCCAGGTTAGCTTCTATGTGGTTCAAATACTAACCCTTTCCTTATTACATGTACTACGAATATTTCTTTCAATTCACTAATGAAAGGCATTTTTAACAGAGCCTTTGTCAACAGAAATTTAACATTTTTATGTAATCAAAGTATCTACCTTTTCTTTATGAATTCAGTTTTTTAGGACATATTTAAGAAAGTTTATTCTGTTGGAAATAAAAAAGATATCTTTCATTCTCATATCTTCAAAAATAGGTTTTTTTCTTTGTTTTGTCTTGATTTTGGTTTAGGTTTAGACTCTTTTTCCATTTGAAATGTGCTTTCTGTGTGAGGCGTAATCTGTTTTTCTATGGAAGCATCTGTTTGGTTTTAACATGATGATAGGAAATTGTGTCATGCCATTTTGAGTAAATGACCTTTCCCTCTATTTGAAATGCTACTTCATCATATTCCAATGTCCCATGTACAGATTACTCTGTTTCGGCCTTTCTTCTCTAGTCCATTGTTTGTTTGCCTTTCCAACCCATGTGTGTAAGGGAAGCTTTATAAGCTTTATATCTGTTCAGATTAGTAGGGGCCAATCATTCCTCACTTTGTTTTCTATTTGAAAGATACATTGCCTTTTCCTTTTCTTACATATTTATGCTTCCATATGAATTACAAAATTATTTTGTTAGATTCTATGGAAAATCTTTCAAGGATCTTTAAAAGAATTCCATTAAATTTTTTGGATTAATTTGAAGACAATTGGACATTGTTTATTGTTTATATTTCATTTCAAAGAATCCATGTACATCTTCAATAAATAAGTAATAATCCAGAAGCAGAGTTACAATGTACACATATTTGCATAGTTCTTTAAAAGTTACAACTCAAAAATTAAATAGGAATTTCAAAAACACAAGGGATATATACAGTGGGAAAATTCAACTCGTTAAGATGAAGAAAGATTTATTAGTTCTGAGTATACATGAACTCATGTTTAGTGCCCCAGACAAGAAGATAACTATGTATGTTATAACACTGTTTATTTTTTAGGGTGTTTTATCAACTTTATCTAATTAATAATCACAGACAAACCCCACTGTGTCCTTCAAGGCTCTCCATGGGACTTCTATGATTTGGAGCTTGATTAAATCCGAAGTATATTTGTTTTCTCCTCCATAAGAATTTTTTGGGCCAAAAAATGCACAAGGGCAGAAAAGCATATGGCTCATGCCTATAATCCTAGCACTTCCAGAGGCTGAGGTTAGAGGATTGCTTGAGGCTAGCCTGGGCAACATAGAAAGACCCTGTCTCCACAAAAAATAGAAAAATGATTTGGGTGTCGTGTTGCACACTTGTTGTCTCAGCTAATCAAGAAGCTAAGGCATGAGGATCAGTTGAGCCCGTAAGTTGGACGCCACTGCCCATTAGCCTGGGTGACAGAGCAAGACCCTGCCTAAGAAAAGAAGAAAAAGAATTTTTCAGTAATTATTTAAAAGTTTAAACCATGTACAATTTTTGGCTTGGCACCCATAGCACAGTGGTTACGGTGCCAGCCACATAAACCGAAGGTGGCAGGTTCAAGATCAGTCTGGGCCAGCTAAACAACAAAATGGGCCTGCAACAAAAAAATATAGCTGGGTGTTGTGGTGGGTACCTGTAGTCCCAGATACTTGGGAGGCTGTGACAAGAGAATCACCTAAGCCCAGGAGTGGGAGGTTGCTCTGAGCTGTGACATCACACATCTCTACTAAGGGCGAATAATGAGACTCTGTCTCAAAAAAAAAAAAAAAAATAGTGTACAATTTTAAGGAGCGTAGCATCTGATCATTTTTAATTTCTCTATTCTTCTGTGTTTCATATTTGTTTCCTGAGACTACCCAGATTGCTGCTCCTCTCCCTAAATTGCACAACTAATTTCTTTTGCTTTAACAATTGGTAGTCTAATATTCTTTTTTTATTTCAAAATATTAAGGCAGGACAAATGTTTTAGGTTACATGGATCACTTTAGTAATGCTTGAGTCCCAGTTATAAGTGTGACTATCAGCCAAATAGGCTCATAGTGCCCATTAGGTAAATTTTTTCCCTTCCTCTCATACCCCTTCCCTCCTGGTTCATTTTCACTGAGTTTTACTTCCCTCTGTGTATATGTCTGCTCATCAGTTAGTTTAATATTCTTATTTGACCTATGTAAAGGGATGGGTATGGAAGTTATAGTTGACACACAGATTTTAATTTACAGCAAATAGAAAATGTAACCAGATTTCTTTTGAATTTTAGTTCAAAAATATTCAGTGGATATTACACCTCCCAGTTAATGATCTGGCTCAAATAAGGGGACATTCCTAAGGGGATAGGTCACTTATTTTTATGCTTTCTTTCTTTCTTCTTCTTTTTGAGGAATCTACTCATGTTTCCTTATATTTCCTTGTTTGTTTTTATTGTTTTTAATTTTTTTAAATTCATTTTTACTGACAATAATTGCATATATTTATGGATACAATGTGATGATTTGATCTATGTATACATTTTTAGAAAGATTCAATCAAGCTAATTAACTTACTTTGTGTGTGGTAAGAGTATTACAAATATATTCTTTCAGCAGTTTTGGAGTATGCTCTACATTAATGTACATACCAACCATGGTCGTCATGCAATGCAACACATCACTAACATGCATCCCTCCCGTCTAACTGAAACTGTGTACCTTGATTGACATCTTTCCTTTCCTTGGCTGTCCCAGTAGCCCAGTCTCCCTCAGCCTCTCGTAACTACCTTCCTACTGTCTGTTTCTATGAGATCAACTTTTTAAGATACTATTTATTAGTGAAATTATACTGCATTTATCTTTCTGTGCCTGGTTTATTTTACTAACTACAATGTCCTCCAGTTCCATTCATGTTGTCATGAATGATAGAATTTCTTTTTTTAAGACTGTACATATTCATTGTGTATAGATACCATATTTTCTTTATCCATTGATGAACACTTAGGTTGCTTCCTATCTTGGCTATTATGAATAATTCTGAAATGAACTTGGGAGTGCAGATATTTCTTCAACATATCCATTTTAATTCCTTTGACCATATACCCAGAAGTGGAATTGCTGGATTATATGATAAATTCTATTTTTAGTTTTTAAAAACCTCCATACTATTTTCCAAATTGGCTGTGCTAATTTACTTTCCCACCAAGATGATTGGAAATCTTAACATGTTATATTTCTCACTATGTTCGGTTTTTTAATATCCTTCTGAAAGTTTTTCTTTTCCTATCAAAAGCAAGAAGGCATTTTACTTTTTCATTTGGTCTATTTGGAAGCACTTCATATTTTTAGTGTTAATGTAAATGAAGATTTTCTATTACATTTTTGAACTGATGACTTGAACTATGTGGGAAATTATGAATTTGTTTATTCTAACTGTGCATTTATCTCTTGTTGTATTTTCTTATTTTTTCCAAATGTTTGTCAATTAATTTTCTTGAGTTCATTTGGTCTGAAACTTTCTTGTCAACATTTATACTTCATTTCTTAATTTTTTTATTGTGGTGAGACACATACCATAAAATTTGCCATTTTAATCACTTATTTAGATGTAGCATTCGGTGGAATTAATACATACACATTGTTGTGTTACATCACAACATCCATCTCTAGAAGTTTGACATGCTGTCAAACTAAAACACTATACCCATTCAACAATAATTCTCCATTACTCTCTCCCCCAGAAGCCATCATTCTATTTTCTGACTATTCTAGATGCCTCATACAAGTGCAATCATACAATATTTGTCCTTTTGTGTCTGGCTTACTTCACATAGCATAATGTCTTCAAGGTTTATTCAAGTTGTAGCATGCATTGAAATTCATTCCTTTTTACTCAATACTAATATGAAGCCAGTAGAGAATCTAATACATGCCCACATAGGAGACAAACTCAATTCAATTCAAGAAGGGGCTTGAGGGAAAGGGAAGAGGGAAGGAGGGAGGGGGTTGGTGTGCCCCCAGTTAATGGACACAATGTAAGGGTGGACTGCACACCCCTTGGGTGCCAGACACAACTACAAGAGGGAGTCCACCTAACAAATGAAAACACTGTAAGCTAGTTGTTTGTACCCTCGCATTAATAGGAAATTTAAGACAAGAAATTTCATTCCTTTTTAAGGCTAAATAATATTCCCTTGTAGATATATATCACAACTTGTTTATCCATTAGCAAAGTAATCATTTGGATTATTTACACCTTTTGACTATTGTCAATAATACAAATATCTGTCCAAGTTCCTGCTTTCAATTATTTTGAATATCTACTCAGAAACAGAATTACTATCTCATGTCCTATTAGTTAAGACTATGAAAATATTAGCAGTTGTAGCAGGCATCCTTATTTCTGACTTCAAAGGTACGGTTCAGTAAAATGTTTGCTATAGGTTTCTGTCAGATATCAGATTAAGGAAGTTCCCATCTATTCCTATTTTGCTGAGAACTTTTATTATGAATGAGTTTTTTAAAATATCTTTTTAATCTACTGAGAGAATTTTTCTATTTGTTTTATAAATTATATTGATAGATTTTCTTTTTTTTTTTTTTTTTTTTTTTGAGACAGAGCCTCAAGCTGTCCCCCTGGGCAGAGTGCCGTGGCATTACAGCTCACAGCAACCTCCAACTCCTGGGCTCAAGCGAGTCTCCTGCCTCCGCCTCCCAAGTAGCTGGGACCACAGGCGCCCGCCACAACGCTCGGCTATTTTTTGGTTGCAGCCATCATAGTTGTTTGGCGGGTCCGGGCTGGGGATTCGAACCCACCACCTTAGGTGTACGTGGCTGGCGCCTTAGCCGGTTGAGCTATAGGCGCCGAGCCAGATTTTCAAAAGTTGAACTGATTTTGCAATCTTATGGCAGACTTTGCTTGGGAAATACTTTTGGCACACTCAAAAGTGGTATGTTAATATTTTATTAGAATATTCTGTATTCATAAGTGAAATTAACCTATAGTTTTATTTTGTTGGGCTTTCACTATATAATTTTCAATGACAGTTACGCTAACTTGATAAAGTTGGTTGGGACATTTTCACTCTTTTCTGTGCACTGTCATAGATCATACAAAATGTGGATTTCTTGAAGGTTTGGAAAATCTAGTTCATAAAACTAGTGGGTGTCCTGACTTTGGAGAGTTTGAAAAAATCAGAAATACATTCCTTAGTAGTTTTTATAATTATCCATTTTATGCCATTTTCAACCTTATCGGTATTTAGTTGTTTATAATATTCTATTGTTATTTTTCCAGTTTTCTGAGGTATAATTGGTAATAATAGTCTATTTTAATTTTTTATCTTTTCTGAAATGTATTTACTTTTAGAGTTTTATATTTATACATTTGTTTGTTCATTCAAACAAGATCTTGCTCTGTTGCCCACACTGGAGTGCAACACTGTCATCATAGACAGCTCACTGCCACCCAAACTTCTGGGCTCTGTGATCCTCCTACATCAGCTTCCTAAGTAGCTGAAACTACAGGCACATGCCATTATGCCTGGCTAATTTTTCTATTTTTTTGTAGAGATGGGGGTCTCACTATGATGCGCAGGCTGATCTTAAATTCTTCAACGAATCCTCTCACCTCACCTGCCTCCTAGTGCACCACCACAGTAGGCCTTATTCTATTTTTAAATCATTATTTTTACCTTGGTTTTTAGTGCTCCTTAAAGTATTTTTTATATTTTTATCTTTATTTATGTTACTATTCTTTTAAAGGACTATTCACAGCTTTGTGCAAGAAATATCATTTTTCTCCATCAATTTCTGCTTCTATGTTATTTTCCTCATTCTATTTCCTTTGAGTGTGTTTTACTATTCTTTTCCTGCTTGAGCTTAGTTTATATTTTTACTTTTTTCTTTATAGCTAATGAACGCATTTAAGGCTATGAATTTTCCTGAGTGCTTTATCTATATCTCATGTGCTTTAAATATGTTACTTTAGTGAACATTCTATTCTATATATTTTGTAATCTCCATTTTTATTTTCATCACATCTCATCAGTCACCTAGAAGTGTTTTTTATGTGTGTAATTTTAACATTTTTAGATATGTATATTATTTAGGTTTTATTTTGTTTTGTCTACCCTTTGTTGTTAATTTTCATTTTTTATGGAGGTATATTTGATACCCAATTTTTGCATTTGGCTGACACTTTCTTTGTAACCTAGTCTATGGTCAATTTTTATTAATTTTTCACATACTATTAAAAGGAATATGTATTCACTGTTGAAAGCAGAGATTGATGTGTGTCTATTACTATAAATGCTTATTAAATGTACTTTCAAAGTCTATACATTTTTTTCACTTGATAATTTTGATTTATAGCAAAGGTGCAAAAGTCACTGGGATTATAGATTTATCCACTTTTCCTTTTATTTCTGTTAGTTCTTAACAATAGTTCAACTAGTTCAAAACAAAGTATTAGGTGCTAGGTATTCTTCACAAATAGTTCTTCGTGAATTCTTCCTTTTACCATATGTTATACCTTTAAATGCCAATAATGTGCCACTTTTAATTCTATCTTTTCTGATACTAATTGCATATCTTTCTTGTCCTTTCCATGCAATTTTGTTTTAGGCTTGTCTCCAATAAACAATATATAGTTGAATATACATTATTTATTTATTTATTCAATCTGAGTTTACATCTGTTTATAGAAAAGACTGGTCATTCATTTCTTTGGTACAAATGAAAAGGATGGCAGAAATAAGAATATTAGCATAATTTCAAAAATGTAAATGACCTGGTCAATGAAAAGACAAAGACTTTCAGATTTGGTAACAACCACACCAAAAAAGATTCAATATGTTGTCTATAAAAGACATGCTTAAGACAAAAGGCACAGAATAGTTGAAAATAAAAGAATAAAAATAAATAAATCAGGCTGATGTGAACCAAAATAAAGCTGAAGTAGAGCTCTTAATATCTTAAAAAATATCTAGGACAATATTCTGTGTAACAAAGTAGATGCAGCTAATGATTCAGGCTCAAAATATATGTCTCTGAGAACTAACAGAACTACAAGGAGACACAGATCAATAAGCATACGCTTAAGATTTCATCACACCCTCTCAGAAACTGGTTGCTCAAGCAGGCAAAATGTAAGCAGAGTAATCCCAGCAATCTGGGAGGCCGAGGCAGGCAGATCACCTAAACTCACAAGTTCCAGACCAGCCTGAGCTAGAGCGAGACCTCATCTCTAAAAACAGCAGAGTATTGTGGTGGGCACCTGTAGTCCCAGCTACTTGGGAGGCTGAAGCAAAAGAATTGCTTGAGCTCAAGGGTCTGAGGTTACTGTGAGCTGTGACACCACAGCACTCTACCAAGGGGTGACAAAGCGAGCATCTGTCAAATGCTATCAAAAAAAAAAAAAACCTATCAAAATAAAAAAGGAAGCAGAAATGTTAGCTACTCAACAAGAAATAATATCAACCTCAAGCTTTCACAAACTTACAGAACTCTTTATCCATCAAATTGAGAGAATACATTGCTCTAGAATACATTGTAAAGTCAAAAAAGACCATTCAGGCCAAAAAGAAATCAATTCTGGAAGATCAGCATCATACAGTCTTTATAATCTCTCATTATAATGCAGGAAATAACTAGTAATGAGTGAATAGCTAGAAAAGAAAGCCACTATTTTAAAAACAATCTTTGGGGTATACAGAAATAATGAAGAGAATTGAGAAACCCTCAAAATTGAGTTATGATGAAAATATGAGGGAGAGGGATCAAATAGTTCTTAGAGGAAAATTTAGGGTATTAAATATATTTGTCTGGAAACAAAAAAAGATAAAAACAAAAATGCTAAACATTTAAATAAAGGCATGGGAAAAGAGCAAGAAAGAACAAAATAATAAATACAAGGTTAAAATCAATGAAATAAAGAAGAAAAAGAATGAATATTAATAAAAAAGCTATTTTTTTGAAATGATTAATAAGATGGAAAGACCTCTGTCAAGACTGATCCAAGAATAAAAAAGATGAGATGCAAATATACCACTGGACACATAACTAATGAACATAAACTAATATATTTTAAAAGTTAGATTTTTTAAAAAGTTAGATTAAAGGTACACAGTCACAGAAAAGAAATAAATTGCCAAAATTAGTGCAAAAAGAGGTAGATAAATTCAGTAGGCCCTTAAGTATTGAAAAAATTTAAATGATATTCAAAGATTTCCCACCTTGAAAAAAAAATACTTGGATAACTAGGGAGCTCTACCAGACATCTCAGGAGGTTCTTCTAGAAAAGAGAAAGAATGATAGCTACCCAAATAATTTTATGAACTAGTATAATCTTGATTCCAAAATAATATAAAATGGGCAACACAATATAATGAAATGATATTCTCATTTTATTTATGACAAATATATTTAAAATTCTAAATAAAGTATTAGCTAACTATAACCAAAAGTATACTTTAAAATAGTATCTCCTGATTAAATAAAGTTGATAACAGAAATGTAAAAAACTATTCAAAACCATATAATCTATCTTTATAATTTGCTACTTTAACATGCTAAAGAATAAAAATAATATATTTGTCTCAGTGGAGAAAATATGTTTAGTAAACCTGAATGCATATCAAAGGTAAAAACTCAAACTAGAAATAGGAAATTTATTAACTTGGATTATATTTTAAAAACACATAGTATACCTCATAATTAATGAAGGAACTTTAGAGTCATTCTTTTAGAAATAAAGTCAGGGACAATATCATTACTAGAGTTTAACACAGTATGAGGTATCCTTCCCACTGCTATAAGGAAAGAAAAGGAAATAAGAAGTAAATTGATTGGGGAAAAAAGAGAGAGAGAAAATGACATTATTTGTGAATGATATGATCATCTAACTAGAAAAAGATAGCATAATCAACAAATTATTACAACCAATAAGATAATTCATCAAGTTTATCAGATACAGTCAAGTTATAAAGATTAGAACATTTCACTTGAACAATTAAAAGTCTGTTTAAAAAAACATAAAGTAACTAGAAATTAATGACAATATTTATTACCCTCATGGAGAAAATTTTTAAATCTAATAGAATATGTAGAAGATCATGTGAATAAATGGATGGACATTCCATTTATTGGTCAGGATGACTTAATATTATAAATACGCCAGTCATATTAACACATAAATTCATTACAATAATAAATACCTCAAATTCTTTTTGCTGATTTTTTTGAGAAAGGTGGTAACCTTAATCTAAAGTTTTTATGGAAGACTAAAGGTCCATGAGGGGTAAGTCAACATTTTGAGAAAAAAACAGAGTGGATACTTGCCCTACTAGGTATTAAGACAATTCTACAGGCTAATTTTGTCAAGATTTTTTCCAATACTTTCTTGTAGGATTTTTATTGTTTCATGTCTTAAATTTAAATCTTTTTTTTCTTTTGAGACAGAAGGGTGACAGAGGGTGACATTTTGTCACCCTCAGTAGATTGCTGTGGCATCACAGCTCACAGCAACCTCTAGCTCTTGGGCTTAGGTGATTCTCTTGCCTCAACCTCCCGAGTAGCTGGGACCACAGGTGCTCACTACAAGACCAGCATTTTTTTGTTGCAGTTTGGCCAAGGCTGGGTTTGAACCTGCCACCCTCAGTATATGGGGCCAGCACCCTACTCACTGAGCCACAGGTGCCACCCTTAAATTTAAATCTTTTATCCCCTCCTGTGATCCCTGTAGCCCACAGCCAGTGACTCCTGCCTAGTTTCTGTGACATACAGTTGGCAACTCCCACCCAGCCCCTGCAACCCACCAGCCTACGTGTCCCCTGGCTCCTCCTCTGGCTCCTGCAACCCATGGCCCCAGCCAGCGACTCCCCCCAGCTCCTGTGACTTTGGGCCCAGGGCTGATGACTCTACCCTAGGGCTCCCCACAGGTTCCTGAGGCCTGTGGGCTGCCGCTGGTGACTCCTGCCCAGCTCCTACAACCCTGAGGCCCCCAGGCCAGGGACTTGGCCTTCTGGCTTCCCACCAGGCTCCTATGGCCCAAGGCTGGGGGTCAGCAGATCCACTTTCTGGTTCCCCACCGGCCCCTGTGACTCTTGTCCCAGGGGGCAACACCCTCCAGCTCCCCTCCAGCTCCTGCAACCTGCACATAGCAGTACCCCAGACCTGCAGCACCACCACCACCAGTGGCAGTGTGAGCCCTGACAATAGTGGAGCCTCCAAAGCCCACTGGGGTCGAATTGAGCTTCCAGTGGACCCCTGCTGCCTAGATGCTGAAGACCTTTTGAACTCTCCCATCTGATCCGTGTTTGTGTTGACCAGGACATTTGGTTTGGAACTCTTGACCTGGGCTCCTCACCTGGGGACCAACCAAGGTTATACCCTGGTCATGTTGTTGTGGGAGTGTGGGATTCTACCCTTCCAGTTGTCACCTGTCAGGGGGCAGGGTGTCTTAGTTGCTTATATATCTCCACAACTGAGATTTCAGCCCAAAGCCACTGATTCACTAGGATTGGATAGAGACTAGCTGAATAACCAGTCAGCATCATTCAGCCCTACCACACCAAGCAGGTGCCCAGAGATTTAGGCAGTAGTACTGAATGGGACCTTTGTAAAGCTCTAAGGGAAAAGCTGCAATCACTAGTCCCTGTTATTTGGTAAAGGGCTGGTTAATTACAACTCCAGGACTCCTCAATTCAACTTCACCTTGTCAGCTTCTCTAGCCAAATGGCAAAAAATACTCATGGGGCAGAATCAGTGGAAAAACTCTGGCAACATGAATAATCAGAGTGATCAACTTCCCCAAGGAAAGACAAAGGAGACACAACAAAAGATCCTATTCATAATCAAATGGATGAGATGTCAGAAATCAAATTAAGAATTTGGATTGCAAATAAGATTAACAGAATGGAGGTAAAGATGGAATTAGAAATCGAAGGAGCAATTCAAAAGTTGTCTCAAGAATTCAATGAATTCGAAGACAAAATCAACAAAGATTTTGGCACATTAAGGCAAGAACTTGCAGCCCTCAAAGATCTGAGAAATACAGTAGAATCTCTCAGTAAAAGAATGGAGCAAGCAGAAGAAAGGATCTCTGACATTGAAGACAAAACTTTTGAATGCTCCCAAGTGCTCAAAGAGGAAGAGAAGTGGAGAGCAAAATAGACCCTGAAAGAATTGTGGGAGCACTCAAAAAAGCAAACATTCACCTCATAGGGATCCCTGAAGGAGAATAGGAAGGTCCGAAAGACACAGATACTCTACTCCAAGAGATAATTGAGGAGAACTTCCCAAGCATGGCAAGAGATACTGAAATTCAGATAGCATACAGTTTCAGAACCCCAGCATGACTCAACCCAAATAAAGCATCTTCTAGACACATTGTAATTAACTTCACCAAAGTTAATATGAAGGAGAAAGTCTTGCAAGCAGCCAGACATAAGAAAATCATAAACTACAAGGGGAAGAATACTAGAATGATTGCAAATCTTTCTGCTGAAACTTTTCAAGCTAGAAGAGGATGATCATTGACCTTCAATCTCTTAAAACAAAACAACTTTCAGCCCAGGATCCTGTATCTAGCTAAATTGAGCTTCATTTATGATGGAAAAGTTAAATACTTTAATGATATACACACATTGAATAAATTTGCCATGCCCGAACCAGCTCTTCAAGATATCCTCAGACCCATGCTCCATAATCACCAACATAATGCTGTACCACCAAAGTAAACTCACTCTGAAATTCTTGACTAAAGCCCAATTTCCACAGTAGTGAAAAGATTCAAAATGTCCACTGGACTTTTGAAAAACTTGACATCCAAAATACTACCAGGCTTATCAATGTTCCCAATTAATGTGAATGGCTTAACCTGTCCTCTTAAGAGGCACAGGTTGGCTGACTGAATACAAAAACTCAGCCCAGATATCTGCTGCATACAAGAATCTCATCTTACCTTAAAGGATAAATATAGACTCAGAGTGAAGGGATAGGCATGTGTAATCCAGGCAAACTGAAATCAGAAAAAAGCAGGGTGGCAATTTTATTTGCAGATAAACTAGGGTTTAAACCAACAAAAGTAAAGACAAGGATGGTCACTTCATATTTGTTAAGGGAAATGCTCAATGTGATGAGATGTCAGTTATTAACTTTATGTACCCAACCAGAATGCTCCTCAATTTATAAGGGAGACCCTAATAGACATGAGCAATTTAATATCTTTAAGCACCATAATAGTTGGAGATTTTAACACCCTTTTGACAGTGTTGGATAGATCCTCCAATAAGAAACTATGCAAAGAAATTTTGGACTTAAATTTCACCATACAACAATAGAATTTAATAGATATCTACAGAACATTTCATCCTAAAAAAACTGAATACATATTCTTCTCAACAGCCATGGAACATCCTCCAAAATTGATCACGTCTCAGGCCACAAGGCTAACCTCAGGAAATTTAAAAGTATAGAAATTATTCCTTATATTTTCTCAGATCATCACACAATAAAAGTTGAACTCACCAATAGCAGTTGAACTCACCATCTGCATACCCATACAAAGACATGGAAACTAAATAACCTTACGCTGAATGATAGCTGGGTCATAAATGAGATTAAGAAGGAAATTGTCAAATTTTTGGAACAAAACAATAATGAAGACATGAATTATCAGAACCTGGGGGATACTGCAAAGGCAGTCCTAAGATGGAAATTTATAGCATTGCAAGCCTTCCTCAAGAGAATGGAAAGAGAGAAAGTCGATAACTTTATGGGACATTCCAACCCCAAACCAAGCAGAAAAAAAGAAATAACTAACATTAGAGCAGAATTAAATGAAATAGAAAACAAAAGAATTATTTTTTAAAAAATCAATGAATCAAAAAGTTGGTTTTTTGAAAAATTCAACAAAATTGATAAACCTTTGGCCAACCTAACCAAAAATAGAAAATTAAAGTCCATAATATTGTCAATCAGAAATAACAAAAGTGAAATAACAAGACACCTCAGAAATTCAAAAAATCCTTAATGAATACAACAAAAAACTTTATTCTCAGAAATATAAAAATCTGAAAGAAATTGACCAATACTTCAAAGCACACCAACTTCCTAGACTTAATCATAAAGAATTGGAAATGCTGAACAGACCTATATCAAGTACTGAAATAGAATCAACTATACAAAATCTCTCAAAAAAGAAGAGTCTGGGACCAGATGGCTTCACATCAGAATTCTACTGAACCTTTAAAGAGGAACTAGTACCTATATTACTTAACCTTTTCCAAAACATGGAAAAAGAAGAAAATCTTCCCAACACATTCTATGAAGCAAACATCACCTTGATCCCCAAAGCAGGAAAAGACTCAACAAGAAAAGAAAACTGTAGACCAATATCTTTAATGAATATAGATGCAAAAATATTCAATAATATTTTAGCAAACAGAATCCAGCAACACATCAAACGAAATATACACCATGACCAAGTAAGTTTTATCCCAGGGTCTCAAGGCTGGTTCAATATACATAAATCTATAAATATAATACATCACATAAACAAACTAAAGAACAAAGACCATATAATTCTCTCAACAGATACAGAGAAAGCTTTTCACAATATCCAGCATCCTTTCACGATCAGAACACTTAAGAAAATAGGTATAGAAAGGACTTTTCTTAAACTGATAGAGGCCATCTATAGCAAATCCACAGCCAATATCATATTGATTGGAATAAAATTAAAAACATTTCCACTCAGATCAGGAATCAGGCAAGGTTGCCCATTGTCTCCACTGCTTTTTAACATTGTAATGGAAGTCTTAGCCATCATAATCAGGCAAGAGAAGGCAATCAAGGGTATACAAATAGGGTCAGAGGAGATCAAACTTTCACTCTTCACAGATATGATTTTATACCCAGAAAACCCCAGAGACTCAACCACAAAACTCTTAGAAGTGATCAAAGAATACAGTAGTGTCTCAGAATACAAAATCAATACTCACAAATCAGCTGCTTTTATATATACCAATAATAGTTAGCAAAAAAAACAGTCAAGGACTCTATTCCCCTTACAGTTGTGCCAAAGAAGATGAAATATTTGGGAATTTACCTAACAAAGCACATGAAAGATCTCTATAAAAAGAATTATGAAACTTGGAAAAAAGAAATAGCTGAAGATGTTAACAAACGGGAAAACATATCATGCACATAGCTAGGAAGAATCAACATTGTTAAAAATGTCCATATTACCCAAAGAAATTTACAAATTTAATGCAACCCCTATCAAAGCACCACCATCATACTTTAAAAATCTGGAAAAAGTAGTACTTCATTTTATATGGAACCAGAAGAAACCTTGAATAGCCAAGACATTACTCAGAAATAAAAACAAATCAGGAGCAATCATGCTACCAGACTTCAAACTATAGTATAAATCTATAGTGATCAAAATAGTATGTTATTGGCACAAAAATAGAGAGGTAGATGTATGGAACAGAATTGAGAATGAAGAGATGAACCCAGACACTTATTATCATTTGATCTTTGATAAGCCCATCAAAAATATAAATTGGGGGAAAGATTCCCTATTTAACAAATGGTGCTAGGAGAATTGTCTGGAGACTTGTAGAAGACTGAAACGGGAATGAAACTAGACCTTTCACCATTAACAAAAATTGACTCTCACTGGATAAAAGATTTAAACTTAAGACATGAAACTATAAAGATTCTTGGAAAACGTCCAGGAGAAACACTTGAAGAAATTGATCTGGGAGAATACTTTATGAGTAAGACCCCCCTGGGCAATTTAAGCAACACCAAAAATACATTACTGGGATCTGATCAAACTAAAAAGCTTCTGCACAGCCAAGAACACAGTAAGTAAAGCAAGCAGACAGCGCTCAGAATGGAAGAGGATATTTTCAAGTTATGCTTCTGACAAACGTTTGATAACCAGAATCCCCAAAGAACTCAAACTTATTAATAAGAAAAGAACAACTAATCCCATTTCACTGTGGGCAAGGGACTTGAACAGAAGCTTGTCTGAAGAAGATAGGTGCATGGCCTACAGACATATGAAAAAATGCTCATAATCTTTAATCATCAGAGAAATGCAAATCAAAACCACTTTAGGATATCATCTAACTCCTATAAGACTGGCTCACATACCAAAATCTCAGAACAACAGATGTGAGCGTGGATGTGGAGAAAAGGGAACATTTCTGCACTGCTGGTGGGAGTACAAGCTAATAGGTCCCTTTTGGAAAGAAGTATGGAGAATACTCAGGGATCTAAAAGTAGACCTGCCATTTGATCCTGCAATTCCTCTACTAGGTGTATACCCAAAAGACCAAAAATCACTTTATAACAAATATATTTGCACCAGATTGTTCATTGCAGCTCAACTCATAATAGCCAAGTCATGGAAGAAGCCAAAGTGCCCATTGACCCATGAATGGATTAATAGATTGTGGTATATGTATACCATGGAATATTATGCAGCCTTAAAAAAAGATGGAGACTTTACCTCTTTTATGTTTACTTGGATGGAACTAGAGCATATCTTACTTAGTAAAGTATCTCAAGAATGGAAGAATAAATATCAAATGTACTCAATAC
>NW_003852569.1:522280-546076 GCF_000181295.1 Otolemur garnettii
TCTATTAGTATAGAGTATAAATGTCTTAACACAATAATTAAGTAAACGAGATGAAGTATATATTAACCAGTGTGATGTAGGCATTCCTAATTCTACATGAAATCAGCACACTGTACCCCATAAATGCATTAATGTATACATGATCTATGTGTTTATGATTCAATAAAAATAAAAATCTTTTATCCAGTGATAGACAATTTTTATCAATGGTGAGAGATACAGGTCCAATTTCAGTCTTCCATATGTGGTTAATCAGTTCTCCCAGCACCATTTATTAAATAGGGATTCTTTTCCTCAGTGAATGCTTTTTGTTTGGTTTATCAAAGATCAGATGGCAATAAGTGGCTGGGTTCATCTCTTGGTTCTCTATTCTATTCCACAGATCTATATCTGTACTTTTGTGCCAGTGCCATGCTGACTTGATCACTGTATACTTGTAGTATAATCTGAAGTCTGGTAATGTGGTATCTCCCGATTTGTTTTTATTTCTAAAAGTTGACTATCAAGCTAAAAATCTCTTGCAGAGCTAAAGGTTCAACAGCCTAAAACTAAAGCAAACAGCCTTTGGAATGGGAGAAGATATTTGCATGCTATGAATCTGACAAAAGGATGATAACTAGAATTTACAGAAAACTCAAATTAATCAACAAGAGCAAAGAACCACATAAGTGGTTTGTAAGTGGGCAAAAGACTTGAATAGAACTTCTCGAAAGAAGCCAAATGGCCAACACATGAAAAAATGCTTATCATCCCTAATGATCAGAGAAATTCAAATCAAAACCACCCTGAAATAGCACCTAACTCTGTGAGAATAGCCCACATCACAAAATGCTGAATCTACAGATGTTGGTGTGGATGTGGAAAGATGGGAATGCTTTTTCACTGCTGGTGGAATTGCAGACTGGTACACATCTATGGAAAAAAGTATGGAGAATTCTCAAAGAACGAAAACTAAACCTTCCATTTGATCCCACAATCCCATTACTAGGTATCTACTGGAAGAAAAAAAAATTCATTTTACCCCAAGGACATTTGCACTAGAATGTTTGTTGCAGCTCAATTCACAATCACCAAGATGTGGAAGCAAGCCAAGTGCCCATCAACCCAGGAATGGATTAACAAACTGTGGTATATGTACACCATGGAACACTATTCGACCATTAAAAAAGGATAGAGACTTTACATCTCTTGTATTTACCTGGAAGTAGTTGAAACACATTCTTTTTAGTAAAGTGTCACAAGAATGGAAAAGCAAGTATCCAATGTATGAAATTAATATGAAACCCATAGATAAACAACTATACACCCACAGGAAAGAAAAACACAAGTATATTCTTGTGTTTGCTGTATACACAAGTATACAGCACACACTCTGGGTGAAGGGCTCAACTACAACTCGATCCTTACCTTAGAAATGAAAATAATATGACCTAAATATGTGTACATAAAAAAAAGAAATTCTCTTGACAGTAAAAAAAAGACATACTTCAGAGTCAGAGTAATAAAACAATGTAATGTTATTGCAATGACAGATTACTAAAGCATTACAAAGAGCTTAGAAATATAATCACATTTAAGTGGGAATTTAGTATACAGTAAAGTGGAGACCACATATCAATGGGAAAAGGACAGATTACTAGATGGAGCTGCAAACCTAGCTTACTCCATAGATTAAAACAAAATTGAATCTTTCCCAAAAACCACATACAAAAGTAGATTCCAAATGAAATAAACATCTGAATGCAAAGCTTAAAATAATAAAGCAAAAGGAAGGAGATAAAGGAAAATACAGATCAGGAAAGAAATCATAGATAAAACTTTACATGTATACATAGGACTTTTATTACACCATAATTATAAATTTCTGTTTAGTAAAAGGCACCATGAATGAAGTTAACAGAGAGATAACAGATTGACAGAAATTCTTTGTAGTGTCTAAAACATAAAATACACTAATATCTAAAACATATAAGGAACTCCTTTTAGTAAAAAAAAAAAAAAATTAGTAGAAAAATGGACAAAGTATTTGAATATGTATTTTCCAGAACAAGTAGTCAAAATGTTTTAGAAATATACATAGAGATGTTCAAACTCATTAATTAGTAAAGCAGAAATTGAAATAACAGTGGCATAGACTAGAAAAAAATTAGAAAACTGGTTATCACTTGGTGTTGGCAGGAATGTCTGTTCAGGAAGCTACATGCACCTCTGATAGGAGAGTGAAGCTGTCGCAGAGCATGCTCTGGCAGTGTTTAGTCAGATTCAGCATACACAGGCCTTACTGCCCAGCAATTCCACTTCCATGTTTATGCCCCCTATAAAGAGACAAATAAGAGGATGCTCATTGCAGCACTGTTTTTTGTGCTGAGGAATAAATTGGAAAGAATCTGGGTGCCTATAGCCAGAGGAGTGCATAATTATACTCAGTAGATGCAAAACCATGGCAGCGATAGAAGTCATAGACTAGATATACATAAAGTAAAATGGACATTAGGTGGAAAAGTTAAGAGAAAGATGAGATCTATCACATGCTAGCATTTGTATAAAAGTAAAACTATACAAACATGAAAATAACAATGCATATTGTACAAGAACATGTTCAAATTATAGACTAAACTCGTTAGACTTATTGCTAATAAGGAGGATCAGAAGAATGGGAATAAAGACTAAGCATGAAAGTTAACCAGTCACTATTCCAAAGAAGAACCTACACAGACCAGTAATTATAGTGTGCCATGAAATAAGGAATATGATTACTCAAATCTGTACACCTGGGATTTAAAAAAATAATAATCTTTGGCATCCCGAGTGCTAGTGGTCTCAGATCACCAAGAAGTCTGAGGCCAATGTCTATGAGTGGTTAATTTTGCAGGCTTCCAAAACTGTCTCCAAGAAGGGAGATTATCCCTGGTAAAAGCATAGGAGAAAATAAAAGAGCTGAGACCTAACAACAAATGGATTCCAGATCTTTGACTTCAGAAGACAAAAGGAAAGAAAGACAATGGAAATGTGAATAATTTTCTATAAGACAAAACAGACTCAGATTGCCAGGAAGTTTCCCAATGCTGAGCAGGGATGGGGCCACAGACAGACACTTCTCTTCCCATAGGAGTGGGCCTCTGAGAACTAAACAAGACTCCGCCTTTGTCCCCAAAGGAATTTATTCTTCAAGTAGTATAATATTCCTCATATCTAACTGTCCTACTGCACAGTAGAGTGGCTGTAGTTAAGAATAGTACATATTTCAAAATAGCTAGAAGACAGGATTTTGAATGTTCTTACCATAAAGGACAAGTGTTTGTTTAAAGTGACAGATATGCTAATTACCCTGATTTGATCTTTATACAATATATGCATGTACTGAAATGTCACACTGTGCCCTTTAATTATATACAATTATTATGTATAAATTAAAAACAAAATAAAACTTAAAAAAGGTATAGTGTGACTGATTACTGTTTCAGCCTTTGATTGGGAGGGAAAAAGGAGCTAGGAAAGAATTGAATGGAGGGCTTGTTATTCCTTCCTCTCCCCTTTCTCTATTACTACCCTTTCTTTATCACACCCAGGGTTATCTTGCTTTTTTAAAATATTTTTTATAAATGAAGAGCATAGTAAAAGTAAATAGCAATTACATCATTTCTATCTCCACTCGAAGTAGCAGAACTCAAATTTATTAAATGGAATTTATTATTTAAATTTATTAAATATAAATTTATTATTTATATTAGTTGGCATAACTGCAGAGTCTCAGAGTGTCTCTAGCAGGTAGTACTCAATCCAAGACTCAGAGGACATCATCAAGTTTGAGGCAGTCTGTCAGCCTCTCAGCTCTGCTTTGCCCTGTTGACTCCATATTCAGGCAGGCTTTTGACATGCGGCTGTGAGCTGGTTGTAGTAGTGCTGTCTACATCCTTCCATGTTCAAATCTCAGGGTGCAGGAGCCAACGGGTGGGGCATGGGGGAGGCAGGGGAGGGATGCTATCTCTTCACTGACCATTTCCAAAATAGTCCTGAGATTCACTCTGCCTTAGACATTCCAGGTCACATGCCCACCCACCTCTGCCCACTGATATCCAACCAACATTCTTCAACCTCGAAGTCAAAGGTAGACAGACTCCTTTCCCCACCCCAACCACATGGAGTAGGAATGGACAATGGGTGGTTCACAGATGAAAATCAGGGACTATTGAAAGTGGAATGTATACAATGGAAGCAAACAACAAATGTACCTAGATTAACTTTTAGTAATTTTTGAAGTATTTGTATTTAAAATTTATTATTCCCCTAAAACTACATTTTTTCCTAAAACAGATGAAAACTTCTCTCTGATCTTTTAAGAGTAGGTAAAGGAATCTGGCAGACCACACTATACCCTAAAGGACCTTTGAAAACCTACATAATCTCAGAGAGGGGGCGTCAACTCTTAAAATCCTTAAAAAATAAAAATAAAAATACATTTATTTCTTGTTCTTTTCTCTTGATGGAAACACACGTGCAAAAATTCAATCAAAATAAGAG
Source organism: Otolemur garnettii (assembly GCF_000181295.1). Taxonomy (NCBI): domain Eukaryota; kingdom Metazoa; phylum Chordata; class Mammalia; order Primates; family Galagidae; genus Otolemur; species Otolemur garnettii. The sequence continues at coordinate 526,802 of NW_003852569.1, forward strand.
AGCCTAATATTGGATTTGCTAATTGTGTAGGACTTCATGGTTATGTCATACTAAATACCTGCTATAATGCCAGGCCCAGTGCCGGACCACCAACATTCATTTAATACCCTCAAGATCCAAGGAAATTAGGTATTATTATCCTCACTTTAAAGATGAGGAAACAGACTAAGGGAGGTTAAGAAATTTGATCACAGTCACGCAGTGCTGGAGGAGCCAGTAGTCACAGGCAAAACCAACGTTAGTGAGACTGTGCCCTCAACACCATACCATGGATTTTGTGATCTTGGCACTAAATAGGGGATCAAAACGGTGACTATAGTAGTATTTGAGTTCAACCATTTCATAATTCATCTACAAACTTCTTATAACTAGGAATTACATGAGGACACTAAAACAATTATTTGAGGATTACTAGACACTCTGAAAAGAAATGCAAATAATATTCTGTTAATTACCTTAAACATAAATATATATATGAAAAGCTACCAGAATATATTTTGCAAGGGTAACTAACTGATGGCCTAATTAGAAAAAAAGATAGAATGAGGTAAAGAGGTAGATTTTGGAAAATACAGGTGAAAATAATCAAACAAAAATTAAGGACAAAAAAATTACCTCACTCTCTCAAGTACCACCATGGGACAGCAGAAGTCATCTGTAAAAAGACAAAGGATGGAGACTGCAGACTAACAACACACCGGCTTGATCATCCACTCTGAGGGTATCACCAAAAGTCGTCTGATCCAGCCCTGGGGGACTGTGCCCCAAGTTGTCTGGATGTCCTAAAATCAGATAAATCTTTTGAAACAGATACTTTAAGAAATTGAGGAAATCGTACTTTAAGGGATGCTGATAAAATGAGTAAAAATGTCAATGGAGTGAGTCCACTTTTACCTCAACAAGACCACTATGGATGTAAGAATCTGTGAGATTAACAAAAAGAGCATCATTAGTCTCATAAAGGATGTTGGAGCCTTAGGCCTCAGTAATTCTTCTGGATATGTGGTAGGTTAGAGTACTAAATGATTTTTTTTAATTTTTGCTATAAGCAGAACTTATAAATATTATTCCAGTTTAACTCCAGAGTGGTTCATCCTGTGGACTGATCTAGTTCCCAAACTTCTAGCCTACACAATCGTTCCAGCCCCACAACTAACCCACATACACTATTCTGGGCCTTTCCCTGATATACCTGGGTAAGAGGGGTGTGGTGTAGTTAAAGTCTGATGCTGGACTACACCAATGATAGTGAAGATTATCAATCAACTATCTGCCTGATCTACAGGGTGTAGGTGGTGAATTACAGTGGATGAATAATCAGGACACTTACAAGAAGGAAATAAAGTCCAAGTTGTCAGAAAATAAGTGCTGACTATGTAGAAGAGTCTTCAGGTATTGGACGTTTAGTGAGAAACCCCATCCTCCAGAACAAGCATTGACCTTCAGCAGGAGGAAGTTAAGAAGTTACCTAAAGCTCAGGAATTAGTCTCAAGTCACCTATGCTGTTAATTTGGCTTTGATCCTTCTCAGTTATGGTAACAGGGTCTCTGCTTGGTTCCTTGTTCTTGACTGACTCATGACAGGAACTTTCTTTGTTCTTCAATCTTTTCTACTTCCAAACTGCTAGCCTATATGATCCTTCCAGGCCTAAAATATGAGCCCTAAGGTTCTGCTACTCAGTGATATGATACTGTTGTCACTGACTCCCTTCAACCTGCCCATGGAAATCTCCTGTTTCTGACTTCTCTGGTGCTAAGTTCTGTCCATCTGACAGACCCTGCATCATGGGGCTGCCCCTCCCTACCCTACCCAACACCAGCTGCCTGTCAGGATCTGCCTCATCTCTTCATCCTCCCTTACCTCCACATCAAGTGCATCACCAAGAACGGCTTCGAAATGTCTCCTGCCTTTAATCCCACTGTCAAGGCCTTAGTTTGAGACTTTCCTATCTCGTCCTTCTTGCATTTAAATTGCCTGTTTCCAACTCAATTCCCCATCCATACTTCTAGTAATTACTTTTACTGAATAAAAATCTGATCTTGTCAATTTTCTACTTCAAAACCAGTTGCTTTTTTCTAACATAAATGAGACAATATCCATCTCTCTTAGCACAGCTTTCAAGGCCTTTCCATGCGGCCACCCAGGCCTGTCTCCCCCTGTACTTTCCCATAAAAATCCAATAAATTCATCCTTTAAAACTCAGCTCAAATATTACCTCCTCTTGATCTCTCTAAAATCAAAAGAATTGCTTTACCATCTGTCTTATAATAATTTATAAATACTTTTATTATAACATATATCAAACTGTTTACACGTCTGCTTTCATCACAGTGGTACTATGAACTCTTGGAAGACAGGGAGCATGCCTTCTTCATGTATAGCTCTGTGACAAGTGTGGTGACTGGCTAGTCATCAGCTAGCAACAAATATTTGTTAAATGAATTAATGACCCCTGAAAACTATGACTTATCTCTTAATCTGAATTTAAATTTTCCCTCTGGTGTATCTACCTCACTATCATATTTCTGTACATAAAGAGAATAGGTGAGAAGAGAGAGCGTAGGAACACACTCCAAGTTCTAGCCCTTCCTGATCATCTGTATTCTCCTATAATAACTCTCCTGTGCTAGACCCTGTCTGAACATATAACATTGGTAAAGTCCTTGGTCAGAAAGGGCTATCACATCTCTCTCCTAGATCGCTTCTGGACTCTTCTTCAGTTTCCTGATGTTTCACTGTTAACACTAGTCATTGCTGATGTAGCCACTCTAAAGATCTCACAATCTCTCTGTTTATAACCATTTAAAAGTCCAGTAATGAAAGCTTTTCCCCCTAAACTACATAAGATGATTGGTTGTTTTTCTATTATTTTTTGTATTCCTACTTTTGTTCTTAACTGTTAGAGAACACTTTCATATAACAGTTTTTACTGCACAGATGCCCCTCCCTTCACACCTTAGGACACTTCTAGTCATCTCTGCAGTTGTGCTTGAAGGGTTTAATAAAGCACTATAACTCCTGGAAAATAATTCTCTAGTATTTGAAAGACTCATCTTTGACTGCTGTTTTCTCTATGTCTGTCTCTCAAATGCTCTCTCAGTGTGTGCATGTGTTATAGACAGAGTAACAGGTGTGTCACACATACCCACACACACCTCGTCCACAGACTGCCTGTAATTCCATTCTCAGTCCTCAACCTTGTCAGCCACAATTGATTTCCTCCTCTCTATACCTCAGTGAAACTGTTGGTGAGTAACCGTGCATGAAAATGCTCAGCATATAAAAAACTGAGATACCACTCATATTGGCATAAAATGGCTTGCCTATATCTGGAAAAGACTTGTCCTTTTTCACCCTATCGCCCCTACATCCCTTACCTCCTCTCTCCTCCCCTCTCTCATTCTCTATCACACACATACACACTCACAAACAGAGAGAAGGGCCTGCAGAAAGCAAAATCTGGGGACCCTAAAGAAAACCTGGACATTTTACTGGGGATCACCACTACTTTCTTCACCATTGTTCTGGCAAATACAAGCTACCAATGGAAGTGTTATCACCAGACACTGCCCCACCACTGCATGGCTAATGAGTAATATCAGCTTCAACTCTACCATGGAATCCAAGAGAATATTCAACCTGGAAAAATTCTAACCTCAAAACAGCACCTCCCAGGAGATGACTACAACTCCTGTAGGAAATCATTTAACCACAAATTCCAACTCCCCTTCACTCCTACGGCCTCCATAAACCAGTCACACATCTCAAAGGGCTGATCCCTTGAATCGTGACAACCTGACCCACTTCAACAGCCCAGAGGCCATATGGCAACACAATGCCTTTCCAGCCTAGTGGGCAGGAAAAGGGAGGGACAACCAATTGAATGATTGTAATTGAAATCCTATAATTTTTTGATTTGTCAATAACTCTTGTCTTTTGGGGAGTTCTCTTCACCCTTTAACAAATCCTGGCAGCCACAATGTGTAACCACAGACACCTAAAACATCTCTGAAACCCTGTCATTTTGTGGCAACAATGACATGAAAACTGAGGTCTCTCTGGGGATAGGGAAGCAGTCCCACTTCAAGGAGTTCACTATTCCACAGCCAGGAATTTTAAAGGCTTAAGGGGGGGAATTCTTTTGAGATTCTGAGGGTAAAAAGCTAGTATGCAAGTGACAGAAAGTGGGACATAGAAAGCCAAGAACTATCCTCCTGTTTATGGCATAAAGTGAAATTGGTAGTTCTGTTATCACTGCATTTATTAAACTGATCAAATATCTGAGCTGAGCTGAATCTAGTAAGGTAAAGAAATTTATTTTAATCAAAGAATTACAGTTCTCACCAGAAAGGGGAATTTATCAGACATTCACCCAGTGTTCTTCTGTTTTAGTTTCCTTGAAATTATCCCTGTCTCATGCTCATCTCTCCATAATTGATGCTACCTCATGTAACATAAAGAGGATCCAGAGTGAAAAATCTTGAGTTGGGGGCCTGGGTCTCAACTTTTTTATTTATCAGTCAAGCAACATTGGACCTTCTGGTTTTCAACTACAATGAGAGGAGATTAGACTATTTGGTTGCCAAGGTCCCGTCCAGTTTAAAATTCTGTAAGCACTGATGGGGAACTCACTATCTCCAAAAATAGTTTTTGTGTTTGGACAATTATATTGAAAGTCTATGCTTTATAAAGCCAAAATATGCTTCCTTATAGTTTCTTCCCATTTATCTGAGTTCTATCTATCTTGGGATATGTAGCCATGTACAATCCCCCTTCTACACAACAGGTGCTGAGACAACAGGTGCTGAGACACTGCATCTCCCACTCATTCATCCACATTACTGGCTCTGTGTGCCACTTATCTAGCCCCTCAGTCTATCTCCTATTCTCAGAGCACACACCAAGTTGTCCATGTGCTTACTGAAACTGGCTTATCAGAACTGAACAAAGAAATGCTGAAACCATCTCATAAATGCTGAGGGAAAGAACAACACAGCATATGTATATATCTTGTGCTCCTTTAAATACAGCCTAAAGTAGCATTACCTTTTAGGCTATGACACATTCCAGTCCCCCTGCCATTGCCACAATACTGCTTTTCTACCCATGTCTTTCACCATTTCCTTGTAAAGTTTAATTTGAAACCAAAGTCAGAATTTTACTTTTGTTTAGTAAGATTCACTTTATTAGATTTAAGCCATTGGTGCAACATGCTAAAATCTTCTGGATCCTAAGTCTGTGTTTGCCATCTGTCCACATTTGTCATCTAAGTTATTAATAAAATGTAATGACTATAACCTGATCAACAAAACAGTTCTGGAGCAGATCACTAAAGACTCTCCTCTATATTGACATGCTCTGCAAGATCTGGGGTCTTCTGGCCATTAAAAGGTCAGATCTTGGGTGGCCCCTGTGGCTCAAGGAGTAGGGCGCCAGTCCCATATACCAGGGACTGGGTTCAAACCCAGCCCCAGCCAAAAAATTGCAAAAAAAAAAAAAAAGGTCAGATCCCAGATGGTCTCATCCTTGACACTCTGTACTTTATTTTCCTCATCTACTCATACTCCACATTCCAGTCTTTCTGCTGCTCCTGCAACAAATCCCACAGTTAGGTTCACTTAAGACTTGGGACGCTTTGAGAGAAACCACTGTTTAAAACATTAAAAATATAAATAAGGCTAACAATGAAAAAAAAGAAGAGAGAAGTTCTCACACAGAGCAATAGAGTGCAGTAGAAATAATGTGGAAGTTGGAGTCTGACCTCAATTGAATCCTAGCTCTGTAACGTACTTCCTGGGTGACTTGGGGCATCTTACCAGTATCAGTTCCCTCATCTCTAAAACAGAGATAATAACAATTACCTCACAGAGCTGTCCTGAGGATTAAAAGTAACACATGCAAAATCTTAGCACATAATGGGTACATAATATAGTATATTATTATTATATCACAGCAGAGACAAAAACACAATAGCTACTGGCACAAAAAAAAAAAAAAAAAAAGACAAATCCAAATAGAAAAGAGAAGAAAATGAAGACATATGTTCTACTGGTATTGACTGGTATTCCACAGAAGAAAAGAATCAGTGGTCTAATTAGCTTAGGAATGAGAGAATTTAAAAAAAATTGTAGGGCAGTGCCTGTGGCTCAAAGGAGTTCGGCACTGGCCCCATATGCCAGAGGTGGTAGGTCCAACCCAGCCCCGGCCAAAAACGGCAAAAAAGAAAAGAAAATAAAATTGTATAACTCAAGTATATTTCTATCTCTTTGTCTTTAAACAAAATTGGCAACTCCCCTGCATACCTTGTGATCATGTCCCAGGTACTGTTGTTATGGGGCTCAAGGACACAAAGGATGATTTAGACTTGGCCAATGCCAGGGGAGAAGAAGCACAAAATTTGGCAGGCAGACACATAAATAATTAAAATAAAATATCATGAACAACTATGGCCCAAATGAGAAGAAAAACATAATTAAATTCAAGAAGGGGGAAAAGGGAAAGGGGGAAACGGGGGAAGAGGATCAGTAGGCCAGTGGGAGTATGCGACACACCTTCCAGGTGAAAGAATCAAAGACAGCTCAGACTTTCCTAACGAACAAAAATAATGTCACCCAATCATATGTACCCTTAAATTAATCCAAAATAAAACATAATAAAGTGAAATAAAAAATCATCAGTGCTATATGAAGGTATATACTGAGCATAGGGAGGAACTGTGATATATCTATAAATTCCAGGTAAGGCTTTATGAAGGAAATGATAATTCAGAAGTGTCTTAAATGATGAAGAGGAGTTAAGGTTGAGGGACCCTCCAAGAATAGCAAGTGGCGATTTTAAACAATGGTGACCGTTACAGGATCATCCAAGGAATACTATAGTGACTAGTCCATAAAATACAGGTACAAGTGAGACAGCTAGAAAGATAACAGATTCATGCCTATCAAGAAGGGGCTTGCACGTCATATAAAGGAATTTAGAATTCTAGCAGTAACAAAGAACCAGCACAGGAAATGACATGATAAAATTATAAGATGACTTAGGCAGTCTAATAGTAGAAAGAGAGGCTAGTTGTGACACTTTCTACAAATATCCAATTAAAGATGGTGATGTGTAGAACTAAAATTATAGCACTGGAAATAGATGGTAGTCCAGCTAAAGACTGTAAGTCTGAATTGACCTGACATGGTGTGACACAAGCATGAGGGGTCAAGGAGAGGGAGAGATGAAAATGACTGTGTCGGCTCAGTACCTGTAGCACAGTGGTTATGGCGCCAGCTATAGTTGGTGGGTTCAAACCCGGCCTGGGCCAGCTAAACAACAATGACAACCACAACAAAACAATAGCCAGACGTTGTAGTGGGCACCTGTAGTCCCAGCTACTTGGGAGGCTGAGACACAAGAATCACTTGGGACCAAGAGTTTAAGATTGCTGTGAGCTGTAAGGCCAAGAGTTTAAGATTGCTGCAAGCTGCAATGCCACAGCACTCTACTGAGGGCGATATAGTGAGACTCTGTCTCAAAAAAAACAGAAAATGACTTTGTCTAGCTTGAGACATGCAGTGCAAAGTTCGTTCCAATACGTGAACTTTTGGAGGATAGTTTTGGGAGGTGTCAGATGAACTCAGTTTTGAACAAGTATGGACTGTTATAAATAACTAAGTGACATCCATATGGAGACACAGTGCATATATCACGAGATAGACCAGGTATAGGAGTCTCCTATATATTTAATGGCAATAAATAAGAAAATCTATAGTTTAAGATTGAAGAATAAATATATGTAATGTTTCTCTGATGCCCCAATGTAATGACTTTGAAAACAAAGCAAAATTAGACAAATGATTCTTGTCCAATAAACTTATGCTTCTAGTAATCACTACTTCTAACTCAAGACCTCACATTCTTGCTCTCTTTTGAAAGAAAAGATGAAAAACTAAGTTATAAAAACTAAATCTTTGTTTTCTCTCCATTCATCATAATTTCTAGAAGATCAAATTCATATCATTCCAAGTTCTCTCAATATCAAGAGATAGAATTCATAGATAAAAAGGGACATGAAGGTAGGCACTGTGTTATTTCCCTTCCAGAAATCAGTTTCTTATAAATGTATATCCTACCTTTTTAGAGACAAGGGTCAGGGATATTTATCAAAAGATATTTATCAATATACCAAGCCAAAGTGGAGGCTACTAAAAAAGTGTGTGTGGGTCCTGCACACAAAGAGTCCATATTAGCAGAAGGGACCCTTCCATAAAATCTATAATACATAGGGCTTATGTAAAACTAAATCTAGAACTTGCTAAAACAAGTACAGATGAGTACGTGAGGAAGTTGGGAAGTAAACATATATTGCTAGAGAAATAGAGGTGGAGACATGGGTGGATCTGGGTTTGGTTAGGAATGAATCAGACCATCCCACAGATGGTAGCTTCTCCCTGAGCTTTATAAAAGGTCCATTGTCCCAGACATCAGTACCCAGCAAGCTCCTTCGGGCTACGTTCTATTTGCTCTTCTGGTGAACAAGGTAAGAGGGACTACATCTAACTTTGCCTACTTAGTGTTAAGCAAGGTGGAAATCTGGATATATGTGTGCTGTACAGCAAAACATTCTGTATATTTAGGGTTTCTCCCTTTATTTTTAGTGCTACTGTCCTGAAAGTTTCTTTCTATATTCATAGAAAAGGAGGGCATAAATGTGCTCTCCATGAGGCTACTCAATACTCTCTTTGTATTTTTAGATTGTCCATTTTACTCATGCATTCAACAAATATATATCAACTACTTTCTATTTGCCAAGCACTATTCTTGGCTCTGATTACATGAACTCCATGAACTTCCTACTCTTAGGAGCTTACATTTAGTAGGAGGAGACATTGAGTAAACAATAATAAATGAATAAGATAACTTCAAAGAGTGATAAGAACAATGTAGAGAATATGAGAGTGACATCATGAAAGTGACAGGAAGAGGAGAGTACTTTAGATTAATGACCAGGTGAAGACTTCTCTAGGGAATTACCTTTTGAGCTGAGATCTTAAAGACAAAACTAGAAACTAGGCAAGGCAAAGAACAGGATCCTAAAGGAGTAAACTTGTTACAAAAGACACAAAGAACCTAGCAAGCCTAGAGTATGCACTTCTAAAAACAGTAATAGAGGTATAGGCCAATGTCAGAGAGCTAGGCAGGGGTAGGCTATATAAAGAGGGAAATAGAAAAGTTAAAATATTACACTATTTTAAGTTTCTGAAAAGTTATTACAGGGCAATAATCAGGGGGAATAAGATGAAGTGTGTTTTTAAAAGACCACTCTGGGATACTATTTGACAAACAGGATTATAGAAAGACAGGAATGGGAGCAGAGAGATACCCTGAAGTAGTTTAGGTGAGAGATGACAGGAATAACAGAAATGGTGAGAAATAACTGCTTGCTCATGCAAAATTCTACATACCAGTGATTCCTGTCTTTATACCACACTGGCTCATTACCATGTCCAGCCAACTCTGCCTGGGAAACATACCAAATTCATCCATTGGTCTCCTTCTCCACTATCACTCTAGTCCAGGCTAGCCTACTCCCACCTTTGACTGTTAACATGAAACTACCACAACTTATTGTCTATTTTTCTACAGATATATATTTGGGTTGCTTCCATTTGGGGAGATATTGTAAATAAGAAGGCTATGGACAGCTTTGTACATAATTTTTGGTGACATGTATGTATTTCCATTGGATATATTCCTAGGGGTAGATTGCTGGGTCTTTGATACTGTCAAACAATTTTCCTAAGTTTTTCTACCAGTGTATGCTGTCTATATATGATTTCCTTATTCTCATCAATATTTGTTATTGTCAGGTTATTTTTCCTTTTTAGCTTTTTAGTCATTTTGTTGGGCTCACACTATTATTTTAACTTGCATTTTTCTGTTATTTTAATTTGCATTTTTCTGGTGCCTAACCTAGTTGAGAACTACTGATATCATTATTAGTTATTTGGATCCTTTTTTATAAAGTTCCTATAGTAGAGGCCCATTTTTCAACTGGGTTGCCCTTATTTTTTGTATTGACTTATGGGAGTTATTTTTATATTTAGGAGAGAACACTTCATTAGTTAAATGTATTATATACATCCTCCCACTACGTGGCTTCCCTTCTCTTCTTTCATGGTATCTTTAAATGAATAGACATTCCCACTTTTAATTTAGCCCAATTAATTGATCTTTTTCTTTATGATTGGTACTTTTGAGTTCTATTTAAGTATTTCTCAACCCCAAGGTCCTGAAGATACTCTACAATATCATCTTTTATCTTTTGCACGTAAAATACATCTGGAAATAATGATTTTTCACATGGAAATCCAATTAACCCAACATAATTTATTCAAAAAACTATCCTTTCCCTCCTGACTTGCACAATCCTCTTTGTTATAATCCAAATGTCCAGTAAGTCTGGTTCTAGACAATTACTTTTCATTGTTCCATTTGTTTATTCTTGCACCAATGACATATCATCTTCCTTTATAAAAAACCTTGTTATTTACTCTGTCTTCTTCAAGATTATCTTATCTTTGCCCTTTACATTTTTATATAAATTTTAGAAATCACCTTATCTTTATTGTTAAAAAAACTTCAGGGACTGTAGATGAGATTTTATTGCATCAATAAATGAATTTGAGGAGATCTGAGACTTTCAATCCATGAATAATACTTCCATTTATTTAAATCTTCTTTAGCTCAACATTTATAATTTTCTGAGTAAAGACCTTTGGTGTCTTTCATTAGATTTATTCTTATAAATTTCCTGATTTTTTATGCTTTTGTAAACAATATCCTTTCTTATTTAGTTTTCTAATTATTTCTGTTATATAGAAATACAATTGATTTTGGTGTGTTTATCTTATAATCAGCAACAATGTTAATTTTACTGATTGTAATAATTTAAAAGAAGGTAGCAGTACCTTCTTTTGGATTTTTCCATGTTCAAAAATCACTCTATTAGTAATGTCAATTTTATTACTTCTTTTCCAATTACTCTGCTTTTAATTCCTTTTCTTAACTTACTACTCTAACCAGGACCTTCTGTACAAAGTTAAATAGACACTACATATTATATATCAACAGTATGATACAGGCATACTATTCTCATTTCCAAACTCAGAGATGAAAACTATCAACATTTCACCATTAAATATGATATTTGCTATAACACTTTAACTTCCATGTCTATAATTCATATTTTATATTTATAAATCAGAATTAATGGTGCATTTTATCAAATTTTTTGCACCTACTGAAAGGTTCATACAACTTTAGCCATTATTCTATTTCAGCTTCAAATGCTAAACCAAACATGAATGTTAGAATACGATTTACTTAAGAATGATGTATATTCTTTATCTACAACACTGGATTCAGTTTACTATCATCTTCCTTAAGATTTTTACATTTATAATTATAAAAGAAATTGTTCTGAAAATCTTGATTCTTATAATGTCCTCTTGAGGTTATGGTGCTGAGGTCATGATGGATTCATAAAATGAGTGCTTCTTCCTTTTTATTTCTTCGAATCAATCTGTGTGATGTTAACTTTATTTCTTTTTTACACACTGAATAGAATTCATCACTAAAGCCATTTGACTTGCACTTTCTTGCCCACTGCAAACATATTCATTTAAGATTTGATTTCTTTAACAAACATAGGAATATTTAGGTTTTTCATTGATTGTTGGTTCAGTTTTGGCAAGAAGTGTTTTTCTAGAAACGTATCCATTCCATCTAAATTTTCAAATTAATTGGTCTGAGGCTTTTCATAATATGCTCTTGTTAACTTTCTAATATCTATAACATCTGTAGCAATATCTCCTTTTACTATCCTGATATTGGTTACTTATGCCTGTGGTTTTCTTTTCTTGATTAATCTTACAGAGGTTATCAATTTTATTTAGAGTGTTCAAGCTGAATCTTGGCATTTTTTATTCTCTATATTTATTTTCTATTCCATTAATTACAGTTCTCTTTATTGTTTCCTTTGTTATACTTTCTTAAGGTTTGATTTGTTCTTTTTCAAACCTCTTGAGATACATACTTAGGTCATTAATTTTTTTCAGCCTTTCTTCCTTTTAAATACAGGGTGGCCATAAAGTTTGTGTATAAGTATTTTAGCTATAAATTTTTATTAGGCATTTAATTTATGTATCCCACCCATTTTGCTACTTCAGACTGTTCTCATATTACTTTGTTGTAATGTTTTCTAATTCTCATTGCAATTCATTCTATTTTCCACTGGTTATTTAGAAGTTATTGCTTAATTTCTAAACACTTAAAACTTTTTCAAGTTACCTTCCTATCATTGAATTCTAGCTTCATTTCAGTGTTAAAAAATAAACTCTGTGTGACTTCAATCCTTTCAAATTTGTTAAAACTTGTTTCATGATCCAGCATATGGTCAATTTTAAATGTCTGTGTCCATTTCAAATGGATGAATATTCTGTAGTTGTTACGTGCAATATTCAACATATTTTAGTTAATGATTTTATTTATTTATTTATTGGCAGTTTTTGGCCCAAGCTGGGTTTGAACCCGCCATCCAGCATATGGGAACAGCTCCTACTCCTACTCCTTTGAGCCACAGGCGCCACCCAGTTAATGTTTTATTAATAATTTTATAGAAATCATCTGTATCCTTACAGATTTTTTTTACTTGTTCTATCAGTTGCTGAAGGAGGTGTCTTAAAATCTTCCACTATGATTTTAAGTTTGTCTATTTCTTCTTTATAATTCCATCAATTTTGGTTTATGTACATGTATTCTGAGGATATGTTATTAGGTATGGATCAATTTAGACTTTTTATATCTTCCTGGTGAATTGACCTTTTATTGCTACAAAATATCCTTCTGAAATACTTTGGAATTAAAGTCTACTTGACAGAAATTATTATAACAATAGCAATGTTCTTTAGTGTTTGAATAGTATCTCTTTTTTCGATCCTTTTAATTACAACTATTGTTATCACGTTTAATGTATCTCTCTCATAAACAGCATACAGTTGCCTTTTTCAATCCAGTCTGAAAGTATTGTCTTTTAATTATTTACTCATTTATATTCAGTGTTACTACCTGAATTATTTGGTTTAAATCTACCATTTTACTACATGGATTCCATTATCCCACCTGTTCTATATTTCTTTTTCTATTCATGACTTTTTGGGTTAATTAAATATTTGTCAGTTAATTTTCTTTATATTAGCTTATTATTACCTATATCCTTTATTAGAGGATATAAAAACTAGCTATTAAATAACTCAAGTATCCTATAATCCTTGACCCCCACTTATGCCCTCCAGCCATATCTGGTGTTGTTATGTATTACATATTTTAATACTATTTATCATTTTGTGAAATCAATATATATGTATATTTCCCACATATTTATTCTATCTGTTGCTTTTATTCTTTTCCTGCTTCTCTGTGCTTCCAACTAGGATCACCTTTAAATCTCCTTTACACCAAATCTCTAGGATCAGCTCTGTTTAGGTCTTCTTGAAAATATCTTTATCTAAGTTTTCCTTTTGATGGATATTTTCACTGGGTATAGAATTCTAGGATAGAATTTATTTTCCTTCATAAAGACAAAGATAACATTTTATCGTCTTTTGGTGCTCACTGTTTCCTTCGAAAAGAGGGTAATACTTGCATTTCTCTGGTTTCTTTTATTGGAAGATTGCCTCTTTGCCTCAAATGTTCAGCAATCTTATTATCAGTCATGTTGACTTTCTTTTATATATCCTGCTAGGAGTTTACAGTACTTTTTTGAAGGTGTGCCTTGATATCTGTCATAAGTTCTAGAAAATCCTGTATTTAATTCTTGAAATACTGTACTTCCTTTCCAATCTGAATATAGGCCCTAATAAATTGTCACAATCTTGATAGCTCTCTAATGTCTTCCTGCAAACACACACCAGTTTTCTTGTTCTCAAAGGAGAGTTATTCTGAAGCAAACTAACAACCATTGCATAAAGCAATCTTTTAAAAACTGTGTTATATCAGATCATTCTCTTACAAAAAACATCTAATGACATTCCATCATAACTAAAATAAAATACACAAATGTTACTCTATTTAGATGATCATCTGACCTTCCTATTATGTCTGATTTTAACCTGCATTGCTCCTGCCTTTTTCACAATTTTCTAACTGAGTCAGTTTTTTTCTATATCTCTAACATGTCAAAGTTGATTTTCATCTTAGAATCTTTTCAGTGTTCCCTTTGCTCATAATTCTCCAACTAATAAACAAGGTTAGTTCCTTCTTATTTTTCCATTTTAAGCTCTAATTCTCCCTCTACCACAAAACTTCCTCTAACAAACCTAAAGCACCTTCAAATATTCTATATATGTCACTTTTGGGGGGGGGCAGAGTATGACTCCATGCCCTGGGTAGAATACCATGGTGTCATCATAGCTCACAGAAAACTCAAATTCCTGGGCTCAAGCGATCCTCTAGCCTCAGCCTCCCTAATAGCTGGGACTACAGGCACCTGTCACTATACCCTGCTAATTTTTATATTTTTAGTAAAGATGGGTCTCACTTTTGCTGAGGATGGTCTTGAACTCCTGAGCTCAGGTGATCCACTCATCTCCCAGAGTCCTAGGATTAGAGGCGTGAGCACCAGCACCTGCCTGGAAAATAATTCCTTCATTTTCCCAATAATCCAATTTCCCAGCCTATTGCACTTGTATGTATATATCTCACCTTCCCTGCTGTTAGGTAGATAAAGGTCTGCACTCCTCTTCTCTATTTGGCCCTGGGCCCCGCTGTCTCTCACTCACTCACTTTCCTTTTACAATTGTCCCTTTCTATCCTGAATCATTAATTTTTCTTTTTCTATTGGATCATTTCCTTTAGCATATATTCATGTTGAAATATGTCCCCACACCTGTTATCCTTCCCAGTTATCCCTGTCTTCCTGGTTGAAAAATGAGGGTGAAGGAGAAATAGGAGAGTGTGGGGTCTTCAAAGGAGGATGTAGTCAGATCCATCAAATGCGGCTGATATGTAAAATAAAAGTGGATAATTGGGTTTGAAAAGACAAAGGATGCTTTCTATCTTGAGAGTTTTAGTCAACTTTTGAGAGCAAAAAATAATTTGAGTTAAAAAAAAAAAACTAGGAATAAGGAAGTGGAAACAGAATGCATAGGCATACCTTCTAAGGAATGTTGCTATAAAAGAGAAGAGATGAATTATACAGTGCCTAAAGGGTGATGAATTGGTGAATGGGAGGCAAGTTTTAAATAAGAGATATTTCAGCATGAATAAATGCTAAAGGAAATAAACCAAGAAAAAAAAGAAAAATTAATAATCCAGAATAAAAGGTGGACAACTGTAAAAGGAAAGAGTTTGAGTGGGCAAGAGAGAGGGGAGTCCAGGACCAAAAGAGGAGAGGAGAGCAGATAGTTCACCTACCCTAACATTGGGGAAGGCAAGATATATAGACACAAGTGCAGTAGGCTGGGAAATCAGATTATTAGGAAAATGAAGAAATTCTTTACCAATGACTTCCAACTTCTCACTGAAATGATAATGGAGAAAATGCCTAAGATAAAGGAAAGGAAGAAGCTGTTGGAGCTTTGGCTATCGGGCACAAGAAAGAGTGAGGCAAAGGTGGGTATATAAGGAGCAATGACGGAGATTGCCCAGAATGTCTAACTCAGCTAAAAAGGGAAGAACACAAAGCAGTAAATAGAAGGTTAAAGAATTTTTGAAGTCAAAGTACAAAAGACAGCTCAGCACCTGTAGCTGAGTGGTTAGGGTGCCAGCCACCTACACCAGAGCTGGCAGGTTCAAATCCAGCCCACGCCTGCCAAACAACAATGACAACTACAACCAAAAAATAGCTGAGCATTGTGGTGGGTGCCAGTAGTTCAAACTACTTGGGAGGCTGAGGCAAGAGAATCTCTTAAGCCCAAGAGAGGTTGCTATGAGCTGTGACACCACAGCACTCTACTGAGGGCAACATAGTGAGACTCTGTCTCAAAAAAAAAAAAACAAAAAAAAAAAAACAAAGTACAAGAGAAGATCAGGGAGTGGGATCCTTGAGACTCAGAAGTGCATTAATGTACATAGTTACCATTCAATTAAAAAAAAGATAAATTCAAGTTTAGAATATAACCATGAAAAAGCTGAAAAATATCTTAAAACTTAGGAATGTTTTTGAAGAAATATATAGTTATATTTTTATGCAATCTTTACAATCTATCTTTTAATTGGCAAGGTCTGGTCCATTTTTATGTGTATTGTAATTATTAATAATTATGAAATTATATGTAATTCCACTACTTTGTTTTATACTTTCTATTTACCTTACCTTTTCTGTGCTTCTTATTTTCTTCTTTCCTGGCTTCTATTGAATTAATGGAGTTATTTTTTAATTACCTTTTCCTCTCCAATAGTTTAGACATAGTAATTTTATTCTTTTAGTGGATACCCATAAATTTATCAAAATATGTATCGGATTTAACTGTAGCAAAAATTAATTAATACCTATTTCCTATAATTAAACAAGCCAAGCTCTGTTAATGGTTTGGTCTGATCTCTATAGTTATGTCTTTCACATTATACTTTTCTATAGTATTCTAATTTCTCCTGGTTTTAAAAATCTTAAGATGATCATTATAATTCTTTCATACAATAAATGCTTTAGATTCATTAACATGCCTATTAATGCCTTTGTTCACCAGTGAGATAGACTACACATTCCTTAAATGGTAAAATGAAAACTAGTCCCCCAAAAAACCTTCTTTTAATATTTAAAAGCTATTAAATCAATTACAATTGATTTATACAATTTATACAATTAAATACAATAAAATTCATAAAATATAAAAAAGAAGTAAATTCAATAACTATTCTTTGAATATCTTGCCATACAGCAAATTGGCTTTCAGAGAATTGTCTCATAGCAAATTTATTTTTTATACAATTAGTTTCTGTGTTAAGAGTAGAGTATAAATGTCTTACCACAACACATAGGTGAGGTGATGGCTATGTTAACAAGTTTGATGTAAGCTTTCCACATTGTATATCAAATCAGTACATTGTACCCCATAAATGCATTAATGTACACAGTTATGATTTAATAAAAAAAAATTAAAAATTAAAAATTAGAAAAAATTAGTTTTGGAAAAAATGATTTTCAGTAAATATGTGTGGTTAAATTTTCCTACTTCTGACTAATAGGTCTTTTTTTTTTTAATAGGCAAGTCTCTCTGCCCCTTTCCTGGAAGTCTTAGGAAAAGCGTGTTATTTTTTGTTGTTGTTGCAGTTTGGCTGGGGCCAGGTTTCAACCCGCCACCCTCAGTATATGGGCCTGGCGCTCTACTCACTGAGCCACAGGCACCACCCGACTAATAGGTCTATGTAAATTTCTGCTATGAATAATGGCAAGATTAGGAAGTGAATAATTTTACCTAGAGCACAATGAAGTCTCTGAGACTGAACAGTGCTATACAAGACCTTATGGACTAGAAATGGATAATAGTAGTAAGTGAGTCAAACTCTGTGTTGATTTTTACAATGCGGATGTTAGAGAGAAGAGTTTTGTGGCACTTTTGCACTTTGAAAGATGGATTACTTTGAGAATGATGTAAGTTTAACACAGGGACATAATTATAATAATTACTTCTTTTATAGGTTCACATATATTGCAAAAACATGTCCACTGTACTGGAAAACATCATTTCCATCATTGATATTTTCCACCAATATGCAAAAAAAGATGTGGAGACAGACACATTGAGCAAAAACGAGCTGAAGGAACTTCTGGAAACACAGCTTCGGCCAGTCCTAAAGGTAACAGATTTTTGACAGGACTAGAGTATTAACGTATTCAATCAGTAATCTAAGTGAGATTTATTGTAAACCATTTTGAATTGTTTATTTTAAAATAGGAACAGAGTCTACAGACACATAGAGACCCTCTATAAGAAAAACTTGATAAAAACACTTAAATACAAAACATGAATGCCAATTGGCTAGTTCTCTAGTACATTGTTACATCAAAATTACTAACAGGGTACATTGTAAAAACAATTAAATACAGGACTATATAAAATTCTAACTTATGAAATAAGAAAGAGAAGGACTTACCTTATCATTCATTTATCGTGTATTTCCTTAACACGATACTAGACACTAAATTTCCTTCCTGATGTCTAACATCTACATGAGATGATACAGCTAAAAAAAGAATAAAACATGAAGGCATTTCCTTCCAGTTTGTGCTGCCCACAATTAAAATCCCTCAATGAATTTCTCTTAAATACCTAAGATGTGAGTCAGGCTAAAACAGTCTCTCACTGTGATTTACCTCTATACAGAATCCAGATGATGCAGATGTTGCTGACGTCTTCATGCATATTCTGGATATAAACCACAATAAGAAAATAGACTTCACAGAGTTTCTTCTCTTGATCTTCAAGCTGGCACAAGCATACTACCAGTCTGGCAAGACACAGAAATTCCAAACATCAGATTCAAAGGAGAAAAAGCATAATAGACAGGATCAAGATAAAGATGAAGACAGAGAAGAAGATGAGACAAAAGAAGAAAAAATATACGAGAAAAGGAAGAATGAAATTGCTGGACAAGATTCAGGACCACTCAGAAAGCACGGGGAAGAGAGAAGACATCAGGCGTTCAGAGATAGGTACCAGCAAAAAGGTGCTACACATGAACAACAACCATCTAGATCCAGTGACCGAGGGCAGCGGGGATCCAGGGCCAGTCACACCAGTGATAGCGAAGGGCAATCAGAAGACGCAGATACTCGATCAGCGGCAGCCCACGAAAGGGATGAGCACGGTCAGAGGAACCATGGACACTCTGCACACAGCCGGTCAGGGGAACGGGCGAGACAGTCAGGGTCTCTCCTGTACCAGGTTCACTCTCATGAACAGCCTGAGTCCTCCCATGGACAGCACCGGTCTGACAGTAGAGGAACACAAGGATCACACCAAGAGCACGGTCGAGATAGCTCTAGACACTCAGAGTCTCGTGAGGGTCACGCAAGCAGTCACGGACAGTCCACATCAAGCAGAGCGAGAGGGGACCAGGCCCACCACGACCAACCAGGAGGCAGGTCTGAAAGTCAAGGGTCCCGTCACCACGTCTCCGATTCTGCCCACGGTCACTCAGCATCCACAAGTGCTAGCAGGCAAAGATCTGGCCAGCAGCACTCCGGAGACTTGGCTAGGCGGTCAGGGTCACGTCAGCGAGACGGTT
>NW_003852569.1:560453-587926 GCF_000181295.1 Otolemur garnettii
AGGGCGAGACAGTCAGGGTCTCTCCTGTACCAGGTTCGCTCTCATGAACAGCCTGAGTCCTCCCATGGACAGCACCGGTCTGACAGTAGAGGAACACAAGGATCACACCAAGAGCACGGTCGAGATAGCTCTAGACACTCAGAGTCTCGTGAGGGTCACGCAAGCAGTCACAGACAGTCCACATCAAGCAGAGCGAGACGGGACCGGGCCCACCACGACCAACCAGGAGGCAGGTCTGAAAGTCTAGGGTCCCGTCACCACGTCTCCGATTCTGCCTACGATCACTCAGCATCCACAAGTGCTAGCAGGCAAAGATCTGGCCAGCAGCACTCCGGAGACTTGGCTAGGCGGTCAGGGTCACGTCAGCGAGACGGTTCCCCTCATGAAGGCAGATCGAGACGCTCACAGTCAGGGCAGGGACTAGCTTCTGAGTCCAGGACAAGCAGACACCAGGGATCCAACCTCAGTCAGGACAGTGAGAGTGAGGGACACTTGGAAGACTTGGAGGGACAAGCTGCTTCTGATTCCAGAAGCCATCATGCATCCACCCGTGGCCTGTCAGGAGATCAGTCTAATCGCTCTTTATCTCAACAACAGGACAGAGTGAGGCGTCATGTTCTTGAATCTTCCTCTGAATTTTCTGGCCATACTTCTAATTCTCTACATAGGCACTCGAATCCTCTCTCCCAAGGGTCAAGGTATAACTCAAAAATTGGATCTCCTACATGCTATCATAATTCTGGGTCTGATTATTTTCACTCTGCAAGTGTTAATAGGAAAAGAGATGCATCTGATTTAGGTTGGAAACATGGCAGCTATGGCAGTACTAATTATGAATATGGACTTACAGGCTTTGGTAAGTCCCAGGGTGAGTGTTTTAATTACAATGCCAATTCTCTGGATTTAAATGATCAATCTGACATCAGAGGAACATCTGGATATAGAGAACAATATGTGAGATTTAATAAAATACCCAATAATAGGCAGTCAGAAATATATGGCTGTTCTAGTAAAATGTCAAAACAGCTAGGATTTGCTCAGTCACAAGGATACTATTACTATGAGTGAGAAACCAGTGGAAAAGCAATCCATCCTAGGGTTGATAGAGGAAGAAGGAACACTACTTTCTGTCTTATAATTTCTCATATTAGCTTCATGGAGGTTATCTTCTGCTATCATTCTGTTTATAGTATGCTGTGCTCTTTAATCTTTGGTGGCAGTTTGTTTTCATCCTCTAGTTAATTCTGAATAGTACATTTAGGATATGTTAAATTGAAGAAATCAGTATCATGGAATGCTAACTTTAGAAAATTTTTGAGTATTTGAGGATATTGAGAATCAAGTAATGTTGTTTTTTTTTTTTTTTTTGAGAGTTTAAATTTTAGATCCTCTTCACCTTGGCAAATTAATGTTTCCAAAAATATCAAAGGAGCCACAAATATAAAATCAATTTTATGGAGGCTAAATATGTTTTATTAACATGGGAGTTTAAAAAAAACACATGGGAGTTAGCACATCTGTCTCTATCATCCTTCTATTGAAATTCTGTATCCACCTTTATTCAATGAAATCATCTTGGACAGAGGGAACTTGAAAAATTATAATGCATAACAATTAAAAATAAACAATTGATCATTTAAAATATTTTGTCTAATCTATGCTCATTTCTCATAAACCCAAAGACTTATTTCCCCATGGCCAGGACTAGATGTTTTTCCTAACTCTCTGGAAAGTAATATGATGCAGTAAATATATACCATGAAAAATAATAAGTAATAAATAATAAAAAATAAAATTTAATCAAATCCTGTATCTTTCTCCAAACTGAGCAGTGCCCCAATATCACCTTCAGGAAGAATAAAGGCTTGCTCAATCATGAGTGTCACAATCATTATTAAATCAACCCATGTGGTTATTAGCCATATCAAACCAAGATCAGGAAATAGGAATTACTGACCATGGATCCTCCTGCCAAAGATATTCTAGGAGATGCTTTCCAGTGGCGACTAATAGGAAATAGGAATTTGTGCCAAAATATTCTATCAGAGGAAAAGCAACAAAGAAAATCACCCTTTGCCCTTGAAGGACAATAAATGTACTTTTATGAATTAAGCAATCGCTTAAGAGGGGAAAAAAGAATAGTAAAAGTGTGAACAAGGTTCTATCACTAGAAAGACTATCCTTCCAAGAGATTCATACTCAAATTTTCCTTACCATAATATCAGACTAGAAGTGATAGATACATAGGCCAGTGTTCATATTTTGCAGATGAGTCAATTATACAAATAATCCATACCAATTTAGCAATTACATTTCACATCTCTAACTCTAAGTTTAGTGGTTTTATAAAAAGCATTTAGAAAAGTTCAAGCTGCTTTTCTTAAACTTTTATTTGATTAAATTGAGATAAAGTGAATTTTAATGTCAAAGTTTAAATGATGTGTACTAGGGGCAGGAACTGAATGAAAAGCAACAAATAAGATCATTTTTCTAACTAGCCCTAACAATACGATGTCTTGTTGGGAACCAGCCCCAAACTACACCATGAGTTCTTTTCCAGTGACTGGAGGAAATGAGAGGATGAGAGGAAAATGGAAACTCAAAAACACAAGAAGAAAAATTTGTAAAGCTGGCTGGGGGGCTTGCCACCTCCAGGCATGAGGACCAATGGAAGCCCCCAGATGTGGGCTAGCTCTGTTTTTATTACACACATCATTGTTTTAATCATTGATCTAATGGAGGAAAGGCTATAACCCCTTACATCATGGTTCTTGCTGGGCTTGCATTTTCTAACCAAACTATTTCTTTAACCACATTAAATAGCCTGATTTATCTCTTACTATTATTACTCTAAGTTATTTATGATCTTAACACAAACAGATCATGGGACAGGGAACATAGTCCAAGAGCAGGATATCAAAGACCCCAGTTAGACCATGCACACAAATCTCAAGAGTGGTGATTAAAGCCCCCAGGAAGCCTGTGCACAGATGATCTGGCACTTCTGTCTAGACTGAGATGACAGAATAAAGGAGATATTTTTCTCCTTATCTTTCCTGAGAGACTTTTTCTCTCTTAATGAGGTCTAGATGCTCACTCTGTCTCTAGCAATTCAGCATTCTCTCATTAACCCCCTAAATGCACTAACCCTTCCTGAGAGCGCAGCCCCACCTATGGTAAGCCTTGTCTCTCAGTGCTCAGTGACCTCTGAGCTGAGTCACACTGGGAGTGGGAGTCAAGTTTCAACAAGACAGTTCCTCTGTTTGAAGAATGCCAGGCTTCAGGCTGTCACTTTGCAACAGATTTTGGGATTCTCTGAGCTACTTCTCTCCTGTGTCTGTTCCCTTTTGCCCATCATCTACAATCATTTTCTTAATTCAATTCCTAACCTACTTATAATAAATAATTGAAAATCAGTTTTAAGCTTATTAAATCATTATTTCTAACAATGCAAGCACATCAAGATATGACTATTCCCTTAAGTACCCACATGTCCAACCACAGTCTGTATTTTCTCTCCACAAGCCACTAGAAAAAAACCACTTCCTGTCTCCCAATGTTCTCCTTCTCTGCTTGAAGTATTGTCCCACAGGTCCCTACTACATTGCAAAGTCTACAAGATACCAAATCTGCAGGCCTCATTGAGCTGCTACAGACATATATGGGAAGAATACCTCTTTCCATTTCTCTGACATACTTTGCCATCTTGCCCCCCCAGTCTCATAACCTGCTTAATCAACTCCCTCCTCTAGCCCTTGTCTGAAGGAGTCAGGCATAACTAAGTGGCTGAAGAATGAAAAATAACAATGAAGAAATAGTGTAGATCTGGCCTAACTAAGGTTTAGGTATTGATGGAAAATCACTGACAGATGTTAACAACAGAGATAGCCACATGTGTGTACTCTACAACAGCTATACTTTCAAAGTCTTCTGAGGAACACACAAACAACTGAAATTGTTTTTCATATCCCTGTCCACTCAAGGACATAATTTCTAGATACTCCATTTTGTTAGCTTACAGAAAATCAGTTTACCAAAAAAGGTACAAACAAAATTCACTTGGAATATCAATTTTTCTTTGTCCTCTCTCCTTCCCTTAGAAATTTTGTTTTTGAACTTGTTCCTTAACTCAGTCAACCAACTCCCTCACATGTAAATGAACAATGCAACAATGCATTAAATATTTCTAAGTTTTTTCTTGACTGGAGCAATCTTAAGAAACAGACTTTATCTTCTTGTCTCCCTCTTCCCCACACAAAAACCTTCTTCAATACGTATCAATCTTTGACAACCCTATCAGGTAGAAGAAGCAATGCACAGCAGTGAAATAAAAAGGAGAAAGAGAGAGACAAGTGTATCATTCACAATCATACTTCACCTACTTGCAATCTCAAGTGAAAGGGCTTCTTCAAATGCAGCCCAGAGCAGTTTGCATTGTTGACCTGCAAGCTGCTACTGCTGCACAATAAGATAAGCAAAGAAATTGATGACAAACATTTAGAAATGTTTCATAAGAATTTAACATTGGCACTATATCCAAGGGTATAACCAATTTATTAAAATTTTATAAAAGTATCAGTTCCTGGCTCGGCGCCTGTGGCTCAAGAAGCTAAAGCGCCAGCCACATACACCTAAGGTGGTGGGTTCGAATCCCCAGCCCGGGCCTGCCAAACAACAATGATGGCTGCAACCAAAAAACGGCCGGGTGCTGTGGCGGGTGCCTGTAGTCCCAGCTACTTGGGAGGCTGAGGCAGGAGACTCACTTGAGCCCAGGAGTTGGAGGTTGCTGTGAGAGTGATGCCATGGCACTCTACCCAGGGGGATAGCTTGAGGCTCCATCTAAAAAAAAAAGTATCAGTTCCTGATAGATTATAAGTATAAACCTTTCCCTTTTATCAGAGATAGTATGAGAAGCACTGTTCTGTGGTTCTCACAATGAGCAACTGAGGTTAGATTTTATCCAGTGACCAAGCTACTGAAGACTTGCGTAGAGAAATGCCTTAATCAAATGTCTACATAGGTGGTCTGGGATGGTGGAGAAGATGTGAGGTGGGGAGGTTTGACTGTAAGAAAGCAGTGCTCCAAGAGAAAGGTAAAATGAGATCTGAACCGGATCGATCAGTAACAGTGGGATATTTGAATAATGATATTAAGAGAATTTGGTCACTAATTGGATCCAGAGACTAAAGAAAGGGAAGGAATATAGATCATTTCTAATATTCTATCTTGGGTAACTAGATAAAGTATAAGTCCAAACAATGAGGTAAGGAATAAGATTAAAAAAGAAAAAATTATAAGATTAGTTTTTAACATCATGAGTTTGAAAGTCCCAAAAAAGACTCAGGGAACAGTCATATGAGCCATCTATATATGCCAAAATAGAGATCAAGACTTGAGTTATCACTATGTAGGTAGTTTACTGAACTGGTTAAAAGTAGAGGCTCTGGAGCTAAATGCTATCTAAGTAGAATCACAGCTCTGTCAACAATTTATTTTGTACCTTGGGTAACTTACATAGATCTCTATGCTTCAGTTTCTCATCTAAAACTTACATAGATCTCTATGCTTCAGTTTTCTCATCTGGTAGGGGTGCTGACCCCCATTCAAACGTTCAAGAGCCACTGACACCCAGGTAGGACAGAGGTGCTGACACCTAGTTCAATCTTTCAAGGGCAGAGCTGATGATGCCCAGCAGGGACTTTCAAGGGTGGAGCTGTTGGCTGCTGGTTTAGACATTCATGAGCTGGGCACTGATGCCAGGGTCAGACTTTTAAGTGTAGGGGAACTGATGCCCGGTTCGGACTTTTAAGAATATAGGTGCTGACACCCTTGTCCTAACTGTGGCCAGCAATCTTGCCTGAACTGGTGGTTCACAGAGAAGACAAGTCTCCATCCCCTTGGGTATGCTGAATTAAACTGTGGATTTCTACTATTAGGTAGTTTGAAACCCTTTAAACTCTCCTTATTGAGCAGTGGTATTCTGCTATTCAATATGATTAGAACTCTTGACCTGGGCTATCCACCTGGAGTCCCTCCACAGTTAAGCAGCAGTTGTTTTGAAGTGGGAAAGTACCAAATCTCCTTCATTAACGTTGTTGGTGTGGGGCAAGGGACCGCAGTTGCTTGTATCTCTCCCCAGATGAGATTCCAGCCTAATACCATGATTCCTTAGGATTGGGTAGAGGTGGTTGATGTCATGTCAGAGCCAGCTGGCAGTCTCTCACTAAGCAGGTCTTCAGAGTCTCTGGCTACAGCTCTGAAAGGGACCTTTCTAAGGCTATAGGGGAAAAGGCACAGTCACAAGCCCCAGATCACTGGTTAAGAGCAGATTAACTCTACTTCCTGGGCCCCCAAATCCACTCTTACCGTACCACTTTTAATGGCCAAATTGCAGGAAATAATCATGGGGCAGAACCAGCAGAAGAACTCTGGCAACACGAATAATCACAGTAGATCAACTCCCCCAAGGAATGACAAAGGAGATAAAACAGAAGATGACATTCATAGACAAATGATTGAAATGTCAGAAATAGAATTCAGAATATGGATGGCAAATAAAATGAATAGAATGGAGAAAAGGTGAAAACAGAAATCTAAAGAGTAGTTTAAAAGTTGTCTCAAGAAATCAATGATTCAAAGACAAAATAAAAGATATGGACATAATGAGAAAAGAGATAGCAGAGCTCAATGAAATGAGAAAGTTATTCAAGGAGCTTTGTAATATGGTAGAATCACTCAGTAATAAAGTTGAGCACACAAAAGAAAGGATCTGATGTTGAAGGCAAAGCTTTTGAAGGCCCCAAATGCTCAAAAAGGCAGATAAATGGACAGCAAAAACTAATCATTCCCTGAGAGAGTGGTGGGACCACTCCAAAAGATCAAACATTCATCTTATAGGAATTCCTGAAGGAGAAGAAGATGGCCCTAAAGGCACAGATGTTCTACTCCAAGAGATTATGGAGGAGAATTTCCCAAGCATGGCAAGAGATACAGAAATTCAGGTAGTAGACAGTTTTAGAATTCCAGCAAGATTCAATCCAAGTAAAGTATCTCCTAGATACATTGTAAATAACTTTGCCCAAGTTAATACGAAGGATAAAATTCTGCATGCAGCCAGACATAAGAAAAGGGAGAAATATTAGAATTACTGCAGAGCTCTCAGCTGAAACCTTTCAAGCCAGAAGAGGATGGTCATCAACCTTGAATCTCCTAAAACAAAACAACTTTCAGCCCAGGATCCAGTATCCAGCTAAACTGAGTTTCATTTGTGAGAGAATAATCAAATACTTCACGGACATACATATGTTGAGGAAATTTGCCATGACTAAACCAGCTCTCCAGGATATTCTCAGACCCATTTTCCATGATGACCAGCACAATGGTCTACCACCAAAGTAAACTCACCCAGAAATTATTGAACAAAACTTAACTCCCACAATGGTAAAATTATTAAAAATATCCACTGGACTTTTGAGAAACATGACATCTAAAACCTTACCCTGCCTATCAATTCTCTCAGTGAATGTGAATGGTTTAAATTGTCCTCTCAAGAGGCACAGGTTGGATGACTGGAATCAAAAATCCAGGCCAGATATCTGTTACATATAAGAGTCTCATCTTACCTTAAAGGATTAAAAAAAGACTCAGGGTGAAGGGATGGACATCTATAATACAGGCAAATGGAAATCAGAAAAAAAAGCATGGGTTGCCATTCTATTTGCAGATATAATAGGTTTAAACCAAGAAAGATAAGGAAAGATGAAGATGGACTACAAGTGTTTGACAAGGAAAACACTTAACATGAAGAGATTTTGATTAACATTTGTGCACCGTACCAGAATTTTCCTCAATTTATAAAGCAAACCCTAAAATATATGAAGGATGTGATATCTTCCAGCACTATAATATTTGGATATTTTAACACCTCTTTGGCAGCTGATAAAACAAAACTATAGTCCAGAAAGAAGGAGGGAAGAGGAAGGAGAGGAGAGGTTGGGAGGGGGAAGGGAGGTTATGTGGTGGGACCTCACCTAATGTGCATAATGTGATGGTACATTTCAGAACTATTAAGAGTATAAATGTCTTGCCACAACAAATGAATGAGGTGATAAGTTTGATGTAAGCTTTCTACATTATATATCAAATCATCAGATTGTACCCCATAAATGTATTAATGTACACGGTTATGATTTAATTTTAAAAAAGCAAAAATAAATAAATAATAAACTACTATAAAGGAAACAGATGTGCCAGAGGTAGGAAGAAAAGCTACTCATAGGAGGCATCATTTAAACAAAACTCAGAAATACAAACAGAAGCCAGATATGCAGAAAGAAAAGGACCAAAAAACAAGCCAGAGCACAAGGTCCTGGGGAAAAAGCAGGCAGAGCAAGCACATACCATATTCTTCAGAGCTGACGTTAGTGAATCTATAGAATGAGGAGAAAGTAAAGGAAGGCACAAAATGAAATCAGAAAGGTGTATGGGGGTCAATAGTAAGACAATGGGGAACAATAGTAAGAAATTTTTCTATTTATTCTAAGGATGAAGCTCTTTGAGTGTTTTAAACAGAGAAGTAACATGCATTTACATTTTTTAAAGTTCATGTAGATTGTTGTGTGGAGAGTAGACTGTGGGATGAAGCAGGAAGGAAGGAGGAAGCTAGCTGCAGTAGTATAGCTGTGAAGATGGTAGCATGGACTAGCCATCCCTCTTGGTAGCAATAAAGATGGGAAAAAATGATGGAGGATATTTTGAAAAGTAAACCTACTTACTGATAGATTGTGCATAAAAGAGGAGAGAAAGAGGAATGAAGGATGACATCTAATATTTTAGTTTGATAAATTGACAGATGATGATACTTTTCATGGTTATGTGCGTGCAAAAAAAAGGGTACAGTATAATTTGTTGAAAGAAAAATCAGGAGTCGTATTTTGGTCAAGTTTTGAATGGCTATAAACATCTTGAAATGCCAAAGAAGTATCTAGATTATTATACTCATATGCAAAATTCAGTGGTCATTTCAAATGCTTGATATCTTGGCATTTAGCTAGCCTCTCCCTCTTTCTCTTGTCCTCCATGGCCCCATATTTTCCTGTATTTCCTCTTACCTCACTGGCCAGTACTTCTGGATCTTCTTGGTTGACTCTGCCCTCTCTCCATAACCTCTAAAGATTGAATGGCTCCATAGTTTTACTCACTGCTTTTTCCCCTATATATATCTACAAACTTTACTCTTGCTATCAATCTAATCCTTTGATATACCATCTGCACCCTAAAGTCAGTCCAGTAACATTGAGTGACAATCAAGAAATTCAGAAGAACAATGTCTATCCATGATCTACATTTGGCCATACACAATATGGATCTAGCACAAGAGGAAAACAAAACCTTAACCATGGTCAAGTAAAAGCAGCTTTAGATAGTCAGGATCTCAGCATGGTCACATAACCAATCATTGACAGTTTGCATAAAGCCCATCATGGACAGTCAGGAAAGAATGCCAGACATTCAGAGTTGACTCATTGTCAACCATTAACTACAGAATCTAGAGTTAGTACAAGTAGACGCAGGTGACCCAGTATAGTAAATTTAATGATAGTGAATAACAATCATAGCATTCAGATAGACAGCAACAACCATGACCAGCCTGGGTGTGGCCATAAATAACAGAAATCTAACAAAATAAACTAAAAGTCTCTAGCCATAGAAAATCACAAGATAGTGACAGATACTGAGAGGACAGACATCTACTTATGGACAGTCTAGGTCTACACATAGGAGAATCTAGGCCCAATACAATTAAGACATAGATCCAGCCACATTCAGTCAGGAGAGACCTCTGGACATTCATGATCTTCTCATAATCACTACCTGTGCAGTCCAGATCCAGTACAAACAGACAACAAAGCTCTGATTTTACTCAGTCTAGTGATAAAGCATAATCAGGAGATTGTCACCTTTCTCCCATGGTCAAGTTGTGTGTAGACAAGAGCAGCCTGTGTCCAGCACAAGAAAAAGAGATGGCTCTAGCCACAGGTAGTCAAAAGGTAGGCCAGGAACTCACCAAGAAGGAGCACCTACTTACAAGCAATCTGGGTCTCCCAGTGAAGAACCTGTGTTCAGCACAAGGAAAGAAATACATTCATTTATGGATAATCAAAAGACCTTCAGGGTCAATTCACAGATAAGAATTGGTAATACATTTTGGACCACTGTAAGTAGAAATCAAAGATGAAGGGATAATCAGGCCAGTAATAACAAAATCTAATCTGTAGACACAGAGAAAATCAATCCATGGACAGTCTTGAGTAGAAACAAAGACAGTCAGGATCTAGCACAAGAGAAAAAAGAAGATCATGTTGTAGAAACTTAAGAGATGGTTCTATAAACTCTAGTTCTTGTCAGAGACAAACATTCACCAATGGTCAGGCTAACTCTATACATAGATGATCGGGATCGAGCAACAAAAATAGTCAGTTAGGAGCAGACTGGAGACACCCCTAGACAATTTATATTTCATCATGGCTAGACATAAATTCACAGACAATTTGGGTCTAGACATGGAGAAGCTGAGTCCAGTGAAAGCTGTCTTTCACTATCATTAAAGCAGGAAGACATACATCTACCATGAACACTTAGAAGATAACTCCAAATGCTTAGAGTCTACTCATAAACAATCATCACCAACATACTTATAGTTAGGCTTATGAAGGATAATCAGGATACTCAGAAAGTCATAATTAATCCATGAAAAGTCTGAGTCCTGCAGAAAAGAGAGACATGAATCTAGCTACAGATCCTAGTCAGGAAACAGAAGTGGACATTCAGGTAATAGCCACATAGTCTGTTACCAATGTAAGCAGAAAATAGGCATCCAGTTTTAGTCAATTACTGAAATAGAAGGACAATCAAGAGAATGAGATAGACAGTCATCTTTCACCCATGGTCAGTCTGAGTATGGTGGTAAGCAATCATGGGCTAGCCCAAGAAAAAGACAAGGTTCTAGACATGGAGAGTCAGAAGGAAGGTCTAGACAGTCAGAATATCAACATGGCCAGATCTAGATACCAATTTATAGACATGCTGGGTCCACTCAAGGAGAATTTGGATCAAGTACAACATGAAGACATGTATCTGGTCTTCATGGGGACATGTATCTGGTCTTCCTAGGGACAACCAGGAAATCACTCTAGGTATTCCAAATCTGGTCACAGACAATGCGCATTCACAAAGCCTGGCTTAAGTACAAAAGACATTAGAGATCCAAATAGTAGTGATAATGACACTCATCAAAAGACTTGTCATTATCAGTCCAAGAACCATATATGTATGATTACTGACAGCTGAGACACAAAGAGTTAGAAGATAGGTCTAGACCTCAAGAGTATTATCAAGGACAGACACACACAGTCCGGACCTACCCATGGACAGCCAATATCCAGGACAAAAACTATACAGTTTGGTCATGAACAAATAAGAGATAGCTGTGAACACCCAATGATTGATTCACACACAATCATCATTTATTCAGTAAGTAAAATAAGGGAAATCCAGTTACAGTCAGTCTAGTGATAGTGGAGGACAATCATGAGACAAGGAAAGAAAGTCTTTTTCTTCTCATGATAAATCTGAGTATAAGGAGTTATAATAGTGCAAGTAGAAAAGATGACTCTAGCCATGAGAAATTAGGATAAAATCAGGAGTTCTACTAAGCATGGACGTCTACTCATAGACAAACTGAATCTTCCCATGAAGAATTTAGTTTTAACACCGGAGAAAGTCATGAGTCTATTTATAGACAATATGGGTCCTCTCACAGGCAATCATCCTCTATACACATTGGATCCATAACAAGAAAACATCAGAGATCTAGTATTGGCCAAGCCAAGTATAGTGAAGGACAGTCAGAAGATTCAGTGGGAAAGTCAGAAACAACCCATGGATAGTCTGAGTCCAGTTCATAAACCAATATGAATCTACTTACAGCCAGTCAGTAGGAGGTCCAAGACATTCAGGGTCTTATCAAGGCCAGAAAGCCTCTAACCTGAGTCCACCTATGGACACTCACATTCTAGCACAGAAGAAAATCAAGGGTCTTGCCATGGCAGTCAAGACATAGTGTTATGGAGGTCAGATGACCATTACAGTCTAACAGCAGAGGAATATAAAGAAATCATGAAATATACTCAGAAACTCACTGGGGACAGACAAGACCCATAGACAGGATTTAGCACAGACAGACAAGCTGCTAATCAGGGCTGATAGAAGACTGTACAATATATCCAGAATCTCATCATGGCCAGACATCCACTAATGGATATTCTGGCTTTACTCCTAGAAAATCTTGGTTAATCAGCCACCAACAATCAAAAAATAAGTCCAGACACTTGGGTCCACTTACAGACAAACTTCATCCACACAATCGGATTCTAGTAAAAGCAGACAATGCAGATAGATATATGATCATTTTAGAGGTGGTGAACGAGACTTAAGTAACCTTGAAACTCATCTACAAAAACACAAACAGACTAAAAGCAAAGGAATATTAAAAGATACTTCATAAAAATGGAAACAAGAAAACAATAGGAGCAGCTATAAGTTTATCATATAAAATATAGTTTTAGTCAAAATTATTTAAAAATGACTAGAAGACCGTTATACCATGGTAAAGGAGACCATTTATTTATTTATAAGACCATCATATAATGATAAAGGAGTCAATACTGCAAGAGGATATAAGAACTACAAATAAATGTGTTCTCAATACCAGAGTAGTAACCAAACATATAAACTAAATATTAATAAGCCTAACACAAGAGACTAGTGGTAATACAATAATGATACTCTAAAACAAATGGACCTAACAGACGTGTACAGAATATTGCATCCAACAATTGAAAATACCCATTTTCTCAACAGTACATAGAGCAATCTCCAGGATCAACCATATGATAGATCAGAAAACAAGTCTTAGCAAATTTTAAAATATCAAAATCATATCAAGTATCTTTTCCAATCACAATAGAATAACCCAGAAATCAATAAAAGAATGAACATTAGAAATTATACAAATTCATGTAAATTAAACATCATGCTCTGTTCTCAACAATGAATGGATTAATGAAGAAAGTAAAAGGAAATAAATTAAAAGATTCCTTGAGACAAAAAAAAAGAAAACATAATGTGCCAAAATCTATAAGATATAGTAAAAGCAGTTGTAAGAGGAATGTGCACAGCAATGAACATCTACATCAAAAAAGTGGAAAGACTTCAAATAAACAACCTAAGAATGTATTTCAAGGAACTAGAAAGGCAAAATCAAAGCAAATTGTAAATTAGTAGAAGAAAAGAAATAATAAAGATCAGAGCACAAATATGAAATTGAGAATAAAAAACAATACAAAAAATCAATGGAATTTAAGTTCCTTTTATTTTTTTTTATTTATTTATTTATTTATTGGAAAAGAGAGCCAAAATCAATAAACCTCTAGCTAGACTAACCAAGATAAAATATAGACAGTATCATTAGAGTATTATGAATAACTATACAGCAACAATTTGGAAAACCTAGAAGAAATGAATATATTCCTGAACACATAAAAAGATTGAATCAGAAATAAATAGAAAACCTGAACAGGCCAATAATGAGTAATGAAATTGGACCAATAATAAAAAATCTCCCATCAAAGAAAACCCCAGGACCTTACAGCTTTACTGTGACTTCTGCCAACATTTAAAGAACTAATACCAATTCTAGTGAAATCATTTTAAAAAATAAAGAAAATGGAATTATTTCCAAACTTTTTACAAGGCCAACATTACCCTGATACCAAAAGCAGACAACACAATAAACAAACAAACCGAACCAAACAATATCTCTGATGAACATAAGTCTGAAAATTCTCTACAAAATACTAGCAAACCAAACTAAAAAATACATTTAAAAGATCATCATGATCAAGTGGGATTCATCCAGGGATGCAAGGATGTTTCAACATATACCAATCAATAAACATAGTATAACACATTAACAGAATCAAGAACAAAAGCCACATGGTCGTTTCAATAGATACTAAAAATGCACTCAATAAAATTCAATAAACCTTCATAAGGAACTCTCTCAATAACTGGATTTAGGAGAAACATACCTCAAAACAATAAAATCCATATTTAACAAATCCTCAGCTAAAGTCACACTAGATAGGGAAGAACTGAAAGCCTTTCCTCTAAGACAGTGGTTCTCAACCTGTAGGTCACAACCCACAGGAACTGTATTAAAGGGCTGAGGCATTAGGAAGGTTGAGAACCACTGCTCTAAGATCTGTAACCAAAAAAGGCTGTCTACTTTCACCACTCCTATTCAATATAGTACTGGAAGTTCTAGCCAGAGAAATTAGGCATGAGAAAGAAATAAAGGAATCCAAATTTGAAAGGAATAAGTTAAATTATTCTTGTTTGCAGGCAACATGATATCATATTTATAAAAACATAGACTCCACCCAAAAAACTCTTAGAACTAATAAAAAGATTCAGATAAGTTGCAGGATACAAAATCAACACAAAAATTCAATTGTGTTCATAATACAACAGCAAACAATCCAAAAAAGAAATCAAAAAAGCAATCCCATTTATAATAACTATAAAAAATTAAATATCTAGGATTAGATTTAATCAAAGCATTAAAGGATCTCTACAATGAAAACTATAAAACACTGATGAAAGAAATTGAAGAAGACACAAAGAAATGGAAAGACATTCTATGTTCATGGATTGGAAGAATTAGTATTGTTAGAAAGTCCATTCTACCCAAAGCAATCTACAGATTCAGTGCAATCCCTGTCAAAGTAACAATGACATTCTCCACAGAAATAGAAAAAACAATCCTAAAATCCTTATCGACAAAAGACCCAGAATAGCCAAAACAATCCTGAGCAAAAAGAACAAAGCTGGAGGCATCATGCTGTCTGACTTCAAACATACCACAAAGCTATAAAAACCAAAACAGCACGGTACCAGCATTAAAAACAGACACATAGACCAATGTAATAGAATAGAGAACCCATGAATACATCCAGGTGTTTATAATCAAGTCATTTCAACAAAGGCACCATGAAAATACATGAAGGAAAGGATATTTTCTTCAATAAATAGTGCTGGGAAAACTGGATATCTGTACAGAGAAGAATGAAACTAGACCTTATCTCTCACTAAGTACAAAAATAAATTCAAAGTGGATTAAAAACTTAAATGTAATACCTAAAACTATAAGAAAACTAGAAGAAAACTTTGGAACATTGGTCTGGGCAAGGAAGGCCTCAAAAGCACAGGCAAGAAAAGCAAAAATAGACAAATGGGATCACCTCTAGCTAAAAAGCTTCTGCACAGCTAAGGAAACAGCCAACATGCTGAAGAGAGACAACCTACAGAATAGTGCAAACTCCCTATCTAACAATGGATTAATAACCATTATATGTGAAACAATTCATTAATAAGAAAACAAAAACAAAAAAACTCAATAAAATGGGCGAATGAGCTGGACAGACATTTCACAAAAGAAGACATACAAATGGCCACCAAGGATATGAAAAAATATTCAAAATCACTAATTTCTGGGAAATGCAAATTGAAGTCAGAATGAGATACTTGCCCCAAAGATGAAAAATAACAAATGCTGATGAGAATATGGAAAAAGAGTGAGTATCCTGTTAAGGGGAGGATAAGTTATCATAGCCACTATGTAAAACTGTATGGAGTTTCCTCAAAAAGCCAAATATAGAACTACATATGATCCAGCAGTTCTACTACTGGATCTATATTCAAAAGAAAGGAAATCAAGATAACAAAGAGACATCTGGATTCTCACATTTATGGCAGCACTATTCACAACAGCAAAACACAGAATTAACATAAATACCCATCAATGGATAAATGGGTAAAAAAATGTGGCATACACACACACAAGTGGAATATTAGCCATTAAAAAAGAATAAAATTATGTCATTTAGAGCAACATGGAGGGAACTGGAGGACATGTTATGTGAAATAAGCCAGACCCAGAAAGGCAAATGCTGAATGTTGTCAATCATATGTGGTAGCTAAAAGAAGTTGATCTCATGGAAGTAGAGAATAGAATGATGGTTAACAGGGAAGATAGAGAGGAGCCAGAATGAAGCTGGTTAGGGGATACAAAAATACACCTAGATAGAAGGAATAAATCCTAGTGTTCAAATAGCATAGTAGGGTGACTATTATTAATAATGTATTATTTATTTTAAAATAGGGAAGAGAACATTTGAATATGTTCCCATACAAAGAAATGATAAAAGTTTGAGGTGATGAATGTATTAATTACCTTGATTGAATTATTACACCATGTACACATATCAAAATATCATACATACCCCATAAATATGTTCAATTATTATGTATGAATTTTTAGTAAGTTAAAGCTAAGGACCTAGGACAGATCTTTGCAGAACTCCGAACAAAGACACAGAGTAAACATTTTTACTGAGTAGTATAACTCCATATTTGCATTATATAACTTATGTTAGTAAAGTATAATTACATAGCATATTATCATTAATTATCATAGTTTTATAAGATATTATTATATATAATTATATAATTACATATAACATAATACTGTTGATTCAGACTAATATGCCGCATGTGTTAAATATTCTTGTCAGTGTAATTGTTCCTTTAGGAGTGAAGAACCTTTTCATTGTGTTAAGTGAAATAAGCCAAGTACAGAAAAGTAAGTGCCAAATGTTGTCATTCATATGTGGGAGCTAAGAAAAAGTGGATCTCATGAAAATAGAGAATAGACTAGTGAATAGCAGAAGCTGGGAAGGAGAAGAGGAAATGGGAGAGGAAAAGCAAAAAAGAATACAAATGTGTTTATTACCAATGATCTGTAAACCTAAAAATGGCAAAGATGGTAATTGTATATTTATATTTTAGCTCAATTTTAAAAGTTTTTAAAAACAGTTAAGAGCCTTTTAAGAGTTCTGATTTAGAATCAGAAATTTTAGTTCAAATTGAACCTTTGTCACTTACTATCTATGTAATTTTGCAAGTTAATAATTTCTTTAAATTTTTCCCCACATGTAAAAAATAGATATACTAACATTTTACCTAAGGATTTGAAGAGTTAATGTCTAATATCTACAAATCACATTACCAGATACATAGCAAGTACTTAATAAATGGTTTAACTGTATTTTTTTGTAATGGCAGCTCTAGAGCAATAATAATGGAAGCATGCAAGACCAGGTTTTTACTATTTTTGGCAACACTCCACTCTATAAATATACCCACAAGCAACATAACCATTACTGTAAGTGACACACCAAAAGGAGAGTAAAAAACTAAGTAAAGACATGAGAAGAAAAACATAAAGCACAGGAATTTATTATGACAAATTCTTTTTGAGGACAGTTATCTTTTTCTTTAAAAATGTAATTCCACTTTAATCCTTCTACTTAATGTTGCCCTTCTTTTTAAAAATAGTATATATTAGTACTTGCCCTCCCCAGCATACATAAGTGATATTAGTTTAAATTTTAACATAGAAAACATTTGTTGTTGGATTTCAACTAGAACATTGAACATGAAAGCCCAAGTTTTGAGATCTCTGCCAAATTTTATATTATATGTGACTCTTATGGAGGTGTATTAGGTCTCACAGCATCATCAGACCACTGTGACTGACTCAATACTCTTGAGTTTGCAGATGGAGTATCTAATGCTCTAATTTCAGAAAATCTAATGGCAAGAAACTACCAATAACACCTTATAAATAAACAATGTATCATGTCTCTTTTCTGCTCTACTACTCTACTTTATAAATGGTAAGACTAGAAACTGACCTAAACAAGCAGAGAACCAGGGATGGAGCTTTATAGAATAAGAAACATTTAAGCAAAAGCCATGGAAAAGAGGCCTTCCAAAATTCCTGAAAGGGGGGTGTGAAAATCAGATCACAAAGGGTTAAAGAGTAAAAGGAAGACAGGGAGTATTGGCTGCCCTTTAAGAAGTTAGGTTATGAAGGGATGGAAATGGATGATGAGAATAAATTAGATGACAATAACTCATTATTCTCTCCAGCTTAAGTTTTCTCTTTCTCATTTACTGCTTTTCCTAGTGAATGATACCATCATACATGCTGTCATCCATGTTAGAAACTTCAAATGATTACTTCCATTCCTTCATGTGTCATCTGACTGATCTTCCTTATTCTACCTCAATACTCTCAGTCTAATATCAACACAGCAACATCAGCGTGTAACTCCTTTGCTCAAAAACTTACCTGATAAATAAGCCAACTATATGGTGTGTTACAGGTGTGTACCAATAGAGCAGTCGGGGTAGGCTTTATTAAGAAGGTTATATTTGAGCAAAGACTTGAAGTAGATAAGAAATATAACCAAATGTATGTCTGGAGGAAGAACATTTCTGGCAAAAACTCCTAAAGAAGGAGTATTCTTAGGGGCTTTAGAGAATAATAAGGAAACTAGTATGGCCTCAATAGAGTGCATGAGGAGAATAGTAAAAGCAAAGGTCAGAGAGGAAACAGAGGTGTATCAGTTTGATGGTCATTGCACTCATACTAAAGAGTCTCTTTCTCTCTCTCTCCCTCCCCCCCTCATTAAAAGAGATAGCTGTTCTAGATTTGATTCTCAACAACCAAGGTCCTTCTATCTTGGCTTTTCCCTTCCTTATCTCCAGCTCTTAAGTCCCCTCTGATCTCTCATTTGCCAGCAGGTTTTGATACCACCTCTATAGCACA
Source organism: Otolemur garnettii (assembly GCF_000181295.1). NCBI lineage: Eukaryota > Metazoa > Chordata > Mammalia > Primates > Galagidae > Otolemur > Otolemur garnettii. The sequence goes on from NW_003852569.1 coordinate 579,250, forward strand.
TGAAAGACCAGTGAGGCTCATCTCTAGTCATTCTCCTTCATCTGCCTTCTTTGAAGGACCAGGCATACATGTTGAAAGCCTCAGGTACTAGGAACTAAGGGATATAGGTTAAAAATAGCCACACCAGTAAGAACATCAAAGATGAAGGCAAGAAGACATAGATATACCAGAGAAAGATATTGACAGAATAAAGAGGATACAAGTAATAACAAGCTCTGGATTCTCAGCATCCATGGCATTTGGGGGGGGGGGGTTGGGGGGAGAAAAGAAAGAATATTAACAGGAGAGAAAGGAACAATGTAATAGGAAGATCAGTCCTCAAGTGGAGTATATTTCAGAGCCCAGGTCTGAAGGTGAAAGATGTGTCATCATTCCTACTCTGTACCCAAAAGAATAATTTTACACACTAAGCTGTAAAATTATATTGAATCGTTTTTTGATTTTTTGAGAAAAGAGAAAAAGAACGTATGTACCTAGGAAGGAGGACAGATAGGGAAGCACTTGGCCAGTTTCATAGTATAGCTAACTTCTTCTGACTCCACTTACCCCAAAATCATAACCATCAACATTCGCTGATATATATCCCTGATTTTTACATAGTTTCCTCATTCATAGAAACTAAGCTATAAAGAACTGTCAGAAATTACACATGAGAGGTAAGGGGGAAGAGCAAGGAGGAAAGGATTTTTCTCCAGAATTTCCCTGTGGCCCAGCAGATGGTGCTACAGGCACATCACTCTGCCTTCCAGAAAGGCAGAAAAAGTAAACATACAAGAATGGTATGAGAACCTCACTGTTTATCCTCCCCAGCTTTGTTTGTTTGGTTTGTTCCCCTGTAGGTGAAACAGTCCATTCTTCAAGAACTATCTCCAAAATCCTGCCTTTTCCAAGATATAAATAGCCCCTACTTCCTGTCTATTCCTAGAAAAAAGTAGATTTGAGTTTAAATCTTATCTTCACTTAATAGCTAAGTGACTTGAAATAAGTTATGTATCGTCTCTGAGCTTCAGTTTTCCCATCTACACAATGGAGGTCTAATATCAATGCTGCAGGGTTGTTGAGAGTGCTTGGCATAAAGAGGAATGAATTTCCTTTCCTCTGCCAATACATAGAGAGATACTCAAAAACCCCAGAATAAGGCACATACCATGAAGCCTGTTGTCTCCAAGGGGAAAACCACTAAGTAAAACCATAATGGAGGGAACTTTGTACTCAACCCTGATGCTCTGGAGCACACTCTGGAAAAAATCATGAATCTCAGTTTCAGAAAGTACTTTTGTGTTAATCTAATCCAATTCTTACATAACTCTGAGTGGGAAAATAAGAGACTAAAATGCATATGCAAAATGCCTCTTGTTTTCATGATACAAACCAGGAAATAAACTCAACAAAATCATGGTTGGTGAGTATCTTCAGAAAATAAAACACTAAAAATTATTACTTTTTTACAATAACATAAAACTGTTACACAATACGAGAAAATCCCCATAAATCCTTTGACCATAAATACGATTACTTCACAAAGACCTCATTGCATTTTCAGTCATTGCAGATGTTAAAAATTCCCTCCTTACATCAAATCAAAATTTATCTCCCTTTTATGAGCACCCAAGTTCCCTTGCTCTATTACCTTTCCCTATCATCCTACACATGCCAACATTCACAAACACATGTGTACTTTTCTCTCTTACAAGATTCAATGGTTCCGATGTTCCATACTCTTCAGCTCTTCTTTTCTCTCCCATATTCTCCTGGAAAATCTTCCTGACAATGAAATACAAAAGAGGAAGAGAGCGTGATAAACTACAGCCCGCAGTCTGTATCTAACGCATTATCAATTTTTATATAGCCCACAGGCTAAGAAGGTTTTCAACATTTGTAAGTGCTTGAAAAAACAATACAGTATGTGAACTATACGAAATTCAAAGATCAGTATTGATAAATAAGTATTACTGAACATAGCCGTGCTCATTTACCCATCACCTGTAGCTATTTTCATGCTACAGCAGCAGAGTTGAGTAGTTGCAACAAAGACCATCTGGCCTGCAAAGCCTATATTTATTATCTAGCCCTTTACAGAAAAAGTTTTCTGAACCCTAGTTTAGGGGAACACTGGCCCCAAGAACATGTTCACTAGAATAGTCTTCACCTACATCCTTTTCCTTCCTCTGTGACAACAGCTGGCTCCTGCAGGAAATCAGTCTTCACTCACCAAACTCCACCTCCCATTTACTCCCACACCTTTAAAAGGGTCATTGCTTTGTTGAAACATGAAAACCTGGCCTAATCAGGCATCTGGAGGAAACACAGCCACAGAATGGATACTGACTCTGCAGCCCTCTGGGCAGTTCTTAGAAGAAAACACATAGCCTAGCAATAGTTGAATTTGGAATCATGTAATTTTTTATTAGCCAATAGTTGCCACCACACCTTCTCAAATACTGATGACCCATATTGCACAAGTTTTAAGTCTATGCAACCTCACACACCTTCAATGAAACTTGTGTTAGACATTCAAAATGGATGAAATGCACAGCATTTCTGAGCATTTCTCAGGAATAAGCAGAAAGACACCCACTGATTCCCAATACTAAGAGTCAGCTTATTTTCAGGTAAAATCATGTCCTTTGAGATGAAGATGGCAAGTGAGAAGGCAAACTCTAGTCCTCATGTGAAAAAATGGAAGTTGGTCAATGCAGAGGTCAATGTTACTCTTTCAATTCAACTCAAACTGATGTATATTTGTTGGAGACATTTCTGTGACAAGCAATATGCTGGGTCTCCAAGTGACACAGGGATGAATAATGCCTATTCTGTATTCTCAAGCAGCTCACAGTCTAGAAATTATAAAAGTACACAGACAAATGTGTGTGTGTGTGTGTGAAAGGTAAGTATAAATACCAAATAACTAACAGTAGCTATTTCTGGCTAGTGGGATTATAGGTATTTTGATTTTCTTTTCTTTGCTTATCAATATTTTCTAAATTTTGTATTAAATGTTCATTATATAGTAAGACAATTTTAAAAGATTATAATAAACTATGGTTGATATTATAATAAGGATGAACAAGGTATACAATTACAACTCTCTTAAGTAATTCAAGAATAAATAGGAGTTTACTGGGCAGATAGTAAGGAAAGATACTCCAAGAAAAAATTTTAAATGGCATGGTATATCAAAGAAGATATAGGAGTTAATTTTAAATGGCATTGTATATTGAGGAAGGTATAGGAGTTAATTAATTACTGGTTAGAGCACAAAGGAGTATGTGGAGAGAAGAAATGGAGCTGCTGAAAAGCCATAGTCCAGATGGCAAAAATCTTAGATACTATGCTAAAAGTACACATATTTTCCCTAAGGTTATATGGTGATTGAAATGAAAGCTTCATTGATGAATGGCCACTAAGGTCTGGCAAGTTGAGGTAGGTAAAGAAGTAAAAGAGCCTCTGAAGCCATTATAGATTCCAAAAGGTAATAATAATATCAGAGTTGACACCTTGACTGGAATCATCCTAGCTTAGAATGGGAAAGTTTGACTAGCTGACCTTTAACATTACTTTTAAATATCAATTTCCATGATTCTTTGACATTTGGGCCCTTACAGCCCCCCCACACCCTCCACTCAACTTCTATTAAAGTCTGCACAATTCATCATCAATGCATTATGCTAGAGAGTTTGGTGAATACATGTAAAGGCCTTTCGGTGCTGTCCTGAAGCTTTGTAGGTGGGGCTAATTTGGGAACTGCTAATGCAATCTCAGGTGAATGTGTAAGGAAGTGAGACAGAAGGTAAACACCTGGGAGGTGGAGATGAAGGTGGAGATGGGCTTGTTTAGGAGTGAATTAGGACATCATAAAGAGAGCAGCTCCTCCCTTAGATGGACCATTATTCCCTCTATAAAAAGGCCACTATCCCCAACTAGCAGCACCCTGCAAGCTGCTTCAGTCCCCATCCTGCTTGTTCCTCTGGTGAACTAGGTAAGTGAGCAGTTCTGCTCCTCTCATGGGTACTGAGGGCCATAAATTATGAAAGTCTAGGATGTGCTCTATGGCAAAAAGGCACTGGATACCAGTCTTCTTTGTAGTATACTCTGGAGAACTCTGGTATAAGTTTAACTTTATTGAAAAAGAAAATGAAGCAATGACTGGTAGTATACATATATATATTATCTCCCTGTGGGGGGGGGCGGTCATTTCCTTGAGATCATGGAGATCAAATTATCACCAGGCCAATTGCCTTCTTTACTATTGAGTATTTTCTCTCTGCTGGGTAATAAGCAAGCCCTGAGGGTCAGTTCCTACTTGCAGAATGAAAATAGAAGCTGAATCTGATAACTGTTGTACTCATCTTTATACCACCTAGGACTGCTTGCTTTGTCAAATTTCTTTGACCTAGAAGTCTTAAGGCTCCAGTTTAGCCATTGGTGCTCCTTACTTGGAGTTAGGCATGCCACATAGATGATGAATTTGTCCCCCACAGTGTATTGGTCGGGACCTAGAGAGAAACAGGAAACAAATGCATCAGCACACTTAGGACTTCTATACGTCCAAAACAAAACTCATAAAATTATCCCCAGGGCAGGAAGCCCAAAACAGAAAGTCATTAGTCCTATATCCATTTAAGAATAGAAAAGAGAGATGCAGATTCTGCTCCTAATTTTATCACTCTCGTACTACATGGCTTGCACAAGTCATTTAACTCTGGCAGAATGAATTTAATCATGTCCGACTAATTCTGAACAATTATTATAAATGACTAGACCAATTTATGTGTTTAATCAAGAAAAAGAAATAATAAGAGGTGGGTCTCTCTTCTTCACCCCCCTTAGGTTAACTTAAACTTGCAAAAAGATGCCTCAACTCCTAAAAAGCATCATGACTGTCAACAATGTTTTCTCCCAATATGCCACCCAGCATGGGGAGTGTGGTATGTTGAACAAGGCAGAGCTAAAAGAACTTCTGGAAAATGAGTTTCATCAAATTTTGAAGGTAAGAACTCCATGCCATGACTAAGAACTTCTGCAGCAATTCTCTTCTTCACCCCTTCCTGCATTTTGTTCACATATGTCAAACATCCTACATGATTCTTCCCACTTGGTGATAGAGAACAGGGTTTAGAAAAGGCTTGAGATAAGGTCAAAAGCTGACCCATTACAGTTTCCATAATATAACCAACCGAAGTGATTCTACTAAGTAACAGAAAAAAAAAAAAAAAAACACAGATTAAATAATGTTCTATCGATGTAAGTAATTCGTATGGAACAGAAAAATGCAACAGTCCTCAGAAAAACTGCAAAGTAGATGAAATGTATCTTCTTCCCTTTCTTTCTCTTTCTTGTATTTCCTGTATTTCTCTTTCTTATGTCTCAGATGTCTTGACCCTGGGATTCTAGCACTATAAAACCCCTGAGTTCAGGAAATGAGCACTTACCCCTAAAACATAAAAGAGAGTAAATACCAACTTAAAACTGTGAGCTCCAGAAATAATTTGGAACATTAAATCAGGCTCTTCAACTTTAATTCCTTAAATTCAACTGCCTGCCAAATATTGTTATTTGGATTTCTAGGGATGTCTTAAATTCAGTATTTCAGATATGAATATCATTGTTTTCCCCTCTAAATTCATTCCTTCTTATTTTTCACCAAGGCAGAAACCTGATACCACTCTTGATTTCCTCTCCAATTGGTGCCATCAGTTCCAACCTTCACCTAACTTTGTTCCTTCTTTTTGCCCAAGGCAGAAACTTGGCACCATTTTTTATTTCCTTTCTCTCACCAGGCACCAAAATCTTCCAACCTCCACCTAACTCATCAATAGTTTCTCAAAACAGCCTATTTCTCTTCACCACTATTGTTAGTCCTCTAGTTTAGGTTATCATCTTCTAATCTCAACATTAGATGAAAATCTAATTCTTTCACTCTTCATCTCAAAATCCTTCAACAGCTCCTGAACACTATTAAAATAAAATGCAAAGTGCCTTTCTATGACTTAAAAGTCATAATCTAATCCCTATATATCTCTCTAGCTAACTTTATTCAGTTCCTTGAATGTTCTGTGCTTTCTCTCACTTCTAGTTTTTGATTTGTATCATTCCCTCTGCCTGGAACATTTCCCTTTTTATGCCTCATTTGGCTAATTCCAACCCATCCTTAATAGACATCATTTAATCTCATTAACATTTCTTAGACTCCCCCAATGGTTCCCCTCATGTGTACTCTGATAGAAACCTTATCATAATAAATTATAACTTTAAGTTTGTACACATAATCCCAAAATTTTAAATTTCATTTTTTCAGGATCCAACTTGTTCACTGCGTCATACTCTTATGTAACACATCTTTGTGAAACAAGTAAACTAATTAGCTCTTTGGTAAAATGGACAAAGTCATATAATTATGGCAGGTATCCCAAATTACTATTTATAAATTAGCTAATCATTCATATTTGACAATTCTTTACCAAAAATGATTGATCTTATTCCCTTTCGTCTTCCAGTTGTATACTCTTCATGCTACTTCTCACTGCATTGTTGATCACATACTCCTCTTTTCTGCTCAGAATAGTGCATTCCACCCAAAACAACTATATGGTTTAGTTCCACATAAATAAGCCAAACATCCACATTTCCATAGCATTCTTTCAGTTGGTTAGCTGGGTGTATGGTACATACTAACAGAGCTGCCCTTTGTGCCTTATTCCCATACAGAATCCAAATGATCCAGACACCGTAGAAATCATCATGCAAAGTCTAGATACAGACTGTAACCAGCAAGTAGATTTTACTGAATACCTTCTGATGATCTTCAAGCTGGCTCAAACTTATAATAAAGTCATGAGCAAAGATTACTGCCAAGCTTCAGGGTCAAAGCAGAGATACCACAATCACCAGCACCAAGAGGAACAAAGTGAAATACAGGAAGAGGAGGACAAAGGGCAAGAATCCTCTTCCAGTCATTCAAGTTGGAGTGCAGGAGAGAATGAATCCCATTCCAGGGACTCCACAGGAAGCATTAAACAAGGGCCTAGAAGAATAGGTCATCAAGGAACATTATCTAGTTCTGGGAAAAAGCAAAGCTTGGGGAAAAGGACAGAGTCAAGTTCCAGCCACTTCAAGGGTAATGAGAAAAACAAACATGACTCTTATCAACAAGAAATGTCTACAAATGAAGAAAGTGGTTATACTTATTCATGTAAATGTATAAAAAGAACAAACATGGAAAATTGGGCAGATAGTTGTGGGGAAAAAAGGCATGTGAGCCACTCAGAGAATCAGTCTTCCAATTCTGACCAACACTGGTCTGACTCAAATGAATCCCCAGAAAACAGAAGACATAAGAAAAACATATGCGAATACCCTACTGAGGAGCATCAAACATTCACCTTTAAGAGATGTACAGGAGAAGAACACTGGACAGATTCAAATAAGCTCACTAACAGAGGTCACAAGTCTGGTCCATGTCAGCCCACTGAACAGAGATATAATGAACCAAATGAAGGATCTCAACCAAAAACCGATGATGAACAAATATATGATTCTATTTGGAGTGACTACTCCAGGTACAGAGAACATAGGTTAAGCTCAGGCCAGTCCTCTACTAAGAGAATACCTGCACCCAACTCCAGTACTGACTCAGGAACTTGGGAAAAAGAAAAACATAAATCAGTCTCACGCAGGCCCTCAATTTCTGAACAATATGGGCCAGGCTTCAGTGAATTGTCACAACACAGAAAAAACAATTCCAGGTCTATTCATTCTACTATTCAGAGGCAAAAAATATCCCATGCACAAAGTCAAGCAGAACATAGACGACCAAAAAAAAATGATTTTGAAGTCACATGGTACACAAGTGATGAAGACTGTGGGTCTGATTCTGAAACATCAAGAAAAAATAAAAAAAAACACTCAAGTGCTTATCAATCCAACAGTCAGAAAAAACTTAAGAGAAGTTCCAGTAATCAGTCAGAAAGTCAACAAGGATATGTCTCAGACCAATACTCTAAATATGATGAAGAGAAATCAAACATACAAGAATATGCTAACTATGACCAAAATGGCACTGCATCCCTGAGGTCAAAAAACAAAAGGAGTAATGAATCCACCTCAGGTTGGACGTCCAGCAACACAAGAATAAGATCTCCCTCAGGTAATTTCTCTAACTACAGAAAAGATGACTCTACTTCAAGAGGCTCTTCTATATCTGCAAAAGAATCCAGTACACAAGTATCCTCTGAATTTAGGAACTATAGACATACACAACATCAGTCATCAAGCTATGGTGGAAATGGATACACCTCAGAAGAAGAATCAAGTTGTAGCGAACAGGACTATACATCTGGCCATTCTTCAAATTCTGGTGAGCATGGATATACTACTGGTAAGCCATATGCCAATCGGGAACAACTCTCTTCATCACAAAAGACGATTAGTCATAATGAACATAGAAATGGTTCTGGTCAGTCTTCAGGCTATAGGAAACATCAGTTGGACACTAGTGAGTCTTCAAGCTACAGCCAAGAGGAGTCTAAGATTTGTGGCCGGCATGGCTCTGGATCAGGTCAGTCTTCCACCCTCGGGCGGCATGAGTCGGGCTCCAGTCAGTCGTCCGGCTACGGACGACATGGCTCTGGATCTGGCGAGTCCACTAGTCACAGCCAACGCGGCTCCGGTTCAGGTC
>NW_003852569.1:605212-609150 GCF_000181295.1 Otolemur garnettii
GCTCTAGTCACTATGGATCTGGCCAGCATCAGTCGTCTAGCCATGGCCAGCATGGGTCTGCCTCAGGACAGTCATCAAGCTGTGGCCAACACTCATCTAGCTCAGGGCATTCCTCAGGCTATGGACCGCATGGCTCTGGCTCCAGTCTGTCTTCCGGCTCTGGCCAACATGCATCTGGGTCAGGCCAGTCCACTACCCATGGCCGACATGGGTCTGGTTCCGGTCAGTCTTCCGGCTATGGGCAGCATCCGTTGGGCTCAAGTCAGTCTTTGAACATTGGCGAACATCAGTCTGGATCAATACCGTCTAACACCCACGGCCGGCATGGCTCTGGGTCCGGTCAGTCTTCCAGCTACGGGCAGCAAACTTCTGGCTCCAGCCAGACTTCCAGATATGGCCAACACGCATCTGGTTCGGGCCAGGATACTAGCCATGGCCAATGTTGGTCTGGTTCCAGTCAGTCTTCCAGCTATTTGCAGCATGTTTCTGGGTCAGGACCGTCTCGTATTCACAGCTGCCGTGGTTCTGGTTCAGGTCAGTCTTCCATCCACAGGCAGCATGTATCTGGCTCAGGATATTACTCTAGCAGTGGCCAATATTGGCCTCTGTCAGGAGAGTCCCCTAGCCATGGCCGACACTGTTCCCTTTCAGGTCACTCTTGTAGCTTTGGACAACATGGATTTGGCTCCAGGCACTCTTCCATCTATGGACACCATGGCTCTGTCTCAGGTCAGTCTTCTGGCTTTGGCCATCAGAAGTCTTCTACCTTTTATCAATATTGATGTGGCCAACATCTGGCCATCGTATAGCCATGGGCAACGTGGGTCCACCTCAGTATAGTCATCCAGCTATAGCCAACATGCATCTAGTTCAGAATATTCTTCATATATGTCATTCAAGTCATTCTTCTGACTACGACAATTCTAAGTGTTTATTCCAGCATCCTAATATCGGCAGCCATCATTCATCTGGCCTAGGCTATTATTCTCATTTACCACTATATGTGTCTCACTCATGTCCGTTTTCTTTCTGTGTATATCACAGTTCTCGATCTGGTCTGTGTACTAGTTATAAATAACGTTAGTCAATTTGAGGCAGAGAATTCAGTCAGGATCTGACAGTTGCCATTTTAATTGTGCTCATGGGCATATAGGAAGGATATGTGCACCTTTAGATTCCTCCTCAGTTTTTGATTCCTTTTGCTTGTCCAAACCTAGTCCTAGTAGTAAATTTTCAATTTGCATTAAGATTTGTTAAAGTTTGTGAATATTTTTATTATTGAAAAGGAACAGGTAACTATAAACATGGAAATACAGGCTCTAATTTCCACAATTTCCACAGCAGCACTCCACTTATGACTATATCCAGGAACAGAGGTGTTCCTTCTAGTTGTGAATAAAACATGGAAGTGAAATTTTCTCTCAGTGAAATTTAAAAATAAACTATTGTGGGCAAGAATTCTTCATCAGATTGTTTTCTAAAACTTAATCTTTTTCTGTCTTTTTCTTTTAGTCCTCAAACTTTACTCCTATTGTTGGGTTCCCTCCACATAATGTTTGGTATAGAGTCTATTTTGTCAGGAAATACTCAGTTCAATAATTGATTAATGTAGGTTGTAATCTTGGAACAATATGCAAAGCTTTTAAGTAGCTTGGGTTTAATTGGGGTGTGTTCATTATTCAATTATAAATGATACAAAAGCTTATCTTGCACTTCTAACAAGCAAAACATTGTAAATGCATTACCAGCCCTTGAGCCAAGGACTTGCATTGTGTCCCCCTGAATTTTGGCATGTCCTATTTTGTATTGTGGCAAAATGGAGAAAACCCTGAGAGCAAAGATGGAGCACTTTTCAAAACCACCAAGCCTCTTTTCTTGGTACTACATTCATCCTTAATTAGTAAGCTAAGCAGTGCCTTTAGAAAGTAACATCTGGTACTTATCCGTTGCCAATGAACAAGATCTTTATTTCTTAAAGAGCAGATATGGATCAGTTCAGGACTAAACCATTGAAATGTGGGCTTTAACATGGTTGAAGCAAGAACAATATTGCCACCCCCACTTCCAAGTAACTCCTCAAGATTGGAAAACCTAAGAGGAGTCATTTGGAAATATAAGTCCAACCTACTACTATAGTTCATTGGCCTTTCCACCTAGGAAAATATTACCCATACCCAGATGAAAAAAGAAGACCATCCGCCACTGACACATAGTTCCTTGATTTGACTATAACAAATTTGTTTCAAATCTTTGGATTCAAGCAACTGGATTGCATTAAAATTGATAATAAATAAATTTTGATCAAATACTGGGGTTTGTCTTTTCTCTGCTTTATTCATTTCTCACACATAGACATGGTCAAAACAGAAACCACCCCAAATAACTATTTCCTAAGCTGTTATTCTTCACTAACAATACATAATATACAGAGAGTTTTATAAACTCAATAAGAGAACTTGATTTAAAATTGGTAAAATTCTATAACATTGGTCTTACCAATGATTTTGGATATAACACAAAAATCAGACAATACCAGCAAAAATAAATAAATGTGATTATGTCAAACTGAAAAGTTCTGCCCTCCAAAAAGGAACAATCAATTAAATTAAAAGAAAACCTAAATAATGGGAGAAATGTTTGCAAGCCATATATCCAATAAGGGTTTAATATCCAAAATATATAAGTAACTTATAGGAATAAAAAATAATTACCTTATTAAAAAATGGGCAAAGCACTTGAATAGACATTTTTCCAAAGAAGATATACAAAAAACCAACAGGTTTATGAAAAGATGCTCAACATCCATTAGAGAAATGCAAATCAAAAACACAATTAGATATTACCTTACACCTGTTAGGATGACTATTATCAAATCTCAGGAGGTAGGTATTGATGAATGTGTGGAGAAAGGGAAACACTTATACATTGTTGGTGGGAATATAAATTGGTATGGTCATTATGGAGAAAACTTAAAAATAAAACAACTATATACACACATACACAATCTAGCAATCTCATTTCTGGGTATATATCCAAAATAAATAAAATCACTATCTCAAAAAGATATTTGCATTACCATGGTCCCCATAGCATTATTCATGACAGCTCAGATATAGAAACAACCTAAATGTCCATCAACAGTTGAATGAACAGAGAAAATGTGTGTAGGGTATATATGCACAGTGAAATATCATTTAGCCTTAAAAAAGAAAGAAATCTTATCATTTGCAAAAACATGTACGAACATGGAGGACTTTATTCTAAATGAAATAATCCAGACACAGAAAGACAAACACTACATGATCTCACTTACAAATGGAATCTAAAAAAGTTGAACTCACAGAAACAGAAAATAGAAAAGTGGTTACCTGAGTAAAGGAAATAAGAAGATGTTAATAAAAGGGTACACATTTTCAATTATAAGCTAAGTTTTGGAGAAATAAAGTCATTCCACAATGACGACAGTGACTAATAACATATTGTATCCTTGAAATTTGCTAAGACAATAGACCCTAAATATTTTCACCACACCAAAAAAAAAAAAAAAAGGCAACTATGTGAAGTGATACATATGTTAAATTAGCTAGATTGTGGTGATCATTTTACAATGTATATGTATATAAAAACCTTACATTGCACACCTGAAATATATATAATTTGTCAATTATGCCTCAATAAATCTGGAACAAAATTAAAATGAGCAAAAGATTGAACAGACACTTCACCAAAGATGTACAAACAGCCAATAGGGACACAAAAAAACATTCAATGTCATTAGACCTCAGAAAAATTCAAATTAAATACAGCCATTAGAATGGCTAAAATTGGCTCAGCGCCTGTGGCTCAAGTGGCAAAGGCACCAGCCACACACACCTAAGGTGGTGGGTTCGAATCCAGCCCGGCCCACCAAACAACAAGGATGGCTGCAACCAAAAAAT
>NW_003852569.1:609869-619646 GCF_000181295.1 Otolemur garnettii
AGGCGGAGGCAGGAGACTCGCTTGAGCCTAGGAGTTGGAGGTTGCTGTGAGCGTGATGCCATGGTACTCTACCCAGGGGGATAGCTTGAGGCTCCGTCTCAAAAAATAATAATAATAATAATAATAATAATAGCCTCAAACTTGAAATAGTCCACACATCTACCAACAGAAGAATGTATAAACAAATTGTGGTGGAGAAGGCAAGATAGGCAACTAGAGACATCACTTATCAGAACGTCACAGCTGAAGGGAAGAATATTGGACTGAGGAGGGTGAAGAACAGCAGCTCAAGTGTGGAATGCAGGGAAAGACAATAGAGACATCCGGCAACCCCACCAAGAAAAACTGAGAAGCTGACAAAGAAAATAGAAAGAAGTTTGCACCCCAGACCAAACCCAAGGAGGTTTTGAGCTTAAAGGTTAAGAAGAGTTTTCCCCTCCCCTACTTAGGTGCCTTCAGTGATCAATCTGACACAAAATATACTGAAGACACTACCACCCTCTATGAGCACAAGCATCATGCCTAAATAGGAATAATGGTATGAATCAGTGAACCTTAGGAGTTTTGGCATCCAGAAAGGACACCCTACAAGAGAGAGCCACAAGACCAAAGCATTGGCTTCCTTATACCTAGGTACCTCCTCCTCTGCACCTCCTCTATTCGTAGCATTAGCTCCAGGCAGCTGATAGCCACAGCCTTTCTGTCTCCCATTGCAACTGTGAGAGTACTCTGCATCCAGAAGCTCATGAGCATCTGGTTCTCTAGGGTAGACACACATTCCTGGCTAAGTATGCAACAGAAAGAGAGGCTGCCATTTTCAAGAGCTTCCTGCCCACTGGCGTTTCAAGGGATCATGCCCTGGCAGCCTAGACAGGTGGGCCAGACCTGGTTCCCAACAGGGAACCATGATAGGAGCACATGGAAAAGCAGAGATGAGGTTTTAGTCCCAGACATGGGTGGTAAGGAAACCCCTATGGGACGTATACAATGCAAGAGTGGGGGGGGGGGGTGTTGCGGAATAGTGATTTGTAAGTGTGCCCTCCTCCTGGCCCCAACTATAGAATTGCCATATCCAATAGGAGTGTGGCACTCAGAGTAAATTAGCCTAGACCCTGGTTCCCATAACAACCAAATACCTTGGGCGTGCCAACTAAAAGGGAGCAGTGGTCTCTCCCCCAACTCACCAAAATAGGGAGTGCAGCATAAGGCAAGAAACTCATGAGTGGCTGCTCCTCCCCAGAGAGAGCTTGCCCCTTACTGAAGCCCCTGTGGACAAAACAGCCTTCAGAATGGGAGAAGATTTTTGCAGGTTATGTTTCCAATAAAGGTCTGATAACCTGAATCCACATATCAAATGAATCAATAAGAAAAGAACAAATGGGCTGCACATGTGGCTCAAAGGAGTAGGGCGCTGGCCCCATATGCAGGAGGTGGTGGGTTCAAACCCAGCCCCGGTCAAAAAGAAAAGAACAAATAACCCCATTCCTTTGTGGGTTATAGACTTAAACAGAAGCTTCTCTGAAGAAGACAGGCACATGGCCTACAAACACATGAAAAAATGCTCATCAGAGAAATGCAAATCAAAACCACTTTGAGATATCATCTAACTCCAGTAAGATTAAGCCATATCACAAAATCCCAAAACTACAGATGTTGACATGGATGTGGAGAGAAGGAAACACTTTTGCACTGCTGGTGGGAATGCAAACTAATACATCCTCTTTGGAAAGAAGTTTGGAGTACACTTAGGGAACTAAAAGTATACCTGCCATTCGATTCTGCAATTCCTCTACTAGGTATATACCCAGATGACCAAAAAATCATTTTACAACAAAGATATTTGTACTAGAATGTTTATTGCAGCCCAATTCATAATTGCCAATTCATGGAAGCAGCCCAAGTGCCCATCAACCCACGAATGGAGGAATAAATTGTGTGAATATATATACAGACACCATGGAATAATATGCCATAAGAAAAGATAGAGATTTTACATCTTTTATGTTTACCTGGATGGAACTGGATAGAAGAAAAAGTATCCAATGTACTCAATACTATTATGAAACCAATATATAATCACCTGTACACTCATACAAATGATAAAATGCAACTATAGTCCAGAAAGGAGGAAAAAGGAGGGAGAGAAGAGAGGAGGGGGGAGGCCAGGAGGAAGGAGGCTATTTGGAGGGACCTCATCCAAGGCATACAATGCAATGGTACATTTCAAAACTATTAAGAGTAGAGTATAAATGTCTTACCACAACAAATAAGTGAGGTGATGGTTATGTTAACCAGTTTTATGTAAGCATTCCACATTGTATATCAAATCAGCACATTGCACCCCATAAATGCATTAATGTACATGATTATGATTTAATTTGATTAAAAAAGAGTTTATCAGGAAGAGCTTTCCCAGCTCCAAGAGAATACCCTGAACATCATACCAGCTGCTCCCCCCAGTGGGAGAAAAAGCAAACTCTGAGCTGGCCCCATTGAATCTTTTTAATGCTTTCAGGTACTGGCAATCCTGCCACAATCTACCTTGCTTCTCCCTCCCACCAATCTCAGAGTCAATAAAGATTAAAACAACCCCCTGGAAACTATAGGGTCTCTCTTAAATCTTGGGCCATTTGTGAGCCCCACTGTGGGTATCAGAACTTAGTACAGGCACAAAGAACATTTGGCAGCTAGCTCTTCCACACAAACTTTAATCAATGACAGCAGGAACAACCCCATAGCTAAGCATAACACCTTCCAACTCAAGCAAAAAGGGAGAAGCTGATTCATACACACAAGTACCACCTACCATTTTGAAAATTACACTGGAGGACCTAACTCATTACATGCTGTTGGGAAGAGTTTCCTGCAAGAACACCCAATAGTGCTTGGCGCCTGTGGCTCAAGTGGCTAAGGCGCCAGCCACGTACACCTAAGGTGGCGGGTTCGAATCCAGCCCGGGCCCGCCAAACAACAATGATGGCTGCAACCAAAAAATAGCCGGGCACCTGTGGTCCCAGCTACTTGGGAGGCTGAGTCAGGAGACTCGCTTGAGCCCAGGAGTTGGAGGTTGCTGTGACCTATGATGCCATGGCACTCTACGAAGAGGGACAGCTTAAGGCTCTGTCTCAAAAAAAAAAAAAAAAAAAAAAAAAGACCAGCCAATAGGCAAGCACTCCCCTCCCTGGTATAGTCAAGGGTTGCTCTCTAGGGACCTTGAGACAGGCCTATAAACCAGACCTAGCATCCCCAGGTCTCAACCTAGAGGCCAAATGAGAAGAAATCAGTGAAAAATCAAAGTTAAAGAACACTTCTAAAAGAAAATATACCAGTGGAAATCAACCAAGAATACTGAAATAACTGATGAAGAATTTCAAATATGGATTTTAAGAAAGCTCAATGAAGAAAAGAAAAAAATAGAAAGCCAACACAAAGAAACCACAAAAACAATAGAGGAAATGAATGAAGAAAATTCACTAAAGAAATTCATTATTTTAAAAATCAAGCAGAACTTTTAGAAATGAAAAATATACAGAAGATAATATAAAAAGTAGTGGAAATCCTTAAGAATAGTCTAGATCAGGCCAAAGAAATAATCTCAGTTTGAAAACAACATATTGAACTAAATAAGTCAGTCCAAGAGAAGAAAACAGAGAAAGAAGAGGAATAAACAAAGCATACAAGAAAGAAGGGATTATGTAAAAAGTCTTACCATAAGACTCACAGGCATCCCCAAGGGTTAGAAAACCTATTTAAGTGAATACTTGAGAAAAATTTCCCAGGTCTTGATAGAAATCTAGACATCCAGGGATTAGAAACTCAGCAGACTCCTAGGACATTTATTGCCAAGAGGCAATCACAAAACTCAGTCATGAGACTGGCCAAAGTTAACATGAAAGAGGAACTTCTACAAACAATAATGTAAAAGTATTACCTAACTTACACAGGAAAATCCATCAGACTAACTGTAGACTTCTTAACTGAGAATTTACAAGCCAAAAGGAACTGGGTCCCCATTCTCAGTCTTCTCAAACAGAATAATGGTAAGCATAGAAATTTGTATGCTGAAAAACTAAGTTTCTTATATGAAGGAGAAATAAAGACTTTCTCAGGGCTCGGCACCTGTGGCTTAAGTGCCTAAGGCACCAGCTACGTACACCCAAGGTGGCAGGTTCGAATCCAGCCTGGGCCCACCAAACTGATGGCTGCAAGCAAAAAATAGCCAGGCATTGTGGCAGGTGTCTATGGTCCCAGCTACTTGGGAGGCTGAAGCAGGAGACTCACTTGAGCCCAGGAGTTGGAGGTTGCTGTAAGCTGTGATGCCACAGCACTCTACCCAGGGGGACAGCTTGAGGCTCCTGTTTAAAAAAAAAAAGACTTTCTCAGATAAGCAAATGCTGAGGGAATCTGTCAAGACCATACCTGCCTTTCAGGAAGTACTCAGGTCTGCATTATGTACTTAACAATAGATACCGACCAGTGTAAAATCATCCAGAAGCTAAAGTTCAGAGCCCAGATACCACAATGGCCCAAGAGGTAAAACAAAGCAATAAAGTTCTACTCAACAGGATGAACAGAAATCTACCCCACTTACCATTTCCTTCAATAAATGTGAATGACTTAAATTCCCCTCTCAAGAGACATAGGCTGGTAGAAAAGACAAAGAAATATAGTCCAAGAATCCGGTTTTCTCCAGAAAACATCGAACCCACACAACTCATTCACCTTCAAGGTAAAGGGATAGGAAACAATATTCCATGCAAATACAAGCCAAAAGAAAGCTGGTGTAGCTATTCTCATATCAGATTAACATAGACTTTAAAGCAACAAAAGTAAAAAAAGACAAGGATGGTCATTATATAATGATAAAAAGAACAATTCAACAAGGAGACCTAACAGTTTTAAATATTTATGCCCAGATTTATAATGCAAACCCTATTAAATCTAAACAAAGTAATAAACAGAGTCATTGTTATAATCAGGGACTTCAACACCCTACTAACAGATCTGGACAGATCCTCCAAGCAGAAAATAAATGAAGAAACACAAGACTTAAACAAAGGAGCCTAACAGACATTTACAGAATGTTTTACCCAAGAACTAGTGAATGTACATTCTTCTCGTCAGCACATAGAACATTCTCTAAAATTGATCATGTATTAGTCCACAAAACATGTCTCAAAAAATTCAAAAAAAATAAAATCATACCATGTACCTTCCCAGATCACAGTGGAATAAATAGAAATCAACTCCAACAGAAACACTCAATTCTACACAAAACTGTGGAAATTAAATCACCTTTAACTGAATAATTATGGGGTCAAGGAGGAAATTAAGATGGACATCATAAGATTCTTCAAACTAAATGACAAAGGTGACACAAGTCATCCAAATCTGTGTGATTCAGCAAAAGCACTCCTAAGAGGAAAATTCATTACCTTAAAAGCTTACATCAAAAAGACAGCAAGATCACAAATCAAGAATCTAACGAATTACCTGAAGGAATTAGAGAAGGAAAACCAAACTAATCCCTAACCCAGGAGAAGAAAAATAACTATTATATATATATATATATATATATATATATAAAACACTAATAACTATTCAGAGCAGAATAAAATGAAATCAATAACAAAAAAAATTATACAGAAGATAAAGGAAACAAAAAGTTGGTTCTTTGAAAAGATAAACAAAATTAACAGACCTCCTCCTAGATTAATCAAAAACAAAAAGGACACTAATAAGCTCAATCAGAAATGAAAAAGGAGATATTACAACTGATAGCATGGAACCTCACAGATGAGGTTTTACGTTAATCTATAAAAATCTCTATGCACATAAAATGGAAAATGTTCAGAAAATGGACAAACTGTTAGAAACACATATCCTTCCTAGGCATAATCAGGAAAAAATAGGACTCCTAAACAAACCAATCTCAAGTAGCAAAATTGAAGCGCAATAAAAAAATCTTCCAAAAAGAAAAGGTCCTAAATCAGATGGTTTCACAGCTAAATTTTACCAGACCTACAAAGAAGAACTAGTATGGATACTGCAGAAATTATTTCATAACATTGAGAATGAAGGAATCCTCCCCAAACTCATTCTATGAAGCCAGTATCATCTTGATACTAAAGCCAGGAAAGGGCACAACAAAAAAGGAAAACTACGGACCAATATCCTTTATGACTATAGATG
This sequence comes from Otolemur garnettii, assembly GCF_000181295.1. Classification (NCBI taxonomy): domain Eukaryota; kingdom Metazoa; phylum Chordata; class Mammalia; order Primates; family Galagidae; genus Otolemur; species Otolemur garnettii. The sequence goes on from NW_003852569.1 coordinate 616,062, forward strand.
CAAACGTTCTCAGTAAAATTCCAGCAAATGGAATTCAGCACATCAAAATAAATAAATAAATAAATAACTCACCACAACCAAGTGGGCATCATCCCAGGGATGAACATATGGTTAATATGAAAATCTACAAATGTGATTCACCACATAAACAGAACCAAAAAGAAAGACAAAGACAATATGGTTATCTAGATTGAGAGAAAGCATTTGACAAAATTCAGCATCTTTTTATCATAAAAATTATTAACAAAATAAGCATAGATAGAATTTGAGCCCAAGCAGTCCAACATTAGGGCCTATGTTCTTAACTGTTATGTGATTCTTCTCCCTGCAAGAGGAGAGAACAGCTAATCACAAGCTTACCTTTAGAAACACGTAATTTACAACTTGCCAATGGCCCTGCTTCCCAATAACTTCCTATTCCTTTAGCTTCGCAGTTTACATTTGATGCTTCCAGTTGAAGGGGAGTCTCAGGGAAACGTGCCCTTTTCCCCTAGGTTGGTTCACTGAAAAGATCATGCTCATGGGGAGAACCACAAGAATAATTTCTCAGTTTCAGTCACAGTCAGTGGCTTTTAAAGATGCCTTTTAAAAAGGAGGAAGGAGAGAAACTAGCAAGTGGTTTCTAGGGGGGATGGGTAGATGGAGGGAAACAGATTCATTAGTAAGTTAACCTGAGAGACACATATTGTGCTTCAAATGAGCTTAGGGCCAGGTCTATTAGCATGTGATAAGGAATCTAGCAGCCCTTTAAGATTTTAGGTAGATAGAGGAAAGTCTTAGTTCAGAGTTTCCTGATTATGAATAGCCTTTAATTCAAAATAATCTGTATACCAAGGAATCCTATTTTGGGGTGAAATTTTCTTAGCTCCTTCATTCCCCTCATCTGGAACTTCCCTAGAAGTTTCACACATTAAGAGTTGAGTTGGCAACTGTGGAAAGAGAGAACAGGTTAGTAATTTAGTAATAAGATGCTTGAAAAGAGATATAAGAGCATGAATTAGGATGAGAATGAATAAGTAGAAAAGAATAGATTTAAGTACATTTTCAAGAAACAGTGAGAAAAGTAAAAGAGAGAGAGAAGACCCATTTAATCAGTCTCCCATTTCTTGGAATAGGTTACTAGAAGAGTTCTACCTTAGTGGTATTGAAAGAGGATACCCAAGAAGGGTGAGGTCTAGGAGAACAGGTCTTCTTAAGGAGACCACAAGGATAGATACACCAGCAAGGTCCTCTCCATGGTGGCTCAGCTCTTGGGAATTTGTATTCCAAGTTCTGTGAAATCCTGTAGTTTCTGTAGGCTCTGGAATAGCATCTCCCACTTGATTCAAACTGGCCAATGAGAGGGGTACATATGGGGTGCAACTTTTTGACTGTCAATAAAAAGGGAAAGACCAAGCCAGTCGGGGAGCACAGCCATTTGGAATTCTATGCCATAAGCTCCCAGCCAATAAATAAAGCCCCTCCTCTTATAAACGTGGTGTTTGGGTGCTCTTTCTCTCCATTGAGCCTCGTCTTTCTGCAACAGTATGGGTGCACAGATTACATTTTTTTTTTCTTTTCCAAAGTCCAAAGTTTATTTAATGCAAGTCGCATAAGGAATTTCCTCAGGCTTCACCTGTGCATTGATCAGCCAGCTCTCAGTATGTGGCTGGAGCAGGGCATGTTGGCCACCTCAAAGGTTACCTTGCAGGGGTTGATTGGACCAGTTTTTGCTTTTCACAGTTCTCTTTAGCCTGTTGTGATAGATTTAGGCTTTGATCTCTTTCATTTTCCCTGCTATGGATATGGTTTGGATGATGATGTAGGGTTCTTTCTACCTTGGTTTGAGGGGAACTGGTTCTGATATTTGACTTAGGCTTGATTCTTTGGAGAGAAAGAGTATATAGACACAAAAGACTAAACAGAATACGGTTTATTACTCAAGTGGAGATTTTTCTTGCTACTCTTCCTAGGTCTTTTGTCTGTTTAATTCAGTCTCTCACGGTTCTTTTAGGAGTTCCTGCCAAATTGCAGAGGATTGACAGAGGCCTCTTTGAATAATATCAGTGGCAAGGCCTGTGTTTAACTAAACTTCCCTTTTTGGAAGAGTTTATAGATTCCTGCTCTTATGGCTTTGTTCATGCACGCTACTCTGCCTAAGTTTTGAGGCCTGTATGTCATATACAGTTTCCAGGTGATATTCAAAACTTTAGCTATCATTTGCACTATTTCTGTGTTGAAGGCTAGTTCATTCTCAGATTTAAACCAGAGTGGCAATCCAAACCATGGGATGATTTCTCTGGGCAACATTTTTACTACTTCATGAGTCTTCTTTATCCTGGTGGGGAAGGCTTCCACTTATTCCAAGTATGTGCAGACCAGAAGTAGTAAGCACCAGTTTCCTCTACATCTGGATGACTCAATATAGTCCATTTGCACATCTTTAAAAGGGGCTTACCTGTAGGACTGAATTTCAGGTGGCAGGGAAGGTCCCTATCTAGCATTGTGTTGGCTGTATGCCACACAATTCTTGCTGACTTTCTTCACAAGAGCGGCCAATGGGAATGTAAAATTATCTCCCTAAAAGCCTCTTAATTTTCTTTTGCCTCTGTTCTAAGTGCATGGCCTCATGTATATAACCTCTATAACTAACCTGAGATTTTTACACAGTAAGCTTTGATATTTAGTGAGGCATGAGTTGGTTAACCAATGATACCCCTTGGTATTCATAAGAGTGACCACTGTATATGGTATCCAGACTCTTAGTTTTGTCCCAAAGTCAACTTATCAGCCTCTTGCACCAGTGTTTGTCCAGGTTAGGGAAGCCTGTCACTAGGACCACCCACAGTTTTTCCTTTAGCCTTTTGAAGGCTTTGGTTGGCCAGATTTCTACCCAATTGGTCTATTTTCTCCCCGCTTAGTAACTTCATACAGTGGTTTGGCCATTCAATACATTTCATACAGTCTTTACAGAAATTCTCAGGGCTTTCATCTGGCTTCTGCATAACCTCAGCCACCTTGAATATGTTTGTGGCTTTCTGTCTTCCTTGCACTGATAGGGATGAAGTCAAGGTTGGGTTCAGTGTAAAAGAATGGAACTATTTAGTATTTACCTATAAACTTTTACAAATTTTAAGGCTAAGATTTATATAATGAGAATATTATTATTCTTATTTATAAACTAAGCACAGTTCTTAAGATAATACCTAGTTTTAAGAGTCCCTACAGAACCAATCCAAAGCTTTGTACAATTCAAGAGAACAATCCTGAACATCAGTTGGCTGATGTGGGGCCACTAATGAGGCTGTGTCACAGTCACATAATTTACTGGGAAATTTTCATTCAGGTTCTAATTTATCCTGAAGTATCTGTATAGACACAATAGATAATGTTAATATGGCACAAATTTTCCAGTGTGGCCAACAGGCAACCTTTGTTAAGCCTTAAGGTTTCAGAGTAAAGGCTCAGCGCCTATAGCTCAACCGGCTAAGGCGCCAGCCACGTACACCTAGGGTGGCAGGTTCGAATCCCCAGCCCGGACCCGCCAAAACAACAATGACGGCTGCAACCAAAAAATGGCCGGGCGTTGTGGCGGGCGCCTGTGGT
>NW_003852569.1:619778-629119 GCF_000181295.1 Otolemur garnettii
AAAAAAAAAAAAAAAAAAAAGGTTTCAGAGTAAATATAACTACTGTATATAATTCTATACTCTTTGGCCAGTTTCTTAGTCAAATTTAACAGATCTGTTTAGTAAAACAGGTATATCTCATTTTATAAGCTGACATTGCAGACAAGGTTGGAATTTGGGGGGGGGGCTGCGGGGCTGGGTTTGAACCCGCCACCTCTGACATATGGAGCCAGCGCCCTACCCTTTTGAGCCACAGGAGCCGCCCCAAGGCTGGAATTTAATACAGGTGGGCCACAACCTCTTTTCTCCTTGAACCATTTTTCTTTCTCCAATTTCTCTCTTTACTAAAGACAAATTATAATAGAACTAAATTAGTTGCCAAAATAAACTGTACCTTCAGTATACTGCGTCTGATTATTTGCATAAAGTGCAATAAGAAAAATTATTAGCCATCTAGGTTTTCTTCTCTTTAAAATTGGCTTTGCTAGAACCTTTTATACAGAATCTCAGGTTAGACTTGAAAGCCTTCCATGAGCCTAGGTTTCATCTGTGCCATTAGATACCTATATGCGTTGGGCAAATTTCTCTTCTCTTGAAGTTCCCAAGTACATTTTGATTTCCAGATCCATCAGAAAGCAACCTTTGTTATTTACCACAGATCAGGAAATGTTATTGATGGGTTTCTGGTCAGTTTTTCCAAAGGGCTTTTGTATTGACCTTATAAAGTCAACCTTAATTCCTTAATGCTGTCTGGACACTTCTGGAAATGCTATTCCAATCAAAGCCTTAGTAAAATAACCAGGGCCTTTATTATATCCTACAGAACAAAACAGATTCTTATTGAACTTATTCAAATAACTGTACTGTTAGAAATTAAGTATACTTACAAGTGGCTTTTAAATTTTGTAGAAATTAAGGAGAGAGAAAAAATAAATGTTTCAAATTCTGCCTACAGGTACATACATTGTTGAAAGCTACAAGTAGCTCATAAGACAGAAAATGGTTCTCTTGATTTCTGGAATCAAAAAGTCATAACTGACCAGCCCAGTTTCGTGTACCTAATTTTTGTTCTGTTTGAAGTTAGGTTAGAAATACTCATGGACATGTTAGTTTTCTAATTAAAGTTCTAGAAGTTTTCTTTTAGCCTGAAGGTATTTGATTTCTAAAGTGTCAGAAATTTAAATTCAAGAGAATTCATCAACCTTTCTTAATATTTCTTTTCAAGGACAAACTTTGGACTCAGCTAGTTACAAAAAACCCTTTCTGAAATGAATTAAAATTATTACCGGTAATATATACTAAGACAGACTGATATTTTAGCATATTAAAACATACATTTAAATATAATTCACACAAAATTAACCACCATTTCATATTTGACAATGTTTCCTATACATTTTTAACACACCCAATAAGCCTAACATGTCTTTCTCAGACTTTCAGTGGTTTTAATATTTCAAAAAGATCAAATTTAGAGTTTTGATTTTGGAAGGTTTGTCGAATATCAAAGGCTTAAAACATTTGTTCAAACAAGATTGCAAGTCAAAATATTTTAAAGGCAATACATAGTTCACTGGAGAAATGTAAATTTCTCCACAAATTCCCTTTTATGAACTTATTTAATCCTGCACAGACAATTTATAAACATTTTAAGCTTTCTGAATTGCCTTGCCTATCACTTTCTTTTTTTTTTTTTTTTTTGAGACAGAGCCTCAAGCTGTCCCCCTAGGGTAGAGTGCCATGGCCTCACAGCTCATAGCAACCTCCAACTCCTGGGCTCAAGTGATTCTCCTGCGTCAGCTCCCAAGTAGCTGGAACTACAGGCACCCACCACAACACCTGGCTATTTTTTGGTTGCAGTGTCATTGTTGTTTGGCGGCCCAGGCTGGATTCGACCCCACTGTGAGGACCAGATCAGCTCCATTTTGTTGTTTCCACATAAGTTCTGTTCCTGGGCCCTGGCCTGCAGGGCCCACCTTGTAACCCTCCCCATTCCATTCCTAGTTGCTTAAACCATACCCGCAGGGCCCACCCTGCAACCTTTCTCATTCCTTTCATAGTTACTCAACCAAATAGTCACCTGTGCCAATCCAAATTCACCTTTACTAGTGAAATCATCAGCTACCAATGCAAATCCTCCTTTACTTCCTCCTTTACTAATGAAATCACCAACCACCAATGAAAAGTGTACTCGTATCCGACCCTACCCCTCTTGCTTTCTGTACCCCATAAAAACTGCCTTCACCCCAAGTTCAGGGCTCGTCCTCGGCTTGCATGCCAGGAGAGTCCAGGCCCAGGGCCCCCGGGCTTCCCGGGTCTGTAATAAATCTCATCTTATGCCCTTTACATCGGAGTGAGTCTCGAGTTTGTCGGTTGGGGTTAATTTGGGAGGCTTTCTCGGATCCAACACCACCACCTCAGAAGCATGTGACTAGTGCCTTAGCCACTTGAGTCACAGGTGCCGAGCCGCCTATCACTTTCTTAAATAATCATTCTGTCAGGAAAAAATTTACCACATAAGAGTTTGTCCTTACACAATGCCATTTTCCTTTCTATACAATTTTTCTTACTCTCAAAAATCCACTTTTCACAAAACAGAATCACAGTTTACTATGAAGTTAATTACTCACTTGGCTAAACTGATAATTAGAAGGTTTAAAAGGCAAGAATCTTACTCTTTGACAAAGACTCAGTTTCCCAGACAATTTAAATAACAAAATTATTACATTGAGAGATATTTTTTGGAATATAATATTGATATAGGATATAATATTGATATAGGTATATATTACTATATATATAGTATATATATATATATATATATAGGATTACCTATATAGATTACCTATATAGATATATATTACCTATATAGGATTAACCAAATTATTACAATGAGAGATGTTTTTTGGAATATAACATTGATATAGGATTTTCCCACTCAGGGCTAGACAGGCAACCCCCATTTTTCAGGCCCAAGGCACAGTCTAACCCACATGATCACTTCTTCTCTACTCCAACCTTGCCCCCTGGCTATTCTAAGAAAAAATGGATGTTCTGGTTTCCTACTTTCTACCTTAAACTCTGAACCTGATAAATAAATTAAAAACACAGGTCCTGTCCTTTGCGGCTATTTTTGATGCTATGTGGCCATGTAAAACTTAGGGGGACAATGACAAAAACATCAAAAAAAAAAAAATAATGCCTATGTTGCTCAGAAATAAGACTCCCATGTCTAGGCACAAAAAAGGCTGCATCCTGTAGGCCACCCCCTCTGAACTTCAGCAAGGACACAAGTAAAGCAACCTGAAACATCTCTGGGTAGTTTTACTTTGAGTAGGGAGCACACACTTCAGTCTTCTCTCCTGGAAAAATGCAAAGACCTAACAACCTTGCTCCAGGGGAGGGATTGCATTTATACACTTTTTAAAATATTCATTTAGGTTATAAAAGTATTTTCCCACTTACTAAGTCCTGGCCAAAATTTCCCTTAGGGCTAATATTTATTCCTAGAGAAAAGGTTTATATAGGAGACCTCTGACTCAGGTCTCCTCTTCCCTGCCAGAAGCTCTGCTGCTCTCCACTCTCTCTGCATGCCCCTCTCTTCAATAAAATCTTACTTATCACTGATCTATGGCCTGTGGGTTCACTTCTCAAATCTCTGAGACCAAGGACCCACTCAAGAAGAAATTTTAGTAACAACGTGACTTTAAGGTTTTAAGTTATCAAAAATGTTCTGAATCCACAACATAGGCATTGGGTTTTTTTGATGTTTTTTCATTGTCCCCCTAAGTTTTACATGGCCACTTGACATCAAAAATAACTGCAAAGGACAGGACCTGTGTTTTTAATTTATTTATCAGGTGCAGAGTTTAAGGTAGAAAGTAGGAAATCAGAACATCCATTTTTTCTTAGAATAGCCAGGGGGCAAAGTTGGAGTAAAGAAGTGACCTTGTGGGTTAGACTATGCCTTGAAGCTGTTGGCTTAAGTATGGGAGTAACATGCCATTAGGCCTCAGTGGAATTCAGAGGCTTAAAATCAAAAACATAAGCTCACAATTGAATCTAGTAAACTTCGAAATATTACAGATGCAGCAGTTTTATAATCTTCAAACATTTGAACTTTAATAACAGGTTTAAAACTAATTTTATCTCAAAGGATAGTACAATCATCTGAACAACAAGGTATTTCAGTTATTTCTGCTCACACAAAGTTCTCAATCTCTCTGGGGACGTCGTTACCGCAGTCTCCTGTAACCTTTAAAATTAAGCACAGTTCCCAACAGGGTGAGCTTCCCTGTGTGTTTCTCTCTCTCTCTCTCTTTTTTTTTTTTTTTTTTTCTGGTCAGATAAACTACAAACATGTTACAGATGGGATAAAAATGGGGCAATAGATACTGTGAAAACAGGAATACAGACAGGGACAGGGGCCATTCACACCATTGGTTTGCCTTGTGAAGGGAGGGAGCTGGGGCCCTGCCTATTGTCCAAAAGATGTTCTAGGGGGATCAGGGACAGGTAATTGAGGCTAGAGAGGAGTATAAGTTGGAAGGGGGGTTAAGGTGGAAATAAATCTTAACTTTTGTTCTAATTTAGATTCCTGCTCGTCAGTTTTTTTTAGGGATTTTTTAAGTCTAGCTACAATACTGATGTTTGTCTTTCATTTGATCTTCCCATAAATATAAACAAGGCAATTGCTTAAGATGAGAGTGCTCTAAAATTTTCTTCAAAGAGTTTTTCTAGTTCATAGGATCCATCTTTTGGCCACTTAATTACAACAGTGTATTTGCTCTAAAAGTGACTCAATTCATTGCCTTTTTATAAGGCCCAATGCCTCTTCATAGAAAAAGGCCATTTCCAAGATTCCCAAAAATTCACTCTCAGAAATAGACTTATGTTAGAAAAGGGAAAGACAAAAGATTCACTCCTCAGAGCTTGACACGTTCGTACACACAGCGTGTTGCTTAGAACCTTACGTGTCTTGAACTCCCCACCTTTCCAGACCAGCCACCTGACATGTTCCCAACAAAACATGCCCTCCAGATGGTGGAGACTGAGGAGAGAATTCCCACTCAGTCACAAAGTCAAGCCCACAGACATAAAACAGGACAAGAGGGAAACCTCATAAGGTTTTTGTTCCAGGGACCCACAACAAAGTTTTTCTTAAAAGACAAGAGACTAGCAGGAACGATATACCTGCTAGTATATACCTGTAGTACATGTACTATGTAGTACATACCTGGGGCCAGTTATGAATATTCCTACACAACAAAGTAGTAAAAATATGCCAATACCAGAGTCATTTACAAGACTAGCCACCAACAAAAACATTTCTCTTATCAATCTTAAATATGGAAAGAACAAAATCTTTTGCCATCTGCTCAATCAGAGCCCAGAGATAGGGTGACCAGATTTTAACATTTGTAAAGCAGTGTTAGACCTCACCGAGGGTCTCACCCCAAAGACCACTCACTTGACACAAGTCAATGCAAAAAGCAAGATGCAGGTTTATTGCTGACGTGTCAGGGTCCCTCAGCCACAAGAGGGGAAGGACCCCGGGAGGCTGTTACAGGCTGCTTTTAAAGCGGAAAACCACACGCAGGTGGGGTGAGGGGTACTGGGGTATGTGGAGGCTGTTGATTGGAAGGTTTAAAACTCGCTTTACTCTGGGCGGGCGGCTTTGCCCTGGCTGAGGAATGGGGAAGTGGCTTCACAAGGGCGGGGTAGGGAGTGTTGCCTTGGCGGGAAGCCAAAGACTTTCTGGGGGGGGGTATTTTTCTTGAAACTGCTAGTGCTAAGAGGAAATGGTGACCTGCTCTGGGGGTCCGTCAGGTTTCAGAGGGTCCCTCATTCCCCCCTTTTTCTAGGACAGGGTCTTAATCTTAAGACCAAACTATTTAGAGGTTATCCTGCTGGCTTAGGGCCTGGTATTGTTGACTGAGGATGAGTGCTTGGGTAATGTTAAGCCGCTCACGGATAAAGGTCAACAAACGATTTAAAATGCACAGCCCAAAAGTGAGGAGAAGGAGAAGGATGATAAGGGGTCCTGCAATGGTGGAAAGGAGAGTGGTTAGCCAGGGGGGCTTGTTGAACCAATTTTCAAATAACCCTTGCTGGGACTCCCGGTCTCGCTGTCTTTGCGTTAGTCTGTCCCTGAGTTTAGCCATTGAATCTCGGACGACTCCAGAGTGGTCTGCATAAAAACAGCACTGTTCTCCGAGTGCTGCGCACAGCCCTCCTTCTTTGAGGAAGAGGAGGTCCAGCCCCCACCTGTTTTGTAGCACAACTTCTGATAAAGAGGTGAGTGATTGTTCAAGTTTTGTAATAGACTGTTCTATGGCACTTAGATCCTCGTCTATGGCCAGCCATAGCTGGGAAAAATGTTGGTTCCCCTGTACTAAGGTGGCAGCTCCTGTACCCACTCCAGCAGTGATGCCTAAGCTCATCATGACTGCTAGGGTCAGGGATATGGGAGGAGTTGGAGTAATTCCCTGAGGTAGCAATCCCCTCATAATAAGGGGGGTTGGAAGCTAGGCACAGCCAGCAAGAACTGGTGGAATCTGGGTTAGTGAGGTTAAGTACTGTGAAAGTTCCCTGAATAAGGTGATAGAGGCGATCTCCGGGGTGTGGGAAGGTAGGCTCAGGAAGAGGGAATGACCTGGAGGCAGGTGTGTTGGGGGTAGAGGAATGGTGAGGTGGGGCCGGTTGGTCACTTTGGTCTTTTAGCACCGGATTGGGGCCTATAAGGACCGTGGGCAGGGGGTCTATTTTTAATCTAATAGTGAATAGAAGGCTATCATCATATCTTTCTTTGTATAAGCGAATACCCCAAGTGTGCCCAGTTGAAGTCCAGGTTCGGACCTTTTTTCCTGGCTCAGTAAAGGAAATATTAAGAAGGTGGCACCATTTCCCACGGCACGCTTGATAGTCAGCCTGGCTGTACCGCCATCCATTGCCGTCGGCCTGGGCTGAGTAATTAGCTGTTACCCGAATATAGTCCCATGAAGAACTGGGTTTCCAATAAACATTTCCTGCAGTTTCACAGCCCCAGTGTTGACAGTAATACTGGTCCGCGCCCCCACAGTTGTAGTTGTGACGGCGTCCCCTATGGTACCCCGGGCACACATAAAAGGGGAGCTTCCTTAACATGCCTCTGCGGGAGGTCTTGCCACACCCCCCCCATGGGTCAAGCCCCGTTCGTCCTGGGGGTGAGGGTTGGTCAGGGGGCTGTTGTTGGAAACTAGTCAGCTCTTCTAAATCCCAATCAGCTGGAGCTCCTATAGCTAAGGCGCATAGATCAGGATGTAGGGTGGTGAGCTAAGGGAACATGTTGAACAATAACTTTTACAATAGCATTTTGAACATTTACACAAATTAAAGTTCACTTAGTTCTTATGAGTCTAATAGAGCAGTCCTATGATGATGTAGATTTTGACTGGAGCAGGGCTTGTCATTCTCCGCAACACCAGCTTGAGGGGGTTTTCAGGATCCGAGGTAGCTTTCCAAGGTCCAGGAGTTGTTGAGGTGCGGAGTCCACTCTGCGGGGACTCAGGATCAGCTGCCATTGTTTACGTACTGCTCAGTCCGGCTTCTCTTAGGTGGTGGGGGGGGCAGGTTCTCCTCCGGTTCCACGGTAGGCTTCACTCTGCTGTAATGGATCTAGGCAGGAATTTCTGCTACTCTCAGGGCTGTAGGTGTGGTCAGGATAACGTTGTAAGGGCTTTTGCACCTCGCCCTCAGGGGAGATACACTCCAGTTTTTGACTCACACTGCAGCTTCTGGAGAGAAAGACTGGACAGGGGAAAATAAACTAACAGGACACCTCTCACTCACCCATTTCAACACTGCCTTTGCCACCTTTCCCAGTGTCTGTAACTGCATCCCTAATTTTATCTCCCTTAATTCCCTGGGGCGGGGTCCTGGCAAGCTTTGTAGTAAGGGGGCTTGTCTATGATATAAGATCTTATACTGTGAGAATCCTGTCCTTTTACTAAGGGCAGGGCACTTACCCACTGTAAGTTTGTTTCCTGGCACACTTTCCCTAAACTGGTTTCATGCATTCCACCTTCCCCAAACCCTGTGGGCGGTCGGTTGCTTAGTCTCCAGCTGATGTCAGGATGTTAGCCATCTTCTGGATCAATCTGAAAGTCCTCGAAGGGCATTGCTCTAAATGACGGGATTCCTGGGGGTACTGTTGGTCCTTGGCAGGCATTGAACTGGCTGCAGATGACACATTACTGTCTGACAGCTTTTTGCTAGGGCTTACGCCATCACATAACTGCTTCCATCAATATACAAGTCCCAGTCTGCATCTGTCCAAGGCTGGTCATGTAAGTCAGGTCTGCTAGAGTACACATTATTTATGAATTTCATACAATTATGTTCAGTCCCTCATTGGCTAGAAGGAGTGTGGCTGGGTTAAAAATGTCCTTTAGTGTCCATTAAAGTGACCACAGAGTGGGGTCCTAGAGTCAGTTTATCTGCTTCTTGTACAAGGAGAGTAAGCAGCTAGAGCCCATAAGCAGGGTGGCTATTCCACTTAACTGCTTAGAGAGGTAGGCTACCTCAAGCCTTGGCCCGGACCTAACCAGCTGGGTTAACATTTCCACAGCCGTCTTGGTTAGTTCTGGCAGTCCCAGTGCAGGGGCAGTTATTAGTCCCATCTTTAGTTGGGAGAGGGCACGTTCTTGTTCTCTTTACCATTCTAAGGACTTTCCTTCCTCTCCTTTAGTTGCCTCATACAGAGGTCTAGCCAAGATGGTAAAGTTGGGGATCCAAAGATGACAGAAACCGACTGCGCCTAGGAATTCTAGAACTGCCTTTCACTTGTGGAGGTGGGGAGGCGACTAATGACTTGTCTCTTCATATCTAGATTCCTTCCTGCCTGCTGGATAATAAGGCATTTACTGCTGGCGTATCTGAGTCTTTTCTCTAGGAACTTTATAGCCACATACTTTTAGATGTTACAGTAGGCAGCCTGTACCTTGAGCACAGCTCTAGGGAGTTATTTTTCATTCAGACCCACAGCCATCTGGGCCAGTTCGGGCCTCAGTCTTTCCTCTGGCTGAGTCATAAAACAGCCTTTTTCCTGAGGCTAATACCAGATCTGGTTTGGGCAGTTGTAGCTGCATATTTCCTCGTGGCCTCTTACGGAACACTTCCAATTCTGTGGTCTGAGAGAGGGGCTACTGGCCGGGTGGTCCGGTCCCCTTCAGTCTTAGCAGGGCCTCTCCCACTAAGTTATAGAGGGCTCCCTGCTCTTCCAGTTCTGTGACCTTTTTCAGTTTTTTGCAGCAATGTCTCTCGGTACCAGATCTGCCAATATCTTCAGCACCACTACTTTAGGTCAGGTGGAAAGCATTTTC
>NW_003852569.1:631999-664778 GCF_000181295.1 Otolemur garnettii
AGGATAGCCAAGGGGCAAAGTTGGAACAGGGAAGAAGGGCTCACTTACACTTTTTTTTTTTTTTTACTCCCACTTATTGTTACCCATTTTAGTCATTCTCCAAGCACTCACACACACACACAATTTCAATGCATTTCTTAACCTGGGCAGCCTCAAATTCCCTCTTATAGCTAAGTAGCAGCAGTCTTGTCAGTCTCGTCTAACACACAAAAAGACTGACATATACACATACAAACAACACAGGTGGTGCACCGGAAGGAGGTACAGAAGCCGCGAGGCGCTCTAACCAAGGGTCTTTTACGGCCTACAGAATGGAGGAGAGGGCTTTAGGGCGCCTCACCTTCCCAGACTACCACCAGGGCGTCCCCTGGGGTGCAGGGGAAGAGGTTCCTGGACACGTCTATCCCCTCTTTACCCCCGATATGGAGATGCATACGCTGAGAGCGTGACACAGAGACAGAGAACACAGTAAAGTTTGCCGAGCTCGGACTTACCTCTGACTGGAGTGGGTGGTCTGGGGGGAGCGCCCTTATCCCGGATGAGCCCCCAAAATGTTAGACCTCACCAAGGGTCGCACCCCAAAGACCACTCACTTGACACAAGTCGATGCAAAAAGCAAGATGCAGGTTTATTGCTGACGTGTCAGGGTCCCTCAGCCATAAGAGGGGAAGGACCCCGGGAGGCTGTTACAGGCTGCTTTTAAAGCGGAAAACCACACGCAGGTGGGGTGAGGGGTACTGGGGTATGTGGAGGCTGTTGATTGGAAGGTTTAAAACTCGCTTTACTCTGGGCGGGCGGCTTTGCCCTGGCTGAGGAATGGGGAAGTGGCTTCACAAGGGCGGGGTAGGGAGTGTCGCCTTAACGGGAAGCCAAAGACTTTTTGTGTGGGGGGGGTATTTTTCTTGAAACTGCTAGTGCTAAGAGGAAATGGTGACCTGCTCTGGGGGTCCGTCAGGTTTCAGAGGGTCCCTCAGCAGGGCAACACGGTGGGGGGTGGGGGGGGCGCAGGGCAGGGCCTGACAACAATGCAAATTTTGATAAGCAGTTCTCAATAATTACTTCTCAACAATTATTTGTTATTATTACAGTTTAACATTATAAAATTAACAAAAATAATATAAAATTCATATTCTGGCAAAATAGCCACATGGCAGCCGAAAACCGCATATTCCCTTCCTGTTCTTCCGCCCGTTCCTGCATTCTTTCAAAAAATTGGGACTTTTTTAAAATGCCGCAGGACACGGGACAAATTGTTCAAAAGCGAGACGTCTGGTCACCCTACCCAGAGAGGAACGCTGGGAGCCCAACTGCTAAGTAAAATATCTCACCACATATGGGCTGGTGTCGCGGTTCCAATCCTCCTGCTGTTGCTTTCCGGAGAACATACTGGCTTTGGAGATCCTGCCAACTATGTCAAACTGAAAGGGAGTCTCAGGAAAACTTGTCCTTTTCTCCTACATTGGTTTGCTGAAAAGATCAACTCACAGTTATAGTAAATTAATAAGAGAAAGGTTTATTTCCAAATTCCATGCACATGGGGGGAACCACAAGAATGATTTCCCAAAGTCCCAGTGATCGTGGCTTTTAAAGATGCCTTTTAGAAGGGAGGAGGGAGAGAAACTGGAAAGTATACGTGCAGCAAGTGGTTGCTGGGGGGTGGGGGCAGGGATGGAGGGTAACAGATTCATTAGTAAATTAACCTGAGAGACAGGTATTGTGTTTCAAATGACCTTAGGGCCAGATCTATTAGCAGGTGATAAGAAGTCTAGCAGCCCTTTAAGATTTTAGGTAGATAAAGGAAAGTCTTAGTTCAAAGTTTCCTGATCATATTTTGGGGTGAAATTTTCTTAGCTCCTTCACAGTCTTCATATCTACAATGCAGCAATTATATTGTGTGATTGTAACATAATGGAATATTTACAGAGGCTTCTGGGGAAACACAATCCTCATATCAAATTCAAGAACAGCCAGGTCCTGTGCTCATACCTTCCTCAAGATGGACTCCAAGTTCCCAATTGAGCAGACCAGACAAATAGCCTCAGTATTAACAGAATTTGAGCACTCATAAAGTAAAATAGAAGTTTGTAAAAATAGATAAATTTAGTTTAGGGCATTCATTCAATAAATATTATTAGAGCATTGAGTATGTATCTAATACTGTACTGGATTCTGCGTATTCAATGGGAACCAGACTAAGTCCCAGTCCTCTGGCAGCATTCAATCTAGGGTATGCTACAGGAGACTGGACAAGTAAACAGTAAGTAAAAAAACAGGCCATGACAAAATAACTGAGGGAACCTCTTTTACCTAATGCATTCAGGTACATAACAAATTCGCAATGTTCAAAGATAAGCAGGTAGATACACAGGTCCTAATGACATGCTGACCTTGTGTCTTCACATCAGCTTCCCAGAAACCTCTGTATTTAAGAGAGGAAGTAGAGACTTGTGACCTGGGGCTAACTAGGGGCACCAGATACCGACTGTCAGCAGAAGGAATCTGGGGAAGTATTCAGGAAACTAGAAACCAAAAATGGGTGACCAAGTTTAAGGATCTCACCCAATTCTAAGTAAAGACCATCATACATTGGAGGAGTATACGGGGACAGTAAATGAAAGAGAGGAGATGAAGGCCAAAACTCTTTAAGTATAGATTATTAGTCACTTAGATGCTGGGCTATGTCTTATGCCTCATTTCTATCCTCTACAGCATTTAGCAAGAAGAATATTTATTAATTATGTAAAAAAGATCGATCCCCAACAGTTTTGATATTACTCAACAGAGGAAGTATGCCAAGATAACCTGAGTCATCACTTAAGTAGGCTGTATATTTACAAGAAGGCTCCATCACCTTGCAAAACACGGAGTGGTAATGCAATTTGATAAACAAACACAGACTAGAAATGAGGTGAAACTAGATGAGCTTTGTTAGCAACCTCTCACAAGGACATAAGTCATTTCTCTGAACCTCAATTATCTCATCTATAAGAGGGTGAATGTAACTGCTCTATCTCTTCACAGTCTCTGAAACGCTCTTCTCCCAGATCTCTGCTTGACTACCTTACTTCTTTTGAATCTGTTCAAATCTTGCCTTCTTAATGAAGCCTATGTAATACTAACCACCCTATTTAACACTGCAACTTACCCATCCTACCAACCTAACTCCCCTCCTCCCCATACACTGGTTTACATTCTCTTCTTTTTCATAACTCTTCAAAAATACTATATAATTTATCATCTTTATTGTTGTGTACTAGAATGTAAGCTCTATGAGAGCAAGGATCTTTGTTCCATTCATTGCTATACTTCACGTTTCTGAATGAAGTCTGGAACAGAGACAATGCAGAATTAATAATTGTTGAATGAATATATGAATAAATATTTTAAGAGCCCAAAATCTTGTGAAAGAAAAAAATAGAATGATGAATATGTATAGTCTCCCTGAAGCCAGGGTTTCCCTCCCATGCCCTGAAGCATCTCTATATCCCCTGGTATCCTGTACCACAGTGTGGGGTAGGTGGTCAATAAACTCTTACTAAATTACTCATTAATTGTGGAGCCCAAAAGGGCAAACAGGTCCATGATGCTCTTGAGCCACCTGCTGGCAACTCTACCTAAGCTACTAAACTGACAGGAATTTTCAGTAGTGTGGGAGGTTACAGGGACTGCAGCCCTTCAGCCAGTGAGGACAATCAGGCTACAGACAAAAACAAGAGAAGGAGACTAGACTGGAAAATAGACATTTCCAAAAGGTCCTGAAGAGACAGTTAAAAGCCCAGTATTTCCCAGAACTGTTTATACTTAACAACAAAACAGCACCATGCACTAAGCTGTTATGGTCATGTACTACTTTAAGCATTTACATGTATTATTACATTTAATCTTCACATCAATCCGTTGATGTATCTTTGTTACCATCATTTCATAGGTGATGAAAACTGCTTAAGGTGGCCAGATGTCCTGCTTTTGGTATGACAGTTCTGATTTTTAGCAATTTGTCCCACATCCTGCAGCATTTTAAAAAAGTCCCAATTTTTGGAAAGAATGCACAACAAGATAGGGAACAGTGGGAGAAGGGGAAGGGAATAGACGGTTTTCAGCTGCCATGTGGCTATTTTGCCAGGATATGAGTTTTATATTATTTTTGTGAATTTTATAATGTTAAACTTTAATAATAACAAATAATTGTTGATAATTGATTATCGAGAACTGCTTATCAAAGTTTGCATTGTTGATCAGTTGTTAGAATTCAACCACCCTTGTTTGGACCTAATGAACAATGGCATTTTTTGGCACTGGCAACCACGAAAATATTTTATAACTGTCTATCAGATGATACACATTGTACTGTGTGCTAGTGCTAGTTAAACAAGTGATGTCAACAAATCAGCTATTCAGATAATTTGGGTAAGTAATTTATTTATTTATTTCATGAATTTAGCAGACAGTACTCGTATTATTTATATTTTATAGTGGCGGCAAAAAGTCTAGCGCCGGCCTTGAAAGTGACACAACTTATGAGGTATCATTATTATAAAAATATATTGATAAGGAAAAGGTTAAATCTTGGGCATCAGCAAAAATCACAATAGAGAACAAATGTTTAGAAATATTTCATCATTTTGAAACAAACCATGTTCCATACAATAATGCACTAAAAACTGTGGGATACACACTGTCCTTACCAGGAACTAATGCTGCGACTGAATGCGTTTTTTCCTATGGCAAATAAAGTGTGGACATCAGAAAAAATCACAATTAAGTGTTGAGACTTTGAAAGCCATTTTATGTGTGAAATATAATTTAACAAATTCTTGTGAAAAATTTCATGACCCTTTAAACAACGACAGCAATCTACTAAAAAAATTCACTCAAATGAGAAATATGCCAAAGAATAAAATACTATACATAATTTTTTAATGTATTATATTTGTAAATTGTACTTATGTTGAAATTTTAAAATATATATTACAATACTATTTTTGTGTTCTATGAAAATTTTTGTTGCTCCATATAGACCAAATTTTTAATTAAGAACCACCCCCCACCCTCACCCCCTGCCAACACCCCGGTCAATGGTGTCCCGCTTTACCAGTGTTAAAATCTGGTCTTCTTACTTTTGAAATAAGTGTTTTTGTTTAAGTGCAGCAGTGAAACAATGTAAACTAAATAAGAAAAACCAAGGCCTGGCGCGCACGTGACAGTGGAATATTAATGCACACGAGCAGGATGGAACACAGCTGATGAGGACCAGGGCACCGACCTAACACTGTTCCCTGGAGCCACTTACCACCTCAGTCCTAGGTTCTGGATCACAAAGTCCACTGGGTTTCATTTGATCACACCAGAATAAATAGGCTACAGGCGGCTCCCCTGGAAGACCACAGGGAGCTCTGCAGCCCCAGGGTGTGGGACACGAGCTGGGCTCTCCAGCTGCCAGCAGCCTTTCTCACTGAGTTGTAGCCAGCATGGCCCGGAAGTGCAGTCCGCATGCCCTAAGATAGCTTTCCCACAGTCCTCTGAAGGCAGGAGCCTAAAACTGGTCTCTTGCTGTTTCCGAGCTCACTGCCCAGAGTGGCCGGAGAGGCTGAGAAAGAGACCAAACCACGAATCTTTCCGCCCTGTCACCCCACTCGAGGAGGCCTCTGCTATGCGAATCCTCTGTGATCTGGGAGGATGTCAATGCAGTAGCTCCACCACGTCCCTGCATTAAGCAGTCCCCAACCCCTGGACGGAGAATGGGGCCTTGATGCCCAGGGCCTTGTCTCGAGCTCCAGAGGTTCCACAGCTTGTTGGAGCTCTCGGCAGCCCCTCCAGGGTGCAACTTCATAGAGGGCCCCTCCTTGGTGGGATAATACCCAGGGTTCCTTCCTTGGTCCTGTGCTTGGGTTGGGCCTGGGAAAGGCGCAACTTGGTGCCCACCCTATCCCCCAACCTAGGGTTTCGGGTGCCCGGCAGCTGCATGTCTGGTGTCCAGTTTGAACCTTGGGCACCTTGGTGAGCTAGACAGCTTGTTTCCCAAATGGGGTAACAAAATGGCTTTAGGTACTAAGTACACCTTTTTAAAATGTTTAAGACATTTATTCTCACGTGTGTTAGAAAAAAATTAAAACCAGCATAGCAAGCCCTTTATCCCAAATATTTTAGTACAAGGCTAAATATTTCAAGTGAGTAATGTGCTTTGGTTTAAAGAAAATATTAAATACCTAATATTTAGATATTGCAAAAATCATTAAGGTAGTACTCAAAAGATTAAAATCAGAGAAAACTGTCAGCCTCACTATGTCAGTGAAGGGAATATGTAGGTATGATGTTAATTTTATGTGTGAAATGGAGAGTGTTTGGAGAGGGGATTAACATTTATATCCGTGAACTTTGGGTAAAGCAGATTCCCCTTCCTAATGTGGATGGGCTTCATCCACCAGTTCAAGGCATGAATAAAAGAAAAAGACTGGCCTCTGTGAGCAAGAGGGAATTCTCCAGCAAACTGCTTTATCTTATCATCAGCTCTCCTCAGTCTCTAGCCTGCTGACCCACACTACAGATTTTGAACTTTACAACTTCCATAATTATATCATCCAATTATTTATACACATTCTGTTGGTTCTGTTTCTCTGGAACTTCCTGACTCATATAGTGATCTCAAATAGCACTTTATTCTCTGACACTAGCACAGCTGCAAGCAGGGGAGAGAGAACTTGACTCTCTAACACCTCACACGCTGAAGTATGAGGGCCCCATTAACTGGGCACACTGCCCTTGTTTCACTGCTTCTCTCTTCTTTTGTCCCACCAGGTCCCTTGGATGCCAGGTCCTAAAGCACTTCAACTGTTTACTCTTCCTGGAAGAGAACATTGTAGTAGAACGTAAATAGTGCCCTGAACCCAGATCAGAACATCAGCTCCCTCACAGCTTGCAACATTAGCCTTACAAAGTCCCTTCCCTTCTCTGAAATTCAATTGCATCTGTATAATAAATCTTGATTAGTTGATGTCTAAACATTTTTCCCCACTCCTGGCCACTTTCCACCCCTTTCTTCTCTTTTCCCTGAGATGACTTAACTGGTGAATTTTGTAAAAATAATTGGCTTAGCTCTGCCCTGCTCCTGTTAGAGAACTGCAGAGCTCCCTTATGCCATCATAGGAACCTACTCTTGGGTGCACGCATGCAGTGGGGGAGAAGGAGTGCTGCTCCCCCAGTCAAGGCCTGTCATGATTAGGTAGGTATGTCTGCCTAATTGCCAGGTCGGATACAAGCCCTAGCTAACAGACCTACAGCTACTGCCTGTTATTTAACCACTGTCAGCAAAAAAAAAAAAAAAAAAAGATACTTTGACCACCAGGTGGGGCCTGTGGATCAAGGAGTAGGGTGCCAGACCCATATACTGGAGGTGGTGGGTTCAAGCCCAACCCCAGCCAAAACTGGAAAAAAAAAAAAATTTTTTTTTTTGACCAACATTTTTTTTTTCCACTTTTCTACCCTGTTGAGAAAAGAGCCAGAAAATAAAACAGTGCTATTTATTGAGATCCCTTTGCAGAACCCAATGATTTCTTCTAGCCCCTTCTAGCCCTTGCACTAAATAAGACAATAAAAACATCTAATGAATAAATTCACACTAAGGGGTTAATAAAACCTTTCATAGGATACCTGTACCCTAAAAAGCAGTATAAGAAATTGATAAAGGAAAATGCTTTATGGTAAACATTATATAATCAAACTCCCTCAGTGGAAAGTATATTATTTAGAGTATTTTTTGTTTGTTTTTTCAAATTAATATGGTGGAAAGTATACTATTTTCAGTATTATTTTTTATTTTTTCAAATTAATGTGTAACCTAATAATTTTTAGTTTACATTTTTCTCACTTCCAGGATAAAGTTCCCTTTGTAGAAGAGCCCCTCGCCCAGGGGGCGTGTTAGACACTCTCACAATGTGCACACTAGGTGAGATACTGCCTCATGCCCTCCTCCCCCTCTGACAAAGGTCCTCTCCTCTCCCCCTCCTGCTTCCCTCTACCCCCAAACTGGACTATATTTGTGTTTTATTATTCTTAGGGACATGTAATTGTTTATATATTGATTTCATATTAGTATGGAGTGCATTGAATAGTCATCTTTCCATTCTTGTAATACTTTACTAAGAAGTATGTATTTCAACTCCATCCAGGTAAATGTAAAAGATGTAAAGTCTCCATCTCTTTTAATGGCTGAATAATAGTCCATGGCATACATATACCACAGTTTGTTGATCCATTCATGGGTTGATGGGCTCTTAGGTTGCTTCCACAACTTGGCAATTACAAATGGAGTCACAGTAAACATTCTAGTGCAAAAGCCTTTGTTGTTAGATGATGTTTGTTCTTCTGGGTAGATACCTAGTAATAGGATTGCTGGGTCAAATGCAAGGTCTACTTTTAGATCTTTGAGGATTCTCCATACTTCTCTCCAAAAAGCCTCTATGAGTTTGCAATCCCACCAGCAGTGTAGAAGTGTTCTTTTCTCTCCACATCCATGCCAGCATCTGGTGTTTGGAGATTTTGTGATATGGGCCAATCTTGCTGGGGTTAAGTGATATCTTAAAGTGGTTTTGATTTCAATTTTTTTGATGATTAAGGATGATGAGCATTTTTTCATGTTTGTTGGCCGTTGAAGAAGTTTCTGTTCAAATCTCTTGCCCATTTATAGAGAGGGTTGTTTGCACTTTTTTATTGTTTAATTTGTATTCTCTGTAGCTTTTGTCATATTCATAATCTGCAAAAATCTCCCATTCTGAAGTCTGTCTGTTTGCTTTGTTTGTGGTACCCTTAGCTGTGCAAAAGCTTTTTAGCTTGATCAAATCCCAGTTATTAATTTTTGGTGTTGCTGCATTTTCTAGGGTGGGCTTCCTCATAAAGTTTTTTCCCCAGGCCAATATCTTCAAGTACTTTCCCCTACCTTCTCTTCTAGAATTTTTATTGTTTCATGTCTTAAATTTAAATCTTTTATCCAACAAGAATCAATTTTTGTCAATGGCAACAGGTGTGAATCTAGTTTCAGTCTATTACATGTGGATAACCAGTTCTCCCAGCCCCATTTATTAAATAAAGATTCTTTTCCCCATTGCATGTTTTTGTTAAGCTTATCAAAGATTAAATGATGATATGTGGCTTGGTTCATTTCTAGATTCTCTATTCTATTCCATAGATCCATGTCTCTATTTTTGTGCCAGTACCATGCTATTTCGATCACTGTAGCCTTATAATGTAACTTGAAATCTGGCAGTGTGATGCCTCCAGATGTTTTATTTCTAAGAGCTATATTTGCTATTTAGGGTTTTTTTGGTTCCATGTGAATTGAGGTATTATTTTTTCAAGTTTTTTAAAGTATGACATAGGTGCTTTGATGGGGATTACTTCAAATCTATAGCTTGCTTTGGGTAGTATGGACATTTTGATAATGTTGTTTCTTCCCAGCCATGAGTATGGTATGTTCTTCCATTTGTTGACATCTTCTGTTATTTTCTTTCTTAATGTTTCATAAGTCTCTTTATAGAGATCTTTCACATCTTTTCTTAGATATATTCCCAGGTATTTTATCTTCTTTGGAGCTATTATAAAAGGAATAAAGTCTTTGATTTTATTCTCAGATTGACAATTGTTGGTATATACGAAGGCTACTGATTTGTGGGTGTTGATTTTGTATCCTGAGACATTGCTATATTCCTTCATCACTTCTTTTTTTTTTTCCAATACGTCTCCACTTTATTAAGGTTGACCACCATGATATTTATGTATCTAAGCATGTAGTACACATTTCAGTGACATTTAGATTCTGAATAATTTTTCCATAATTATTAATTTAAGTACGTTGGTTTGAATCTTATAGAAAACACTGATCTTGGCTCGGCACCTGTGGCTCAGGCAGCTAAGGCACCAGCCACGTACACCTAAGGTGGCGGGTTCAAATCCAGCCCGGCCCGCCAAACAACAATGACAGCTACAACCAAAAAATAGTCGGGCACTGTGGTGGGCATCTGTGGTCCCAGCTACTTGGGAGGCTGAGGCAGTAGACTCTCTTGAGCCCAGGTGTTGGAGGTTGCTGTGAGCTGCGATGCCACAGCACTCTACCCAGGGGACAGCTTGAGGCTCTGTCTCAAAAAAAAAAAGAAAAGAAAAGAAAAGAAAACACTGATCTTTATGACACAGATAGTAACAGGTCTAATATGCATAAGTTACAAAGATGATTCCAAATCTCAGCTGATCTCTTTCCTAACTGCAACCACTCATTTAGTCTTTACTGACAAGAGACCAAAATCAACTATTTACTCATATCTGTATGAGATTCTGTATCTATATGACATAGGAATCCCTGAAAGAGCAGTAAGCTGTGATTATTGAAGAGCTCAGAATACTGGCAAGGCTTAATTTGCAAAGTATTCAACAGAAAGCCACAGAACTGTTTTCCTAAGAGGAGCTAGGAACTACAGATGTCACTTAGCAATGCATTGAAATGGCATTGCCTAGTATGATTGTTGCCCAGAAACTTCAGGTCACCTCTTCTGGATCTATCATTTTGGATAAGCTGCTACTATCATAGCATGGCCCTGCCCTCTGGCTGCACAGGCAGCCACTAAGCCATACTGGCCTCCTTCGTTCCATAATCTTTTGGCAGCTGCCATGACCAACCAACAGCCAGTGGCTCCAAATGGGTGTCCCAGGGACAAAGATCCACCCCAATTGTTTAACTTCTCCAAAGGAGGCAATCCAGCCTTGGATTTTTTTACCCATGTAGTTTTGTGCAAACCAATCAGAATCCATGGCTTTAAAATTGGCCAAAATTTGACCTGAGAAAGCTTCATGAAATTCAAAAGCATCGATATCATTCATGGTTAATCCTGCCTTTTCTAGAACTTTTGGAGTAGCATATGTTGGTCCAAGTAAAAGTTGATCTTTTGGGTCCTGAGATACATATTCAAAATCCCTCAAATATGCCTTTGGTTTATAGCCCATGGCCAGAGCTTTTTTCCTCTGCCATAATCAGCATTGCAGATGCACCATCAGTCAGGAAAGAAGAATTTGCAGCTGTCACTGTGCCATAGGGCTTGATGAATGCAGGTTTTAATTTGGCCATCTGCTCCACTGAGGAAGGATGGACGCCATTATCTTTGGTAACTGTATCTTTTCCTGGCACTTTGAAAGCTATAACATCAGAAAGGAGTCCCTCATCCTATGCCTTCTTGGCCAAACTGTGAGAGTGCAGTGCATATTCATCCTGTTCCAGGTGAGAAACAGTGAAGGCAGCAGCCAGTCAGTCTGCAGAGTGGCCCATGGTCTCACTGGTAGAGAACTCAGCCACTGCAGGGAGCTCGGGTGAGAGAAAATTCAGTCTGAATTTAGAGAGGAAAGATAGTCACTGGCCCAGAGTCTTGGCCTTATTGAGATCAAGCATCATTTTCCTCATTTTTCTTGAATGACAAATAGGGACATCAGATATTAACTCTACACCACCTGCCACAATTATATCACACTGGCCAGAAGCAATCAAGCCAACGCCTGTGGTCATGGCTTGGTTGGCAGAGATACAAGCCATGGTTACAGTGTGTGCAGGAGTCTTGTCAGAGAAGCCAGCTCTGAGGGCAGCCTCTGTAGCTACATTGCTTGTTTTCACTTCTTGAATAACTGTGCCAAAGATGATATAATCAACAATATCCTTTGGGACACTGGTCTGATGCAACAGCCCCATTAGTGCTGCTCTAGCCAAATCATGTGGCATCAGGTCTTTGTACGAAGTGCCTGACAGCAAAAATGGAGTCCAGACACCGTCCACCACCACTATATTCCTTACACTGGGTTTGGCTAAGGTCTTTTTGATTTGGTCTGACCAGCTGGGGCAGCTCAAAGCTGGGAGGAACAGCTCAGACTTCTTACAGGAAATCTGAGGGTCCATTTTGATGCATTAGGAAGATTTTTTAAAGTGTAAGTCAAGATAGTAGTCATACTGAAATCATTTCACCTTAGCTCACATCCACACTCACTCCCACTTTGAGCAAGTTTCCTCCTTCATCACTTCTAAGGGCTTCGTAGTTGAGTCCCTGGGGTTTTCCAGGTATAAGATCATGTCATCTGCAAAGAGGGAGGGTTTAACCTCCTCTGTCCCCATTTGGGTTCCTTTGATCTCCTTCTCTTCCCTGATTGCAATGGCTAGGACTTCCAACACTATGTTAAATAGCAGTGAAGACAGTGGGCATCCTTGTCTGGTTCCAGAATTGAGTGAAAATGCTTTGAGTTTTATTCCATTCAATATGATATTGGCTGTGGGTTTGCTGCAGATAGCTTCTATCAGCTTAAGTAATGTTCCATGTAAGCTTATTTTATTGAGTGTTTTTATCATGAAAGGAGGCTGGATATTTTCAAAAGCCTTTTCTGTATCAACTGAAAGAATCATATGGTCTTTTTTTTTCATTCTATTTATATGGGTATTATATTTGTAGATTTGCTTATGTTGGACCAACCTGTGTCTCTGAGATAAAACCAACTTGATCATGGTGTATAACCTTTTTAATGTGTGGTTGTATTCTATTTGCTAATATCCTGTTGAATATTTTTGCATATTCATTAATGATATTGGTCTATAGTTTTCTGTTTTTGTTGAGTCCTTTTCTGGTTTAGGGATCAAGGTGATATTTGCTTCATAGAATGTGTTGGGGAGGATTTCTTCTTTATATTTTGGAAAAGTTGATGCCTTATAGGAACTAGTTTCTCTTTGAAGGTTTGATAGAATTCTGGTATGCAACCATCTGGCCCAGGGACTTTCTTTTTTGGGAGATTTTGTATAATTGATGCTCTTTCAATACTTGATATTGGTCTATTCAAGGTTTCTAAATCTAGCTGAGTTTTGGAAGGTATTGTGCTTCTAGATATCAGTCCATCTCCACATTTTCATATTTCATATTCTGGGAATAGAGTTTTTTATAGTAATTGTTGAGAATCTTTTGTATTCTGTGGTATCTGTTGTTATTTCCCCTTTATAATTTCTTATTGTAGTTATTAGAGATCTTATATTTCTGTTTCTGGTTAGTTTAGCCAAAGGTTTGTCATTTTTATTAATCTTTTCAAAGAATCAACTTTTTGTTATGCTAATCTTCTGAATAATTATTGTTTTCAATTTCATTTAGTTCTGCTCTAGTTTTGGTTATTTCTTTTCTTCTGCTGGGCTTGGGATTAGATTGTTCTTTCTTTTCCAGTTGTTTGAAATGGCCCATTAGGTTGCTAACTTGCTCTCTTTCTGTTTTCTTGACAAAGGCATCTACTGCTATAAATTTCCCTCTAAGGACTGCCTTTGCAGTATCCCACAGGTTTTGATAGTTTGTATCTTCATTATCATTTTGTTCCAGAAATCTGACGATCTCCTTCTTTCAGCAAGTCTTTTCCTTTTTTTTTTTTTTTAGTTTTTGACTGGAGGCAAGGTTGAACCTGCCACCTCCAGCAAATGGGGCCAGCGCCATGATCTCCTTCTTGATCTTGGCTATTACCCAGCTATCATTCAAAGTTATTTTGTTTCCATGATTTTATTTGAGTATGAAGATTTCTTTTGCTGTTGAGTTCAACTTTTACTTCATGATGGGCTGAGAAAATACAAAGGATAATTGCTAATTCTTTGAGGTTAGCTTTGTGACCTAAAATGTGGTCAATTTTGGAAGATGATTCATGAGATGATGAGAAGAATGTGTATTCAGTTTTGTTAGGTGTTCCATAAATGTCTGTTAAGTCCATTTGTTCTAGGGTCTTATTTAAGTCAATCATTTCTTTGTTTAGTTTCTGCTTTGGAGGATCTGTTCAGTACTGCCAATTGGGTGTTATAATCTCCAACTATTGGGGGAGGAAACAAGATGGCTGACTGGACTCAGCTTTCCACAGAGGCTCCCATCCAGAAGGAGAGTTAAAGGACAGAAGTTTATCAAGGAAGCTGATGATTTGGAGCTGAGCCTAGAGAGAAGATTGAACAGCACACATGACCCCTGCTGAGGCAAGCTGTGACCCCAAGAAAACAAACATTAGGTACAAAACCCATTGCCAAGCGGATGCGAGTCCCGTCCCCCATGGGAATAACTCACAGTGTACTTTCTACAGACAAGCAAGCAGAGTTCAGATCTCTTCTTACTCTATCCCATGGGAGAAAGGCACTAAAAACCAGATCTCCTTCCCCAGAGAGGACCCACTAGTGTGCCATGGCACTCTCTTGCCAGGTATAAAACTGAACATATACTCTACCTGCAATTCTGAACTCCCAGCACTCCCCTCCACTCCCACCCTGAGGTCTGGAAGCCTGTCTCCCATGGAGTCCAGATTATTGGGCATTTTCTTGAGAGGTATGGACAAGGCATGGGCTATTACAATTCTTTGCTGAATCAGTGGCACAGGTGGAAAGCGGGGACTGTGGTGCAAGGGAGCTATACAGAAGAGGCAGAAATGGTGCCCCAGGACACAGCACAACAGCGGTGGTGGCAAGAACAATAGGGCTCACACCCCTGGTGATATTTCATAGAAACACTTCCCATCTCTCTTAGCAACCAGAGGGAGCTGGGCCTCTACTCCAGTGGCAGCCACAGGTGGAACATATCTGGGATGGAAATGCAGAACCCATGAGCAAAGGGTATGCCTGAGACAGTACTTGCCCAAGCGGGGCCCAGTGGGGACAAAGACTAGAATACATGCATGCATAGGTGGCATACTCCCAGGGTAGGGCTGAGTCAGAATTGTTGCCTTTGTGAGTCCAAGATGCACCCAGCTCCAGTGGAACATAGCTGAGCCAAAAGCAGGTGTGGCAGCAGCATCAGCCCACGGAGAGGCAGGAACTGAGAGCCCTTTGTGAACTGAGCTCTAACTATGCCAGCCCCAACACAGAGTGCAGTGGAAACAGAGATGCCACCTCGTGAGAATTGGTTCAGTGGCAGCAGCGCAGGGCAGGGATGAGTGGCAGTTTCTGTGAACTCAAACAGCGCCTAGCCCACAGTGGAATACAACTGGGACAGAAACACAAATTCTGTGAGAATATAAGTGGCAGCAACATCAATATGGGTGGGGCTGGAACTGAGTGACACTCCTCAGCTTCCATTAAGTACCCAAGGTAGTCAGGCTTTAGCTCCCCCTACTGACTGGTGGCAGAGTGTGCTGGCCTGGATGAGGAGACATATATCTCCCTGTGACTCAGGCAGGCACAAATCCCTGGTGTATTTGCTCATTGAAGGGAACTGGGCCATAGCCCTACAGGTTATCAGTGACTAGGTGTTACAGAGGTGCAAGGCAGGGAAGGAGGCATCAACCTCATTTGCTTGGTAGGCACTTCTGACTCCACCAAGCACTGGAGTGAGCCACATTCAAGCTGCCAGCAGGCCCCTGATATCTAGTTGCTGAAGACCTTTTGAACACTCCCACTTGAGACACAGTGCTGACTGGGACAATTGATTTGGAATTCTTGACCTGGGTCAATCACCCAAGGACCATCTAAGGTGGTATTCTGGTTGTGTTGTTGTGCGAAGGTTTGATTTTCCTTTTCTAGTTGTTGCCCATGGGGTGCAGGGTGTCTTAGTTGCTTGTATTTCTCCACAGGTGAGACTTCAATCCAAACTTACTGATTCACTAGGATCAGACAGAGACCAGCTAAAAACAAGACAGCGCCACCTAGCCCCTACCACACCAAAAAGGTTCCAAATGTCTTGGGCTATAATACTGTATGGGTCATTTGCAAAGCTCTAGGGGGAAAGCTGCAGTCACCAGTCCCAGCTCTTGGGCAAAGGGCTGGTTAATTACTACTCCAGGAGCCCCCAGTCCAATTTCACCTTACCTGCTCATCTAGGCAAATGGTGAAAAATAATCATGGGGCAGAATCCAGGGAAAAATTCTGGCAACATGGATAATCAGAGTACATCAACTCCCCCAAGGAACGATAAGATCGACACACCAGAAGATCTCATTCATAAACAAATGGTTGAGATGTTAGAAATCAAGTTCCAAATTTGGATGGCAAATAAGATTAACAGAATGGAAGTAAAGTTGCAATTAGAAATTCTAGGAATAATTCAGAAGTTTTCCCAAGAATTCAATGAATTCAAAGACAAAATCACCAAAGATTTTGACACATTGAGAAAAGAATTTGCAGCCATCCAAGATATGAGAAATATAGTAGACTCCCTCAGTAACAGAATGGAGCAGGCAGAAGAAAGGATTCCTGACATTGAAGAGAAAGCTTTTGAATGCTCCCAAATGCTCAAAAAGGAAGTGAATTGGAGAGCAAAAATGGATTATTCTCTCAGAAAGCTGTGGAATTATTCCAGAAAAGCTAATATTTGCCTTATAGAAATTTCTGAAGGCAATGAGGTTGCTTTGAAAGGCCCAGAAGCTCTACTTCAAGAGATAATCAAGGGAAACTTCCCAGACATGCCAAGAGATTCTGAAATTCAGATAGCAGACAGTTTCAGAACCCCAGCACAACTCAATCCCAATAAAGCATCTCCCAGACACATTATAATTAACTTCATCAAAGTTAATATGAAGGAGAAAATTCTGCAAACAGCCAGACATAAGAAAACCATAACCTACAAGGGGAAGAATATAAGAATGACTGCAGCTCTCTCTGCTGAAATTTTTTTTGGAGGGGGGAGACAGAGCCTCAAGCTATCACCCAGGGTAGAGTGCCATGGCATCAGAGCTCACAGCAAACTCCAACTACTGGGCTCAGGCAATTCTGCCTCCACCTCCCAAGTAGCTTGGAATACCACGCCACAATGCCTGACTATTTTTTGGTTGCAGCCATCATTGTTGTTTGGTGGGCTAGGGCAAGATTAGAACCCACCAGCTCAAGCGTATGTGGCTGGGGCCCTAGCCACTTGAGCCACAGGTGCTGAGCCTCTGCTGAACTTCTAAAGCTAGAACAGGATGGTTATTGACCTTTAATCTCCTAAAACAAAATAACTTTCAACTGAGGATACTGTATTCAGCCAAATTGAGTTTAATTTATGATGGAGAAATTAAATACTTTAATGACATGCACATGTTGAAAAAAATGGCCATAAATAAACCAGCACTCCAGGATATTCTCAGAACTATCCTCCACAATGACTAGCACAATGCTCTACCACCAAAGTAAATTCACTCAGAAACTTTTGATCAAATTCCAACTTTCACAGTGGCAAAAGGATTAAAAATGTCCACTGGACTTTCCATAAACTTGATACCCAAAGTACTATTTGGCTTATCAATACTCTCAATTAATGTGCATAGCTTAAATTGTCCTCTAAAGAGAACATGTTGGCTGACTGGATACAGAAACTCAGGCCAGATATCTGCTGCATACAAGAATCCTATCTTACATTAAAATAAACATAGTCATCTATAATTCAGGCAAATGGAAATTAGAAAAAAGCAGAAGTTGCAATTTTATTCACAGATACAGTAGGCTTTAAACCAACAAAAGTAAGGAAAGATAAGGATGGTCACTTAATATTTATTAAGGGCAAAACGCAACATGATGAGATTTCAATTATTAACATTTATGTACCCAACAACAATGCACCTCAATTTATAAGAGAGATTCTAACAGACATGAGCAACTTGATTTCCTCTAGCACCATAATAGTTGGAGATTTTAACACCCTTTGGCAATGTTGGATAGATCTTCCATTAAGAAACTAAGCAAAGAAATTTTAGACTTAAACTTAAACATTCAGCAATTGGATTTAACAGACATCTACAGAACATTTCATCCTAACAAAACTGAATACACATTCTTCTCATCAGCCCATGGAATTTCATCCTCCAAAATTGATCACATCTTAGGTCACAAGTCTAACCTAAGCAAATTTAAAAGAACAGAAATTATTCCTTACATCTTCTTGGACCATCATGGAATAAAATTAAACTCAGCAACAACAGGAATCTACATATTCATACAAAAACATGGAAACTAAATAACCTCATGCTGAATGATAGCTGGGTCATAGATGAGATTAAGAAAGAAATTATCAAATTCTTAGAACAAAACAATAATGAAAACACAAATTACCAGAACCACTGGGATACTGCAAAGGCAGTCCTAAGAGGGAAATTTATAGCATTGCAAGCCTTCCTCAAGAAACTGGAAAGAGAGGAACTTAACAACTTAACATCTTAAGCAACTGGAAAAGGAAGAACATTCCAATCCCAAAGTCAGAAGAAGAAAAGAAATAACCAAAACTGGAGCAGAACTAAATGAAATTATAAACAAAAGGATTATATAACAGATAAATAAATCAAAAAGTTGGTTTTTTGAAAAGGTCAATAAAAAGATAAACTTTTGGCTAACCTAACAAGGAATAAAAGAGTAAAATCTCTAATTTCATCAATCAGAAATGACAAGATGAAATAATAACAGACTCTTCAGAAATTAAAAAAATCCTTAATGAATATTACAAGCAACTTTATTCTCAGAAATATGAAAATCTAAAGGAAATAGACCAATACTTGGAAGAACATCACCTTCCTAGACTTAGCCAGAATGAAGTGGAAATGTTGAACAGGCTTATATTAAGTTCTAAAATAGCATCAACTATACAAAATCTCCCGAAAAAGAAAAGTCTGGGACCAGATGGCTTCACATCAGAATTCTATCAAACCTTTAAAGAGGAACTACTACCTATATTGCTCAACCTTTTCCAAAATATAGAAAAAGAAGGACTACTACCCAACACATTCTATGAAGCAAACATCACCTTGATCCCCAAACCAGGAAAAGACCCAACAAGAAAAGAAAATTATAGACCAATATCTGTAATGGATATTGATTCAAAAATATTCAATAAGATCCTAGCAAACAGAATCCAGCAATACATCAAACAAATTATACACCATGACCAAATGGGGGGTTTTTTTGTTGTTTTTTTGTTTGTTTGTTTGTTTGTTTGTTTTTTAGAGACAAAGTCTCACTTTATCACCCTCAGTAGACTGCCATGGCATCACAGCTCACAGCAACCTGCAACTCCTGGGCCTACCAGAAAAAGCTTTTGATAATATCCAGCATCTTTTCATGATCAGAACATTTAAGAAAATAGGTATAGAAAGTACATTTCTTAAACTGATAGAGGCCATCTACAGCAAATCCACAGCCAATATTACATTGAATGGAGTTAAATTAAAATCATTTCCACTCAGATCAGGAACCAGGCAAGGTTGCCCATTATCTCCACTGCTTTTTAACATTGTAATGGAAGTATTAGCCATCACAATCAGCCAAGAGAAGAAAAGGCAATCAAGGGTATCCATCTAGGGTCAGAAGAGATCAAACTTTCACGCTTCACAAATGATATGATTATATATCTGGAAAACCCCAGAGATTCAACTATAAAATTCTTAGAAGTAATCAAGGAATATAGCAACATCTCAGGTTATAAAATCTATACTCACAAATCTGTAGCCTTTATATATACCAACAATAGTCAACCTGGAAAAAGTCAGGGACTCTATTCCATTCACAGTAGTGCCAAAGAAGATGAAATATTTTGGAGTTTACCTAACAAAGAATGTGAAAAGATAACTATTTATAGTTTCTATAAAGAGAACTATGAAACCCTAAGAAAAGAAATAGCCAACGACGTTAACAAAGGGAAAAACATACCATGCTCATGGCTGGGAAGAATCAACATTGTTAAAATATCCATATTACCCAAAGCAACATACAATTTTAATGCAATCCTTATTAAAACACCACTGTCATAGTTTAAAGACCTCAAAAAAAACTTCATTTTACATGGATTCAGAAAAACTTTGAATAGCCAAGACATTACTCAGAAGTAAAAACAAATCAGGTGGAATCATGCTACCAAGCCTCAGACTATACTATAAATTGATAGTGAATAAAAACAGCATGGTATTAGCACAAAAACAGAGAGGTAGATGTATGGAACAGAATAGAGAACCAAGAGATGAGCCCAGCTACTTCCCGCCATTTGATCTTCAATAAGCTAATTAAAGACATTTAGTGGGGATAAGACTCCCTATTTAACAAATGGTGCTGGGTGAATTGGCTGGCAACCTGTAGAAGACTGAAACTGGATCCACACCTTTCACCATTAACTAAGATAGATTCCCACTGGATTAAAGATTTAAACTTAAGACCATAAAAATACTAGAAAAAAAATGCAAAGAGAACACTTGAAAAAATCAGCCTGGGAGAATACTTTATGAGGAGGAACCCTCCTGGGCAATTGAAGCAACACCAACAATTTATTACTGGGATCTGATCAAACTAAAAAGCTTCTGCACAGCCAAGAACACAGTAAGTAAAGCAAGTAGACAGCTCTCCAAATGGGAGAAGATATTTGCAGGTTATGTCTCTGACAAAGGTTTAATAACAAAAATCCACAGAGAACTCAAACATATTAGCAAGAAAAGAACAAATGATCCCATCTCAGGGTGGGCAAGGGACTTGAAGAGAAACTTCTCCAAAGAAGACAGGCACACAGCCCACAGACACATGAAAAAATGCTCATCATCCTTACTCATCAGAGAAATGCAAATCAAAACTACTTTGAGATATCATCTAACTCCAGTAAGATTAGCCCATATCACAAAATCCCAAAACCATAGATGTTGTCATGGATGTGGAGAAAAAGGAATACTTCTATATTGCTGCTGGGAATGCAAACTAATATATTCCTTTTGGAAAGATGGTTAGAAATCACTTAGGGATCTAAAAATAGACCTGCCATTCAATCCTTCAATTCCTCTACTAGGTGTATATCCAAAAGACCAAAAATCACTTTATAACAAAGATATTTGCACCAGAATGTTTATTGTAGCCCAATTCATAATTGCTAAGTCATGGAAGAAGCCAAGTGCCCATCAATCCATAAATGCATTAGTTAATAGTGATATGTGTACACCATGGAATATTATGCAGCCTTAAAAATGGAGACATTACCACTTTCATGTTTACATGGATGGAGTTGGAACATATTATTCTTAGCAAAGTATCTCAAGAATGGAAGAAAAAGGCCTGCCTTTGAGTGACAGTGACGCAAGATGACAGCTACCAAGGGCTCGGGAGTAAAAGTCCCTCGCAATTTCCGACTGTTGGAAGAACTCAAAGAAGGCCAGAAAGGAGTAGGAGATGGCACAGTTAACTGGCATCTAGAAGATGACTAAGACATGACACTTACAAGATGGACAGGGATGATAATTGGGCCTCCAAGAAAAATTTATGAAAACCAAATATACAGCCTTTAAATAGAATGTGGACCTAAATACCCAGAAGCACCCCCCCTTTGTAAGATTTGTAACAAAAATTAATATGAATGAAGTTAACAGTTCTAATGGAGTGATGGATCCAAGAGCCACACCAGTGCCAGCAAAATGGCAGAATTCATATAGCATCAAAGTTGTCCTGCAAGAGCTTCAGCGCCTAATGATGTCTAAAGAAAAATATGAAACTCCTTCAGCCACATGAAGGACAGTGTTACAGCAATTAATCAAAAGGAAAACCACAGGCCCTTCCCCTCCCTCCCCATTCAATTTAAGCAGTCTTCATTTTCCACAGTAGTAAATTTTCTAGATACGTCTTGTAGACCTCAAAGTACTGGAAAGGAAGCTCCCATTCAAAAGCAATTTATCTTAAGATACTGTAAATGATACTAATTTTTTGTCCATTTGAAATATATAAGTTGTGCTATAACGAATCATCCCATCAAGTGTAACCACTGTCCATGTAGCTAAACTTCTGGGATCAAGAAAGTATATTTAAATTGGTTCCCATCATAACTGGTGGGGCACATCTAACTCAACTGTGAAAAGACACATCACACAATCACCTTGCTGCTGATTACATAGCCTGGGGTCTCTGCTTTCTCTTGTTTCCCTTGCCCTTCTCTCTTCCCCTTTCTGCAACAGCCCTTTAGTCTGGGGGCTTGTTAGAGTAGACATGAAGGTTTCAGGTCACAGCCTGTGGGACTACTGCTGGGTGTGTGGGGTGCTTTGTCTGCACCCCTGATTTCTTTAAGTCTTAAATGATGTCCCCTTCTAAGCCATCATCCCCTTCCCACTCTCTTCCACTCCCACCCTTGGCCAAAGCATAGATTGTAACCCCTCTGCTCCCCTCTGAGATTGGCCTTCGGTGAGGAATTCAGGGCTTTCCCCATATCTTCTCTCCCCCAACCTTTATCAAGGGGTGCTGCTTTCTCCTCCCTCCTCCTCAAGTCCCTCTTTGCACTGTCACTACCCAACACTTTCCATGACACTTCCTTGCTTTGGCCAAAAGCCATCAGGTAAGGGTGGAAAGAATCTCTGACCTCCCTTGTTTAGTTTTGGAATCGTATTTATTCACTCCACCAGCCTAGGAAATGAATTGGGTCCTCAGCCCTGCCACCTATGCTGTCATCATCAGCTGATGCATTTTTTAGCTCAGGTTTTGATAAGGTGAACAGTCACCAGGGTTATACAGACCTGCCAGCTCTAAACTTATAAGCACACACCATCTCTCTGAATTGTTTTGTTTTCCTGTAATTGCTTTTGCTTTTAAAAATCAAAGAAGTTTTAAACAGGGCTTTCATTTTGTCATCCTTGCAATCAATTGGGGTCTAGTTTGGAATTTGACAACTGGAACCAAAAAACCTTGAATTCAGAACACATTTTGGTTTTGGTGCTACTGCTTTGCATGATCCAATCCTCAGCAAGGATCCAGAAAGAAATGGTGAACACAGCTGATCCCCAAAATTGGTGGGCTTGACTTCCTGGCAAATGGCTGCATTTTTTCACATTCTGTTCAGGACCACTAAATGCTGAAATATGGATGCGTACTGAAATAAAAGCAATTCATTGTGAAAAAAAAATGGAAGAAAAAGAATAGGGGGGAGGGTCAAGATGGCCAACTGGAGCCAGCCTCCAACAGAAGAGCCATCCAGAGGGAATGATAATGTACAGAAAGTACTCAATTAAGCTGAAGACTGGGAGCCAAGCCGAAAGAGAATAGTGATAACTGCAGGTCACCTGTGCTGAGGCAAGCTGTGAATCCAAGAAAGCAAACTTCAAGTACAAAATTCATCCCAAAGGAAAAGTGTCCATCCCCTCCTCTAAGAAAGTTGTGTTTTTGTTTTTTCTTTTTTTTTTTTTCCTCTTCGTTTGCTCCTATAGGTTTTCTGCAGGCAAGTGGTGAACTGAGGACCTTTTGTCTCACCCCACAGGTGAGAGCTGTCAGAAGTGGGGTCTACTTCCCCAGAGGGACCCTGTTGTGACCCTGAGCACTCCCTTGCCAGGCAGGAAAGTTGAACTAATGTTTTCCCTGCCATTCTGAACTTCCAGTCCACCTTTCCCCCTTTGCCTGAAGAACCAGAAGCCTAACCCCTACAGAGACTACAGGAGCAGGCTCATGAACAGCACCCTCCAGCCCTGCCAGAAGAAGTGCCCCGTGCCTTGCCCAGCCAGAGCCTCATGTTCCACCTTGCTAGAGCCATTGTCCTGACCCCACCCTGCAGGAGCCTCCATGCCATGCCCGGCCAGAGTCATGAGCCGAGCACTCTCCTTGCTGAAGTCACCAGGTGACAGGCACCACCAGAACCATGTGCAGTGTCCCCCACCCTGCTGCTGGATCTGTGTGCCCCATGCTCCCAGAGCTTCTCCTACAGCCAGCAGGTGGACTGGGAGCTCCTGGGAGCCATGTAGGGTCACTTCCCCCAAAGATTCAGCAACACACAACAGAGCAATCCTACTGTGGTCTAATCTTGAAGAGACACCTCCCCAACTCTGAGGGACTGCCAGAGAAAACCAGAACTCACTCTATAAAGATACCAGTGCTGCAGAGTGGCTGGGGCAAAGGCACAGTGGCTGAGAGAGAAAGGCATTTGCTTATTTGTTACCCTTAGGATTAGACTGAGTTCAAATAGAGCACTTACCAGTGGCTATTGAGTACCCAAGGCAGGCAAGCCTCAGCTCCCCCAGCCGGCTGGTGGAAGAGGGTAGTGGCCAGGCTCAGGGAACACTGACCTTCCTTTGATTCTGACAGGTGCAAAGCCCTGGCACATCTGCTTATTGGAGGGAGCAGGACCTCAGCCCCATGGGGTCACCAGTGACTGGGCATGACAAAGGAGCAAAGTGGAGAAAAAGACACAGCCCCCTGGTCCAACTCTGCTACAAGGCAGGCCTTTCTAACTCCACAGAGCACCAGAGTGAGCCAAACTTGAGGAGTCAATAGACCTCTGTCATCTAGTTGCTGAAGACCTTTTGAATTCTCCCACTTGAGAGTTTGTACTGACTGGGTTAATTGGTTTGGAACTCCTAACCTGGCTAATCACCCAAGGACCCTCTCAGGTGGTACCCTGGTTGTGTGATAATGGGAAGTGTTGATTTTCCTCTTCCAGTTGTTGTTCATGGGGGAGTGGGGTGTCTTAGATGCTTGTATTTAGCCACAGCTAAGACTTCACCAGAGTCACTGATGCACTATGATCAGACAAGAACCAGATGAATACAAGACAGAGCCACCTAACTCCACCACACCAAGCAAGCTTCCTCAGCCTCATACTGTAATACTATATGGGTCCTTTGCAAAGCTATAGGGGAAAAAGCTGCAGTCATCAATCCCAGATCCTTGACAAAGGACTGGTTAACCACAACTCCAGGAGCTCCCAATCCAATTTCACCTTACCTGCCCATCTAGCCAATGGTGAAAAACAATCATGAGGCAGAATCAGCAGAAAAACTCTGGCAACATGAATAATCAGAGCACATCAACTCCCTCAAGGAACGATATGGCAGACACAGCACAAGATCCCATTCATAAACAAATGGCTGAGATGTCAGAAATTGAGTTCAGAATTTGGATAGCACATAAGATCAACAGAATGGAGGTAAAGATGGAATTAGAATTTCAAGGAGTAAATCAAAAGATGTCTCAAGAATTCAATGAATTCAAAGACAAATCGCCAAAGATTGGGCGGAGCCTGTGGCTCAAAGGAGTAGGGCGCCAGCCCCATATACTGGAGGTGGTGGGTTCAAACCTGGCCCAGGCCAAAACCTGAAGAAAAAAAAGTGAAAAAAAATTCACCAAAAATTTTGACACATTGAGGCAAGAACTTGCAGCCCTCAAAGATCTGAGAAATATAGTAGAATCCCTCAGTAACAGAATGGAGCAGGCAGAAGAAAGGATCTCTGACACTGAAGACAAAGCTTTTGAATGCTTCCCAACGCTCAAAGTGGAAGAGAAATGGAGAGCAAAAACAGATCATTGTCTCAGAGAGTTCTGGGATAATTCAAAGAGATCTAATATTTGCCTTATAGGAATTACTGAGGGTGATCAGGTTGCTGCAAAGGATACAGATGCTTTACTTCATGAAATTATGAAAGAGAATTTTCCAAATATGCCAAGAGATTCTGAAATTCAGGTAGCAGACAGTTTCAGAACACTGGCATGACTTTACCCAAATAAAAAATTTCCTAGACACAATATAATTAGCTTCTCCAAAGTTAATATGAAGAAGAAAATTCTGCAAGCACCCAGACATAAGAAAACTATAACCTATAAGGGAAAGAACATTAGAATGACTGCAGATCTCACTGCTGAAACCTCTCTGGCAAAAGCTGGTTCTAAGCAGCCATCTTCCCACATTCCAAACGTATATTTTAGAATGTGATCTTTTTCAGGGTCTGTCAAGTAACATGCATGTCAGTCAATCTCTAAACAGTGATTAAGTTAGAAGTAGAGATTATAATAGAGTTGAACTGTCTGAGTTCAAATCCTGCCTATGTTCCTTACTAGCTATGTGTCCTTGGGTAGATTATTTAATCCCTCTATGCCCCAGTTTGTTTGTTTATTTTTCATCTATAAAATGATGGTGATAGTAGGACCTTGAAAGACACTTGTAAGCACTATAAAACTTCTGTTATGTGTCAGACACTATGCTAGTCCTAGATCCTGAAACACTTTACCTCTAAAATAAAATCCATGTAACCAAGAAAGGAAATTGATTGCAGAGTTTGCAGGAATCATAAAATTAAATTGAATGTGAACATTTGGGCTAGTGACAAGGATAAATTTCTGGACAAACATGACTTAGAAAAAAGGACCATCTTTCATAGACTAATATCTAATTGACTAACTCAGCTTCCAAATCCAGGAAGCTCTCTGGGGGCACATGAGACACACCTGAACAATGTACACAGGGCTTTGCTTCCTCCAAAGTACAGTTCCTCCAAACTGCCACCAGGTGTCAACAGACACTCACACTTGCCCTCTGACTCCCTAGTCAACAAAACTGGGAGAGGAAATAAGAGAGCGCTGTCATTACCCAAGGAAATATTACTAAAGTGATAAACTCTGTACTAGACCCAGACTTGTGTGGCTGGTTAGTACTCAGCCCCAGCTCCAAAGTGCTCCAAGGATAGAAGAAACAGATTTCAAAGAAACAGTTTTAGGCCCAGGAGTAGCTGGACATACCATCATATCACCCACCCCTCCACCTCCTTTAAGGATAACACTTAGGCCATACCACCCAAAGAATTCTCTAGTCTACCATAAAAGGGATTTAAATTGTCTCAGTCTCCATGATTCTCTCCCCACCCCCAGCACTTTTTTCTGCTAAGAAGTTATTCTTGGCTGTGCTTTTAGATGTTAGCATGCCAATTCTCAGCTTACATCAGCAGGCCCAGACACATGGCCTCCTTTTAACTCTCATGTCCTTCTCCCTGTAAGCACAGAAGAACTTTGGGCACCATTTGGTGCAGAGCAAGGCTCCCAAATGCAAACATTTACCTATCTTCCCCATCGTAGTTCTAGCTGTTGACAAACCTAGAGGTGACTATATGCATCTTTTTTCTTGGTAAACAGTCCTTTTAGCTCAGAGTCCCTCATTAGCCACCTGGTAGTTGTTTATGTGTTTGTCTTGCTTACACAAGTACACACCACCACCACTACCAGGTAGTAAGTTCCTTGAAGGCAGAAACTCTGGATTTTTATTCCTGCAAATATTACATATGGAAGTTTACACAATGAATGCTTGTTGAATGGGCCCCAGTGGTGACAAACTTGAGAGGCTTGTGTGGATTCTGAATGTGTAATTTTATGCCCATGTTAGACTGTTGCCTTTCTGGAAAATAGCGTTTGCTCCCTATCAGCAACATTGGCTCTGGTTGCAGAGGCAGATGGGTGGTATAATGCATGGCACCAGACCCTAGATATTGGGATGAGGTTCAGGCTGAATAAATCTAGGAAGCAACAAGAGACATGGACACAGAAACCTCCACAGCCTGGCCCTCCCCTGGCTTTACAGCTACACTAGGGAGTCATTTCCTACCCTTCTCAACTCTTCTCTTCCATACTATTATTTCCCTCCCACCCTTGCTATCTCTCCTCATCTTCCTGTTCTTCCCCTCTTTTCCCCTTTTGCTCTCTCCTCTCTTTTCCTCTTCCCTCTCCTCTCTTTTCCTCTTCCCTCTCCTCTCTGCCCTTCCCCTCATGTTTCCTCTTCTTCTTTTCTATCTCCCAGCAGAGCTCTATTCTTAAGCCTCAAGGTCCTGCTAAAGGGGCTCCATCGAACACCCAAAGGCAGCTCATAGGCAGATCAAAGGTGATAACATTTGGAGTCATCTGTGCTGAAGGACTCTGTACCATTAAGGACTCCTGTAGAAGATTCTGTACTTCCTGTACCTCTGCCTAATCTTATTTGCATATATTGTTCAATAAGTCACTTTCTCCCCATATGCTGGCTTCTGTTGTCCTTTGCACTGAGCTCCCCAGAAAGGGTCAACCCCATTCTGTTCCATGGGAGACCACCTTGCTACTTGCAGATTAGTCCATTCAATGGACTACTTGCAATTAGTCCATCCGTGGAGCCCACACTTTCTACAGAGGGCAGTCTAGACACCATCAGCCTGCAGGCTCACTTCAGCAGTCAACAAGTGCCCACTTCATGCACAGGGGTCAGGGAAGTACAGTAGCTTTGTCACCAGTCAGAGAAAAAAACATCCAACCCTGACAGAGGTTCATGCTCAGGGAGAACACAATCTTACCAATGGTGTTGCCCTAGTCTTAGCTGAGTCGTGCAGGGGAAGTGTGCTGGGGCCCTTCTATTGCCCCGGTCTCAGTTAAACAAATATTCACTGAACATCTGCCTGAACAAGGCCCTGAACTGCATTCTGTGCTGAATCAGAATTGAAAAGCAACCACACACAAATCCCTGTCTCTTCTGGAGGTCCAATTAGCCTGAGTTTAGCTTCACCCACTGCTGTGCCACCTTGTCACTAACAGGGCCTCTTCCCTCCCACCTCCTTCATAGCTCAGGCCCTGATCTGCAAAGGGTTCTCTTTAAGACAGTGGTGCTTATGTCAATCTTCCTAATGCCACAATGTATTTTCATTGTTACAAAGGGGTTGTGACCCATAGGTTGAGAACTGCTGCTTTAGGATATGGTGATAAACTGAAAGTTTTCATTTATGCTTTTGATCATAATGATAGGAGATGAAAACTGGCAGAAAAGGAAAACCATAGGGAAGGGTCCAGAGAAAAACACTTTGGAAATACCAAATTCCAGAGCAACTGTATGAGTTGGCGCCAGTGATTAGTTAAGGATCCCCTGAATTCCTGGTGCACTCCCAAGAACATGCCTGGAGCGTCTTAGAGCCAACTTGGTAGCTCCTTCCGACTCTCAGCCATTTTTTTTTTTTTTTTGTATTTTGTATTCATAATTTCCCTCAGCCATTTTGTACCTGAGAAAACTAGAAAACATAGAGAGGTAAAGTGATCTGCCCAACATCAAACAGCTGCTGGGTGAAAGCACTGGGATGTGAGCCCACAAGCCTCTGGTTACAACTACACAACGGTGCCTAATCCTTAACAAGAAGTCTACAATGCCAAATGTAACCATGAACTTGTGGCAGCTTGTAGCTGGGGCTGATGCAGCCAGAAATCCACAAAACCAGCATACAAAGTAGCTGCTATTTCTGGGGAATAATCTGAAGTGAGTTTACTTCACTTGTAGGCTGATTACTAAGGCATGAGTTCATGGGTTCACTCAGGAGTCTCAAGGCTTCCAGGAGGCTGATTCACAAAAGCCTCACTCAGCATCCCCCAACTGATAAGCCAGACATTAGTATTCATATATATAATCGACACTGGTCTTATCACCAGGCCAGGACACTTGGTCCTGCTTATCATGGCACATGAGGTCAGTAAGATGCCCACATGATGTATCAGAAGTTTTCAAGGGGACAGAGAATATTTCACCTTGAGAGATATTTTAAATTAAACTAGAATGTTCTTTCCCTGAATCCTGCTAAAGGAAATAAAAATTCAAACTTGCCCACTCTGCCTTTTGTAATACATCATGGTGACCTTGTTGGCCCTTGTCACTCCAATATCCCCTAGCATGACATTAACAAGCTTTTATAACACACAGACAGTCCCCTGGTTACTAACAAGATAGGTTCTGTAGGTTTGTTTTTAAGTTAAATTTGTATGTCAGTTGTAACAGGCATACTTACCTACTACCTGTAAAAGCCTCCATTCCAAAGTGCAAGCAGTACATCAATCAGGTGTTTGTAACTCGGGGACTGTCTGTACTACACTTTCCAAGCCTACAGATTAGTCTGCATTGATTTCACTTCCCAGCAGTTATTTCCAGGTGCTTCCTTCAGGAGGCCTTGTGAATTCACTCAACTGTGCATAGCTGGATGAATTATTTCCAGGAAGGCTTTTGGTAAAATAAGCAGGTAAAACAAGTCCTCGTCATAATATGTGACTTCGGGTAGACTGACAAAGGACCGATGTGGACCTTGTGTTCTCTTCCAGACCTTTTGCCTCTATCATTTTTGACCTAGACCTTGAGCTCTTGGGCCTTACAGCCCACTCTCCTTCTAAGAATTAGGTCCCTTTCCAAATCCTGGTCTTTGGTGCCAGGTCAGAACATTGCTGATCAGCCACTTGCTCCTTGGCTCACCACACTGGTTGAGATTAAACCCTATTTAACTTTATGACTGAAGCCTTCTCATCCCAACATGGCTCATATTCTGGAAAGTCAGAACCCTGTCACCAGCTCTGCCTCTGTCACCTGAGGGAGGCCTTACTCTTCAGGACAGGCCCTTTCATAATGCCCTCTGACTATTTCTGACCTGAGTGAGCCACCAGGCCCCAGGGCACCTCGGTGACATAAAACTCCTCTTTATATTCTGCAGTGATTAGATCAGTGCACGGTAACAATAATAATGATAATATGAGCAACAAGAGTAGCAATAATAGTAGCTATTGGACGGTCTCTCTGTAAGAGTAGAACACTTACTTGGCACTCACACTGCAGGTGGAGAAAGAGTTCTCACACAGACATTAGGTTATGTAAAAGGAGACTTTTATTTTCTTAGAAGAAAGAGAGTGAAAGAGAGAAAAGGGAAAGAGGGAGAAAAAGAGAGAAGGGAGATGGCACAGCACCCCAAAGAAAGAGAAAGGGAGTGCCAGCTCTGAGGCCAAGGGGCTTGCCATTTTTATGGGGACAAAGAAAAAGGAAAAAATAGAGATTGTTGTCAGTTGACAACAAAAGCCGCTGTGGAGTGATTAGCAGGGTACAGCTGTGAAACTACTGAATCTACTTCTTTTCTTTTTATCTTAGCAGCAGCCTAATAACCGAGGTGACTGCAGTCAGGCTTATGGCTGGAAATATGTTCTGGTCAGTGATTTCATCCTTGAGATATGGTTTGGGACAGGAACTGAGGCCTGAAGCTTCCACACCTGCTGTCCACTCAGTAACTCTTCAAAGCTATAAAGCAAATTCTCAAAAGCAATTTTAATCTATAAGTTTGATGAATGTAAAAGAAAAGAATTTACATTTTTTTGTGTCTGCTCAGCTCTTTTCAGATGTTGTGAAAACAGAACCCCTACAGTTGCCTGTTATCCAGAGCTCATAGGATTGACCTTAGCCATTACGGAGAAACTGTGGGTTAAGTAATTTTTTTCTGTTATTTCATTAGCAAAAGACCATCCTTTTGCTATTGTCTTAGATCAGAAAAAAGAAAGAGACTAGTTTTGTTTTTTTTTCTTTTTTGCAGTTTTTGGCCAGGGCTGGGTTTGAACCTGCCACCTCTAGTACATGGGGCCAGTGCCCTACTCCTTTGAGCCATAGGCGCTGCCCCAGAAAGAGACTAGTTTTCTAGAGAACAGAGCCCCATATCATTGCTGTGTGCACCACGTGGCTATACCCAGGCCTATCGCTATACCAGGCTGGCAGGAAGAGCCATGCTGACCTCTGCAACTCACTCAGCCACATTGAACACCCAGAGCTTTGAGGCACAGCCACAGGGTCAGCCAGGGACAACTGAGCCAACTTTGGCCCAAATTGGCATTCCAAGGCCAGGAAAGACAGCTCTGCCTCTGTTCAGAGGCAGCTTTTGAAGTCTATAAAAGACAAAGACCTGCCCAGATATAACATTCCCCAGAACTAGCGGAACCTAAGGAGCCAAGTCTCAAAAGTCCTCCAGAACCCTTCCCAAAACTCCTTTTGTGCAACTGTCATCAGTCTCTGCCAGTGTCTTTCACAAAAGATGAGTCAAAAGGAGAGCAAGACAGAGACCAAAGGAGAGAGAATGAGAGATGTGGAAGTACCTGAAACTCCTCACTTTTTGGAAGCTAGTAGTCAAAAGTTCCCTCTTGACAGCCTGGCACTTGCCGTCTTTTTCTCCCCTGTGCA
Source organism: Otolemur garnettii (assembly GCF_000181295.1). Taxonomy (NCBI): domain Eukaryota; kingdom Metazoa; phylum Chordata; class Mammalia; order Primates; family Galagidae; genus Otolemur; species Otolemur garnettii. The sequence goes on from NW_003852569.1 coordinate 663,661, forward strand.
GCTCCAGGCTCTGTCTCAGTAGGCCAGAGACACCAGGGTTTTTCCTGATGCTGACTTCAGCAGCTTAGAACCTCCCTACAATGCACTGCACTTCTTCACAACATGCTTCAAATTGTTGTTATTTTTGTGTGTGATGATTTGATTCTTAAATTACTTAAGCACCACAAAGTCAGAAACTGAATCTGATCCTGTATGCCCCCAAAAGTTGCCCAGGGTTTGGTATAAAGTAAGCTCACATAAATATTCATTGAAAAAAAATGAACATATGAACCAATAAATATCAATCAGTTCTGAGTGCCATATTTTTTTAAAGAAAAACTGACAAACTATAGCAAATCTAGAGATGGCAGCCAGGATTGTGAACGTTCTTAAGATCTTACCACATGAGAAAGGACTGAAATAACAGAGATTGTAGAGACCAGACAAAGAGATGGAGGAAAGATCCTAAATAATTCTTTGCTGATGTCACAGGGAGAAAACATTCATGAATCTTGATTTACATTGTTCCAGAAGGCAGAATGGGAACAAAGGAACATGCCAGCGGTTCTCACCCTGTAGGTTGTGACCCACAGGAACTGTACTAAAGGGCCGCAGCATTAGGAAGGTTGAGAACCACTGCTCTAAACAGATGAATATAGCCCACAGCTACAACTGTGGAGTAGGACAGGCAATCTCCCAGGAAAGGCCTCTTCTATCAGACTGAATGGCCAACCAGAGGCTGGGTACCACCCTAGAGGAGGAGGTAGACTAGACCTGCACCCTGTGAGAGATTCAGCCAGCAGAATAACCACTGAGATCACCTGGAAGATTCAAAGTACATTTCTTACATGCACTAGAACAAAAGGCCATGTTTTCTTGTAGTATGGGTACTGTGAGACCACAAGCAAAACTATGAAAGAAGGAAAATCTGACTGTAGCCTCCTCAATCTTCTTTCAGAAATCTTATTCTCTCTACTTTTAAAATTCCTAACACTAACATTCTTGTCTTGAATGCAAGCAGACTAAAAAAGGAACTTATTTTAAGAGTGTTAATGCCGGCTCAGCGCCTATGGCTCAAGCAGCTAAGGCGCCAGCCACATACACCTAAGGTGGCGGGTTCGAATCCCCAGCCTGAGCCC
>NW_003852569.1:665471-681327 GCF_000181295.1 Otolemur garnettii
AGTTTGAGGTTGCTGTGAGCTGTGACACCATGGCACTCTACCGAGAGCAACATAGTAAGACTCTGTCTCAAAAAAAAAAAAGTTAAGCTTCCATCTTTCTTATGGCTGAATAGTAGTATTCCATGATATACAAATGTCACAGTTTATTAGTCCATTCATGTGTTGATGGGCACTTGCGTGGTTTCCACATCTTTGTAATTATAAATTGAGCTACAATAAACATTCAAGTGCAAATGTCCTTATGGTAAAACAATATTTTTTCTTCTGGGTAGATATGAATCCATATTTTGAAAAAGAGTGCCTCAAGAAAGCAATGGGTAGATGTAGCAGTGGGGCTTTCTGCATAATAGCATCTGGATGGAAAAGTCTTAGAACCTGCCCTACGTAGCGCTATGCAGGGCGACCTGGTGTGGGATTGAGGGATGGAAATTCTGGGTTCAATTCCTAGCTCTATCTTACCCTAACCATGTGGTCTTGATTAGTTACTTAAATTCTCTGAACCTCATCTGTAATACTCACGATATGCATCTCACAGGGTCAACTGAGACACTAATCTGAGAGTGCTCCATGAAATGTAAAGTTCTATGCATGTAGCATTATCATGATGGTCATTAGACACAAGCAGGAGTACAAAGCAGGAAAAGATAACGTTTCTGTCTTCAGATAGCTTACAATCCAGCCACACCACACAAGCTTCCCTTCTGCATTGCTCCCCTTCTTGAACACAAACATGCAAAAGGAGCTAAAAAGAGGAGAGAGCTGGCTGTTGAGAGGTAGACACGGGCAGCTGTAGCTAGGAGCTAAGCTGGGCAGCAATCAAAAGCTTCCCTCCTGTTCTCTTGACTCCATCACCCCGGGTAGCCCAAGGGCCTTTGAACTCTCTACTGTACAACTACTTCAGGGACAGAGGGACCTCTCAGCCTCTGCCTTTCCCATCTTTACTTCAGAGAGAGCCAGTTCCCATAAATGCAAAACTAGCTTGACCAATTCAGGGAGCTAAACCCTTAAGTTTCTTTATTGCAAATAAAGGGCTTCATTATTACATTGCATGGAACTGACTCAGAGCAAATTAAAACTGATTTCCACAATGACCTGATGACCTTGCTCTTCACTGATGATACAGCAATACAAAAAGAAATAAGCTACACTGAAGGACTAAGGGTCTAACTAAAATTCAAAATACATTCCTGACAAGAAATGAACTATAAAGAAAATGACATCTTTTAGTTATTTTCTGTTTGTTTGTTTACCTATTTGTTGTTCTGGCATAGAATAAATCAAGGTAAGCAATTTTTTTTTTGTAAAGAGCCAGATAATAAATATTGAGGCATTAGCTAAGCGCCTATGGCTCAATCGGCTAAGGCGCCAGCCACATACACCTAAGATGGCAGGTTCGAATCCAGCCCAGGCCCGCCAAACAACAATGACGGCTGCAACCAAAAGATAGCCGGGCGTTGTGGCGGGCGCCTGTAGTCCCAGCTACTTGGGAGGCTGAGGCAGGAGACTCGCTTGAGCCCAGGTGTTGGAGGTTGCTGTGAGCTGCGATGCCACGGCACTCTACCCAGGGGGATAGCTTGAGGCTCTGTCTCAAAAAAAATAAAAATTAAAAATAAATAAATATTGAGGCATTTATGAGCCAAGTATATTACATAGAGATTTACATATAACAAGAGAAAAAAAGCAAACTCCTACAATTTTTTTATTGGCAACATTCAGAATGTAATAATATTTGGATATAATTTTTTGTAATATAGGTCTACTAACGAGAAAAATAAAATTTTGGGTACCATTTCATGTAATTGAGATTCAAAGTTATTGCTCCCTATCATCAAAATCTATTACAAATGGGCTCAGTGCCCGTAGCACACTGGTTATGGCACCAGTCTACTCAAGCTGTTGTCATGATGCCGTGGTGTCATCATAGCTCACAGCAACCTCCATCTCTGGGGCTCAAGTGATCTTCTTGCCTTAGTTTTTCTATTTTTAGTAGAGATTGGGGTCTCACTCTTGCTCAGGCTGGTCTTGAACTCATGAGCTCAAGCAATCTACCTGCCTCAGCTTTCCAGAGTGCTAGGATTACAGGTGTGAGCCATCATGCCTGGCCTTATTTTGATTTTTAACAGCATAGGAAGTATAAAAAACAGCTTGACGTTGCTTGTAATTCAAACCATATTAGTTGTTTTTGAAATAACTACCACAGGATAAGTTTCACATTTAAGCATGGTTTTGCCTTATAATTTTGGATTGAATTCATTAAGAAAAACGATTAAGTCTGCCACAAAAGCTAAGTTCCAAAGCTACTCAGTGTTGTAGTGAATGAGGATGATTATTCTCATTTAAAAAAAAAATTCACTCACAGCCTTGAGCTGGAGAAAATCACAACAAAATTTGACAATGGCTAAGCCACCAAACTGATGTGTGGTAGGGTAAGTCAGAATATTCAGCTTCTATTTCTGATCCCCCCCCTAAAAAGTTACAAAAGTAATTGATCATAAAGTCACAAGGATAAGTGAAGTTTACCCCTATGGGCCAATGATGGATGAAAGAGACAACTATTCTCTGCAAAGCACCTGCAGATGAATAACATGATGAACAATCACAGGCTGTGAACATTACATTTTCATAAGCTTTGAAAAATTTTCCAACTAAGTCTGTTTCTTCTTCACATGTATTTTGCCATCACTTGTAACATATCTTAGTAGATTTCACTTCAGGAAATCAGTATTTTCTCTACTTCGAAAATGTTCCTGCACATGGTTGTTGCTCACAGACTTTTCATGGAAACTAATTCTTTTGCAGTTTTTTGTTGTTGTTGTTTGTTTGTTTGTTTGGCCAGGGCTGGGTTTAAACCTGCCACCTTCAGCATACAGGCCCAGCACCCTACTCCTTTGAGCCACAGGCACCGCCCAGAAATTAATTCTTTATCCATTTCAAACTCAGCATTAACTACTCTTAAAAAAAAAACCTAAGTAGTATCAGAAACATCTTTCCATTCATCAAGAACCAAGGAAATCAGTGAAAATCATTTTCCTTGCTTCTCCCACAATCTCTTGCACTTTTCCTTTCCAACTTGGGCAGGCAGAATGACTCCAGCAAAGAAGTGTGGCAAGAAGAAGGGCTATTCTGCCATTAGCGAGGTAGTGACCCAACAGTACACCATCAACATTCACAAGGGTGTTCATGAAGTGGGCTTTGAGATGTGTCCCCTCAGGCACTCAAAGAGATCAGATATTTGCCACAAAGGAGATGGGGATTCCAGATGTGCACACTGACACATCTGTCTGGGTCAAAGGCATAGGAATGTCCCAAACAATATCCATGTGTGATAATCCAGAATAGGTGATGAAAATGACAATTCACCAAACAAGCTCTATATTTTGGTTGCCTATGTACCTGTTACCACTTTCAAAAACCTACAATCAACCTGTATGAGAACTGTTGGATCTATCAAATAAAGTTATAAAATCACAAAAAAAAGATTTGCCTTTTTTATCAAATGACTATTAATGCTGTTCCAAACAGCCTCCCTCATTCTTTGCCAAAAAGCTTGTTGAACCAGTTTATTTTCTCTGGGTACATTTCTTCAGCTGCTTCAATCAAACACAATTTAATTAATTTGCCATTGGCAAACAACTTTCCCTGTTTAGCTAACAAATGAGCTACTCAGAAACTACTTTGGTTGCAGTCTCATTTTCATTCATTTTGTAAAGAAATTCTGGTACAATAACTTTTTTTTTTTTTTTTTTTTGAGACTGAGTCTCACTCTGGTGCCCCAGACTAGAGTACTACAGCATTAGCCTAGCTCATAGCAACCTGAAACCCCTGAGTTCAAGTAATCCTCCTGCCTCAGCCTCCTGATTAGCTGGGATTTCAGGTGCCAGCCATAGTACTGGGCTAGTATGTGTGAGTGTGTGTGTGTATTTTAGTAGAGACAGGGTCTCACACTTCCTCTAAAGTACCTTGAACTCCTGATCTCAAGTAATACTCCTGCCTCTGCCTCCTAAAGTGCTAGGATTACAGGCATGAGGCACAGTGCCTGGGCCTGAAAGACGTTTTTAAAAATTTTCTAATATTTCTGAGCATTGTTTCTCAAGAGTTGATAACATTGTATAAGTACTTTGTCCGATAATGTCAATGTATATCATATTCTTTTAGCACAGTGATGGTATCCTTGCAGGGTAAACATAATGCTTTGCCATCTAATCCATAAAAAAAAAAATCTACACTCCACTGTGCCTTAAAAGTACGACATTTAAAGTCTACTTCTCTCTTCTTTTTTGTTTTGACCTGGTGGGTGTGCATTGGTAATAAAAAAAGCAAAATAAAATGCTATGGTTTAACAGTAAATGTGAGACTCCAAACAGCATAGAATTGCCATAGCAGTTCCGCAATTTGCAGTGGTCACAGCAGCCATGTGAGAGTGTTGCCCATGGAAGCCACCACAGACATAGACTGTGCAATGACTGAGCAGGCTGTGTTCCAACAGCTAAAACTTGAATTTCATATGCTATTTATGGGTCACAGAATAATATTCCTTTTTTGTTTTCAGTCAGTTAAAAATTTAAAACCATTCTTAGCTCGTGGACCTTACAAAAATGGCCAGCAGTCTCAATTGGGCCCACTGAACATAGTTTGCCAACACCTGACTTAGATGATTATCATTTCCTTTAATGGTTTAGTTAGAGTCATTGAAACAGACCAGACGACTTCTGAATTACCCACCAATCTGACAGTCTGTTGCGTGTGTCACTGACTACAGGTGCCATAAAGCAATCAAGACCATCAGCTGGGTGAGCATCCATATCCAGCTGGGGCAGGGAAGGGGAGCAGAGGGTGAACAGGAGATAGGAAAGAAAGGGTCTGCCCTCAGGGAGCCTGCAGTCAAGTTAGAGGCACTAAGAGGGGGGCCATTTTAACATACACTTTTAACACTGCTTACAGTCTCTTGAATAGAATCAGTACCCAGTAAATATTTGGTAAAGGAGTAAATGATACATAATGTGGCTATCTTCATACCTAACACAAATTCTGTATAGTCACCACCAGTAAATCCATGGGTTCTGGAATCTGACTGCCTGAACTCAAATTTTGCCACTGCTATTTTTTACTACCTCAATGACCTTAGACAAATCATTTGATATCTTTTAGCCTTAATTTCCTCATTTATAAAATGAGAGTAATAACTTTTTTAATTAAAATTTTATTCAACTTAATATGAGGGTACAATTTTTAGGTTACATTCTTCTCACTTCCAGGATAAAGTTCCCTTTGTAGAAGAGCCCCTCGCCCAGGGGGCGTGTTAGACACTCTCACAATGTGCACACTAGGTGAGATACTGCCTCATGCCCTCCTCCCCCTCTGACAAAGGTCCTCTCCTCTCCCCCTCCTGCTTCCCTCTACCCCCAAACTGGACTATATTTGTGTTTTATTATTCTTAGGGACATGTAATTGTTTATATATTGATTTCATATTAGTATGGAGTGCATTGAATAGTCATCTTTCCATTCTTGTAATACTTTACTAAGAAGTATGTATTTCAACTCCATCCAGGTAAATGTAAAAGATGTAAAGTCTCCATCTCTTTTAATGGCTGAATAATAGTCCATGGCATACATATACCACAGTTTGTTGATCCATTCATGGGTTGATGGGCTCTTAGGTTGCTTCCACAACTTGGCAATTACAAATGGAGTCACAGTAAACATTCTAGTGCAAAAGCCTTTGTTGTTAGATGATGTTTGTTCTTCTGGGTAGATACCTAGTAATAGGATTGCTGGGTCAAATGCAAGGTCTACTTTTAGATCTTTGAGGATTCTCCATACTTCTCTCCAAAAAGCCTCTATGAGTTTGCAATCCCACCAGCAGTGTAGAAGTGTTCTTTTCTCTCCACATCCATGCCAGCATCTGGTGTTTGGAGATTTTGTGATATGGGCCAATCTTGCTGGGGTTAAGTGATATCTTAAAGTGGTTTTGATTTCAATTTTTTTGATGATTAAGGATGATGAGCATTTTTTCATGTTTGTTGGCCGTTGAAGAAGTTTCTGTTCAAATCTCTTGCCCATTTATAGAGAGGGTTGTTTGCACTTTTTTATTGTTTAATTTGTATTCTCTGTAGCTTTTGTCATATTCATAATCTGCAAAAATCTCCCATTCTGAAGTCTGTCTGTTTGCTTTGTTTGTGGTACCCTTAGCTGTACAAAAGCTTTTTAGCTTGATCAAATCCCAGTTATTTATTTTCAGTGTTGCTGCAATTGCTAGGGGGGTCTGGCTGTCTCATAAGTTTATTGTAAGCATCAAATGAGATAATAGATACAAAGCACTTAGCATAGAGTCTAAAGATCTCAATAAATGTTAGCTGGAAGTATTATTATTACTAGAGAAAGAAAGATCAATGGGACCCTGAGGAATGAGAGTAGGCCTCCTAGAAGAGATGGATATTAATAGCAAGGAGACCATTTAAACTAGAGCAGGGGATATCTGATGGGGAATTGAAGTCAGAAATAGGGGACAGGTGAGATTATGAAGACCCAGGCATAGAAAGGTATCCTGCTACCAAGGCCTGGTGCCCACCCTAACCAGTGAGGCTGGTGACACAGAACAGGAGAGCATGAAGGGCCCACCCCATGTCCCACTCCTGGCTGTGGCTGGTCATAAACAGATGTCCCTGACACCTGTCACATTTCTTACAATTTCATCAGATGTCACATACCTAACCTCTGTTGTCACAAGGCCCTGTAATGGAGAAAGGTGGGGTCCCAAGGACATGACTTAACACCCAAAACAACCGTGCCCAGATTTCCCAAACAGTAGCCAGTGTGGCCCTAAGAAAAATAGAACTGTTGCCTCAGTGTGAGGCTTAGCAGGGCACTTTGTCAGGTAGGTCCCCTAATTTAGGAGGAGCTAGAAGCTTTTAAACTATGGTGGTGTCCTTAATCCTAAAATGTCGTTAATACACTGTAACACTTCCGTGTTCTTATGTGTATATGAATGGCAACAGCTATTATCTTTATTGAATCAGTCATAATGCCTAATTCAACAAGAAATGTGAGATGGTGGCCAGGCATGGTGGCTCACGCCTATAATCCTAGCACTCTGGGAGGCCAAGGAGGGTAGATTGCTTGAGCTCAGGAGTTTGAGACTAGCCTTAGCAAGAGCAAGACCCCATCTCTAAAACTAGCCATGCATTATAGCAGGTACCTGTAATCCCAGCTATTTGGGAGGCTGAGGCAATAGGATCGCTTGAGCTGAAGAGTTAGAGGTTGCTGAGAGCTCTGACTCCATGGCACTCTACTGAGGGTGGCAAAGAGAGACTCTGTCTCAAAAAAAAAAAGAAAAATAGGAAATGTGAGATGGGGAAGAACTTAAAAGTTGAGGAGATATTTATCAAAGAGAAGAGTGGACAGAAGACAAGAACAGAGGACTAGAATGAGGAAAAGACCAACTCCAACTCAGGTTTCCGCTTCCAGATGGGATGGTGTCCTGCTCTGAGCTGCCATGGCATCCTGGAATGTTCTAATGTAGCATCACTCTCTCTCTTGGGTAACCCTGTACCTTTCTCCTTTTTCAGACTGAAAGGTCCACAAAGTCATGGATCCTGTCTGTCTTGTTCATAAAAGTCCCCAGTGTGTAACGTTTACTGAGTTAACTGGATAGCCTGGGGCAGGGAAGGAAAAGACTCAGCAACACACAGTTGCTTGCAAATAGCAAGGCTGCAGAGAACCCACCAGGCCTCTGGCCAGCCCAGACAGAAACTTCCCATCCTTCAAGGCATTACCAGAGCAGTCCCTGCCCCCACTCATCCAGTACAAGTCACCACCTGCCCCTGCCCCTGCCCCCAGCCTCCTGTCCCAGCCCCTATCCTCCCCACCGCTTACTTCTCACCGCAGTGCTTGGTACTGACTGACATAATGACACATGTTTCTTATGTGTTTACTATATGTCTCCCAGCCTAGCATACAAAAGCTTTATGAGGGTGAGATTTTACTGCTGTAACTTCCCTTTCTAGAACAGTGCCTGCTGCCTAGTAGGTTGTCAATAAACCTTGGTTAAATGAACAAACCCTAGAATGAATGAACTTCTCCATCCCAAGGTCTACAGTGGTCCCCGAACTTCTCAAATGTCAACCCCTTCCTCTGGGGTTTCTTCCCTGTGTCCTCACTCCTGAAGACCTGTGGGAAATGTAGGTCCCTTGCTCTGTACACCTCCCTCTGCTCTCAACCACCCCTATTCCTTGCCTCCTCCTCCTCTCTTTCACTGCACTAGCACATGGGAACATCCACAATAGCCAACTGGAAATAAGCCCTAGGTGCACTCACCCAAGAACCTGCCTTCAACAAAGGCCCCAGGGATGGAATGAAGGAAAGCTGAGGAAACCCCCGTGCCAGACAGCCGGGGATGGCACCTAGAGCTTCCAGAAATCTACTCATGGGTTCTTACATTCTAGCAGGCACCACTTCTTGGAGCAAGGAGTTCCCCTACCATGTGTCCTACTGTATAAAGTAAAACTTCTTTCTCTTTTTCTTAAACTTAGCCTTAAAGGGATGGGAACTTCCTTATTCTAATGCTTTAGGTAATTGTGAGTGTGGCTATGTTCATATAACATAGACCTTTCTTGATCTTATCAGTTTCCACTTCTCCCTTCTCTGTTGTTATCCCCTCTAAATGAAGAGACACAGTTCACTACTAAACATCATCAGTGAACATTCACCTGCCCTGGCAGAGCACCTGCCATATGTGGCACTGTTCTAGGCACTGAGACTGCAAAGCGCTCACTATATAGTGTGGGGAGAGGTAATAAATAGGTAAATATGTACTAAGCTAGGTCCTAGTGATACGTGCTAAGAAGAAAAATAAAGCAGGGTACGGAAATAGTTAAAAAATAGTGACAAGTGGGAGAGGTTTGCTGTTTTCTACAGAGTGGCCAGGAATAATTCTCTGTAAAGATACCATCTGAAGAGCCCTAATTGAAATGAGGAATTAAACTATGCAAGTGTTGGAAGAAATAGCACTCCAGACAGTAGGAACAGCAAATACAAAGGCCTGAGGTAGGAGATCCCAGATGTCTACCTCCTAGTTACCTTCTGCTAAAATTTTCAAATTACTTCTCACAATTTGAGTGGCATCCATCATTTGCATCTCCTTTTCAAGTTACTCCCCCCAAGACTTTTCCCAAGGACATGCTCTGTGCCAGGCCCTGAGCTGCGAGCTAGGGACACAAAAATGAATGAAGCACCAGCAGAGCCCTAAGGAAGCCCACAGCTCTGCAGCAAGGGAGGAATGAGCTCTGCCCAGGAGGCGGCAGCACCCAGAGGACAGACACAGCCAGAAGGCTGCGCACAGAGGTGCACACCAGGGAGGATGGACACGGCCAGGAGGCTGTACCCAGGAGTGCACACTGGCACCGGAGGAGGGACATGGCCAGAAGGCTGCGCACAGAGGCGCCCACTGGCACCGGGAGGGTGGACATGGCCAGAAGTTTGCACACGGAGGCGCACACTGGCACCAGGAGAACTGACAGAGTCAGAGGGCTGCGCACCGAGGTGCACACCGGCACCAGGAGGGTGGACATGGCCAGAGGGCTGCGTACAGAGGCAGACACAGCTAGAGGGCTGCACACAGAGGCGGACACCGGCACAGGGAGGACTCACACGGCCAGAGGGTTGCGCACAGAGGCGGACACCCACACAGGGAGGATAGACACGGCCAGAGGGCTGCACACAGAGGCGGACACCAGCCCAGGGAGGACTCACACGGCCAGAGGGTTGCGCACAGAGGCGGACACCCACACAGGGAGGACAGACACGGCCAGAGGGCTGCGTACAGAGGCAGACACAGCTAGAGGGGCGGACACCGGCACAGGGAGGACAGACACGGCCAGAGGGTTGCGCACAGAGGCGGACACCCACACAGGGAGGACGGACACGGTCAGGCTGAGCACAGAGGCGCACACCGGCACAGGGAGGACGGACACGGTCAGAAGGCTGAGCACAGAGGCGCACACCGGCACAGGGAGGACGGACACGGTCAGAAGGCTGCGCACAGAGGCGGACACCAGCACAGGGAGGACAGACACGGCCAGAGGGTTGCGCACAGAGGCGCACACCGACACAGGGAGGACGGACACGATCAGAAGGCTGCGCACAGAGGCGAACACCAGCACAGGAAGGACGGACACGGCCAGAGGGTGGCGCACAGAGGCGCACACCGGCACAGGGAGGACGGACACGGTCAGAAGGCTGCGCACAGAGGTGGACACCGGCACAGGAAGGATGGACAGGCCCAGAGGGCTGCGCACAGAGGCGCACCCCGGCACAGGGAGGACGGACACGGTCAGAAGGCTGCGCACAGAGGCGCACACCGGCACAGGGAGGACGGACACGGTCAGAAGGCTGCGCACAGAGGCGCACACCGGCACAGGGAGGACGGACACGGTCAGAAGGCTGAGCACAGAGGCGGACACCAGCACAGGGAGGACGGACACGGCCAGAGGGCTGCACACAGAGGCGCACCCCGGCACAGGGAGGACAGACACGGCCAGAGGGCTGCACACAGAGGCGCACCCCGGCACAGGGAGGACAGACACGGCCAGAGGGCTGCACACAGAGGCGCACACCGGCACAGGGAGGACAGACACGGCCAGAGGGTTGCACAGAGGCAGACACCGGCACAGGGAGGATGGACACAGCCAGAAAGCCATGCGTGGAGGTGCACACCAAGCATGTAGTCAAGGGGCCACATTCTTATTCCAGGAGCCCACTGTTCCTGAGAGATAATTTGAGTTGGTTTAAAGAATGATAATTAAGTAGCTACTGCATGCTAAGTGACCATATGTCCAGTATCATGCTAAAACTTATACATATAGAAAAATAATATTGAAAGCAGCTAAGATGCCTGGATTGCCTAGGATAGGCCAGCAGAGTTCTAAGCTCTCTGCTGTCACAACGACTCTACACTATGAGAGTGATAATAAGAGACCCACAAAGACTAACAATATCTTATATGTTCACAATCTAAAGATGGACATTTATTGAGTGAGAAGAAGAGAAAGGTGGATATTGGGTTTGTTGAGATAACCCTAGAACCAAAATACTAGCATGACATAATGGACAAGACTTTGTGCATTCTGGGAAGGCAGGTGAGACCAAGATCCTATAACAAAATCAAGCAACGGCTGGTTTTTGAAAGTAGCGACTGGATTCCCCATTAAGCTGAAGCTGCTGACCTGGTGTCTGGGACCAGGCCATCAAGGCTGTGCTGAATCAGCACACACAGTTTGCAGAATAGGTAAACACCTGCTTAAGGGCACTACCTCTACAGCACTTACATCAGTTCTCTCTTCCTAGAAGAATCTTTAAAGCCAGTTCTTCTGACTCCAGGTTCAACTTCTGTTCTCTACAGGGCAGTTTGTGTGCTTCTCCCTAAGTGTATTATTTTGTGCTGTTCTATGATGGTACTCATGTCACTTTCCTGTCTACTCCAGACAAAAGAGAGATGGTCACCAAATCACAACTGAATGAATGATGAAAACTATCTTCCCCTGCTTCCCTCTGCCTTCCCCATTTGTGACTTTTTCCATTGTGAAAATTTTCTACCTCCTCTTCTTCAAGATGTACTTGACAAGAGCTTACTGGTGATGCTAGGTGGCCACACAATTGTATTATGAAAGGCCTGTTTATGCCAAAGCAGAGAGTGCAGCTTAAAACAAATTCTACAAATGGACAGTGAGGTAGATGAGAAATTACTCAAGGGTACAATGTATATTATTTGAATAAGAGATACACTAAAAGCCCACACTTCACCACTATCCAATATATTCATGTAAAATTATACTTGTACCCCTTATATTTATAGAAATAAAAAAAATGGCCTATTCTCCACAGTCCATATCCTCAAGACTCAAATTAAAAGCACAAATCTTAACATCATAGAGTTCCTCCATGGCTTCTCAAATAGGGTTGTTCAAGGAACATCTCACCACTGTGGGTGACTAACATGTATATTAAATCATAATAGAAATTAATCTGTGCTCATAAAGTACTTGAGCCCTTGACACGTTCTATAAATGGAGGCCTAAATAAACTTAGCAATGTATCTGAGGGGATCAGGATCTCTGAGGCCAGGTGGGTTCCAGAGTGGTGATAAATGGCCATGCCACTTCGAAGGGAAGTGATGCACATGCTGACTACATGCTCCCCTGTGCCAGGTGTCAGGCTGCACACTCATGTACCTGGGCTCATTTCATTTCCACACCAATCTTGGGCAGAGCTGGAATTGCCCTGCAGATAGATCTGCCCAAACCTTAAGCTCATGTGCTATCTGCGTTGGTGGCATCAGTGCATGTGACTATAAGAAAGAGCACAAGTAGACAGGACTAGAAAGATTCCACTCCGTATCACATACTTGTGTTGGAAAGTTTGAATTCTACCTATTCAGACTACTAACTTCTTGTATGACCCTGTGTGATCTTGTGAAAATCCCATCCTGTCTCCTAATACTAAATTTTGACCTCTTCAAAGGCAGGAATGGGTACTTCAAACTGTCCTATGAAGGCTGAGAGGCTAAAGGTGCAGGGTCTTTGGTCCTTCCAAATGACAGGGAACTTTGCTGCACTCACTGTCACTGGCCTGCCTCCTCTCCTCTTGCACAGCAGCAGGAGCAACCTGGGAAGCCACACAGATGGATGGAGACAAGATGCCCAGATGGGCGGCCAGGTCTTGCTGACTTTGACCAGCCACGTGGTGTGGTGTCACGACAAAATCCTGCTAGGCCCTTCCCTCAGCTGTCACTTTTTCTTCCCTTCCTCCCCTAAACCCCGAACTGTGCTGCCCTGTCCTTCCCTCTGCTCCTAGAATGAGAATACGCTACTGATTCTGATGCTGCAAGAAGATAATGATTTTTTTCCTGTAGGGTGACTAGGGCCACATGAAGCTTTTGAGTCCACAATAAAGGGATTGGGGATTAAGGGAGGATGAGTGAGCAGAACTCCCATGGCAAGGTGGTGTGGTAACTGAGCCAAATCATGCTGAGGCACACACAGGGTGTGAAGCAGTGAGGCGTAGGCGTTGTGGGCAAGAGCAGCAGAAGAGAGAGAGCTTGTCTGGGCTGGTCCCACTATGGTGGAAGAATTGATGATGATGGAATTTTGCTCTCACCTGAAATCTGGCCCCCAGTTCTGCCGTAATCTCTTCCCAGAATCTCTTTTGACTGTTAATGGGTCTGTCTTCCTCATTAAGCATTTGTCAAGAGGATAAATGAATAAAGGAATGAATGAACAAGCCAACCAGTGAAGAAAATGCTCACTTGATCTCCAACCCCTTGATTATTCCTTCTTGTTTCTTGACTATGCTGAAATTTTGTTAGGTGGATATGATAAGGCGGCGTATCATTCATGGGACCAGGCAATAGATCACAGAAGATTGGGAATAGTAGCCTTCTCCAGTCCCAGAAAATCTCCACCAAAGCCTCTAGTGGCCTCTAATACTCTTGCTGTGCTTTGCCAGCAAAGATCTCATAAACATTACTTTCTTCCTAACTCAAACCTTTGTGATAGCTCCCTGGTCTCAGGTCCCTGGATCTAGCATCCCATAGTGCTTGACAGCTAGGGGAGTGAGACACAGGCATGAACTTTTGGGGGACAGTGGGCCATCTGTTCCCCTGAGGATAGCCTTGGAACTGACATCTGCCACAAATGGCCTGGCCTACCTGGATCAGAAGAGGGTAACATGACCTACGGAGGCCCTGATGAGTCTACATCTTACCCATCCCTCCTTTCAGCTCCCAAACTCCCCATAAAATTGGGATGCATTCAGCTGCCCTGCGGTAAGAGCTGTGACTCTGAAGCTGTGCCTCACATCCCACCTCTCAGCTGGGTCTGAAAACATTAGCATCCAGCTATTTCTGGGGAAACTAGCTTAGTTCCTCTATTTTTTCTACACATATACCCCTCAAGATGCCAGCAGCCATTCCCCAGTCTCCTGAGATTAGCATGGTCCACCACTGGTTTAGCATCCAACCCTGCCTTCTTGCCCCACACTCTGTAAGTTTCTATAATCTTCATATGGTGCATTATTCTCATTTTCCCAGAAGTCAAACAATTTCAAATAAGTTCTAAATCCCAAATAATAACTCCTCAGGGAACATACACCGGCAGAGGTGAAAAGTCATCCAGTTCAGTTACCAGCTGGGGAACCAGCACTATGGCAGGAAGCATGGAAGAATCAGAAGGGGAAATTGAAGTCTCTGCCCTCATAGAATGCATCTAATTCAGAAGTAAGAATTATGCATAGGAAACAACAGAAAGTCTTCAACAGCAGCATGCAGTAAGAGCTTAGTTGAATATTGCAGAATCCTTCTCTAACCCAGGCACATAACCAGAGAAAGCCAGCTAATCTCACATTTAAAGAACACCTACCGTGTGGGTCACAAAGAGAACTTATAAGAAATAGGGAGAGGAAGGAAGAGAAAGTCTAATGTGACAGACAGGCAGGGACACAGCTACCTACAGAATACAAAAGACAACACTTTAAACACTGTGAGAGGACCTTGGAGAGAATAGTCTGAATGGGAAGACTCAGAAAAGTCTTTACAGAAAAGACAAGTACTTAACTGTGTTTAAAATGGGTAGAATGTTAATGGATAGAGATAGGGAGAATAGGATTGGAGGAAAAAGCAGTGTGAATAACGAGAATGAAGGGGGGGGTGCAGGGTCAGACGGAGAACATCAAGGAGCCCAGAGTGGGTGGGAAAGTGAGAACTTGGAAAACTGAAAGGATCTGCCTGGAAGCCCTCAAATAGCATCTTAAGAATTTTAGGCTTAGGGCAGCGCCTGTGGTATAGGGAGTAGGGCACTAGTCTTATATACCGAGGGTGGCAGGTTCAAACCTGGCCCCAGCCAAAACTGCGACAACAACAACAAAATAAATAAATTAAAACTAACAGCAAATTTTAAAAAAATAATAATTTGGGGCTTAATTTTTATGGAAATGCTAACCTTTTGTTCTTATAGGAAATGATAACTTTTCTTGAGAAGAGAGAATTCCTCTGGGAATAATGTGAAAATAAATTAGAAAGGAACATTGGAGGCAGACCATCTGTGGATAATTACACAATAGTCTTTGCAAATAGTAACCAGGACCTCTCCTGAGAGATAGCAGGTATAAAGGTGAAGAGGAAAAAGAGACAGGAAACAAGTTTGTATAGAATCTGAATGCAGAAAGTCCGCTGGGGGCACAGACTTGCAGAGGTCAAAGTCGTCTAATTCATCCAATTGTCACTTCATACCCCTCTCTAGGAGGAAAATTGAGTCAAAAGTAGAAATGTCTTTCCCAAGTTCACAATGAAAGTAAGTGCAGGCAATAACTAAGAAAATGACGTGAAGGCTATGTTAACCAGTTTCATGAAGATATTTCAAATTGTATATGAAAACATCACACTGTACCCCATGATTGCATTAATGTACACAGCTATCATTTAATAAAAAATAAAAAAATTTAAAAAAAGAAAGTAAGTGCAAGGCCGGGAGGAGGCCCCAGGGTTTTCAATCCAAGGGTTCTCTTGTGCACCATCATGCACAGTCAGGAGGAAAGGCTCACTGTTCTTGAAAGGGGCACAGGCACACACCGTAGTATCAGCTTCCACACACTAAATTCCCCAAGTTCATCTCTCCTCCTCCTGATGGAGTTGAGCCAGGGAGTGGAAGGGTGGCAGCGAGAGAACTGCAAACTCCGAAGGCACCCAAATGAATCACCAATGCCTAAAATGCAATGGAAGTGTCACAGAGCACAAAGCTATTTGCCTGTCTTCCTTACCCCATTCCCTCCACTCCCTCCCTCCACTCCCTCTGTGCCTATGGATCTCT
>NW_003852569.1:681377-690470 GCF_000181295.1 Otolemur garnettii
CCCGGCAAGTGCAGAGCCACAGCTGTTACTCCACAGCCTCTGCCTTTGCCCAGCTGCTCCTCGGCCAGGCAGGTTTGGCCTGTTGGTATCCTTAAGTCAAGGCTTTAAACCAACCACTCCTCTCCAGAACATTACTAAAAACAACTCAGAACAGTGCGCTGGTTCCTCAAAAAGTTAAACATGTGACCTAACAATCCCACTCCTAAGAACATGCTCACAAAGACTGAAACATACATCCACAAAAAATGTGCACGTGAACTTTCACAGGGACAGCATTCAAATGACCTCAGGTGCAAACAATCTGAATGTCCACCTGTGTCTGAATGGACAAGCAAAATGCAGCACACTGCCTCCCCATGTGGTGAGGTGTCACTGAGACGGAAAGGAGGTAGTGACGTCAGCTACAGCTACAGCGTGCATAAACCTTGGAAACATTGCTAAGGGAGAGAAGCTAGTCCCAAAGACAACAACTGGTCTGATTCCACTTGGATGAGATATGGAGAAAAAGCAAATCTATAGAGATGAAAAGCAGGCAGGTGGCTGCCAGGGCTAGAAAGGGGCTGACTGGGCAAGACTGCTAATGGGTACAGGATTCCTTTGCGGGAGGGGGACAAAATGTTCTAAAATTAGACTTTCATGATGGTTGAACAATACTAAATAACCCCAAGCTGCACACTTTAATGGGTTAATTGTGTAGTGTATGAATTATGTCTCAATAAAGCCCTTTAACAAGAAGAAAAAGAAAAAGCACAGAAACCTGACCTGCATGGCTGAAACTCTGCCATATTCAACTACTTTTGTCTACATTAACCACATGCTAGGGATTTACCTTCAACTCCCATGGATGTGCTCAGCAATGATTTCTGACACTTTCTAGCTCATCTCATTGGGTGGAAGACACAGCCTCAGATGTTGGTGGGGAGGGGAGGATGGTAGGCACTTGTGTCCAAACCAAAGCCTAAAGCAGAGGCAGAGGCTGGCTGCAAGCTGGGCACGAGGAGCATAGCTCCAGACTAAAACTATTTCGTATTTTCTGACAGAGTTAAAATACTGCTGATACCAGTGTCACCTTCAAAAACCACTGACTCCCACAGATGTCATTAAAAGGGAAATGGCCTATAATTAACAGGAAAGTAATTTGCCAGTAAGAAAAGATTTTAAAACAGGAACTTATATGTAAGATGATAATAAATGACCTTTCGATATCAAGAAATCTCAAAGGGTTTTATGTCTATTAATTAGTCCCACTCCTCTCCAGAGGAAAGTTGTCATTTGCCCCATCTGCAGTTTATCCACCTGCTTAATGCCGAAGGGCTAAGCAGAATAAAGTGCCTGCCCCAGCATTAAACAACGGGACTTCCCTGGTAACACAGCAGCCATCCTCTGGATCCTGTGAGTTTCATCTCAAAAAATAGACATCCCACATGTCAAAAGAAGGAAAAAGGAAGTCTCAGGGTTCCATGGTAATTATCCTTAATGGTTTGGCCAAAACATGACAAGGAGACTTCCTGAAAACTCTATTAGTTAAAAACAGCGCCTGTCACACCCACTGGCACATCTACATTCCAAAGGACAGGGACAGCAGAGTTTTGCAACCACCTCAAGAACTGAAGGGTATAGGCAATGGATGGAATGTCTTCAGTCTCGTCCCAAACCAATCCTCAGAGGTGTCACTTGTAAAGACAGAAAGGTATTTTTTCCATGTAGGTTTTCTTTTTGGAAGTGTAAGTATCTGTCTTATCTCTGAAGACAGAGATTATGAGCTCCTTCAGTGCCGGAATCATTTGGGTTCTGGAGCAGCATAGGAAGGTAATAAATATTCAGCTGGTTAAGTGGTCAGGAGATTCTCGTTTCAAGGTTGGATTCCTCCCTAGCATGTCATAAGAAAGTTACTTTGGTCTTACTCACTTCAGTCTATGTGGAAACCTATTTCTGTCACTGGGTGGTGGGCAATCACCAGTCCTATTTCAAAAGAGGCAGTACAGCAAGGGTTGCAAACAATGGCTTTAGAATCAGGAAGACGCTGTAAGCTGTCTGAGCAAGTTATCTATCCTTCTCTGAGCCTCAGTTTCCTTGTTTAAAAAAATGAACAACACTCTTGCCTCATGGGGTTGTTGTGGGAATTAAATAACATATATAAAATGCTTAGCACATAATGCTTAGCCCTAGAACACAATAAGACCTCAATAAATTTTAGCTTAAAAAAATATTGCCTGTGAGACGACAGGTCACACTCCAATGTGACCACATTAAAAGCAGCAAAACTCACTGGAAAACCATGAACAAAAATAGTATAAGTCCTCAGGCAATTTACAAAGGCTGGTGCAGTGACGGAACACCCATAACTGCCTTCCTGGTTTTCCTCAGAGGAACTTTGAGAATCACAAATTTCTGAGTTCTTTGTCAAATTTGTGAATAAAGCGAAGTTAAAATAGTATCTATCTCTATAGCCACTGCTGACCCTGAGATTAGAATTACAGAATCTTAGACTGTTAATGCCAAAAGAAAGCTCCAATCCTCTCTCGTTACAGGTAAAGAAACTCAAGGCGGGAATGTTAAGTGCTTTACCTAAAATACCCAGCAAATTCCATGATTCCTTAAATGTATCTGCAGCCTCCCCTTCTTCCCATTAATCAACCTCTCTCTACCCCAGTGATTTTCAACTTGTGTGCCATGCAAGGGTCTTAGGTATGCCAAGAAATTTTTTAAAGACAATTGATTAAATTGTTTTCAAAAGAAGTTCAAAGAACAGTAAGTATATTCTTTCTTTTTTTCTTTTTTTTTCTTTTGATCAACACAATTTAAGTGTGCCATGAAAGTTTAACTATAGGTTCAAATGTGCTGTGAGATTAAAAAAAAAAAAAAAAAAGGTTGAAAAATACTGATCTACCCAATCAGTAACAGGGTGAAGCAACTGGAACTACAGAGAAGGGTCTCGTGTATCCCAGTGAGAATGAAAGTTCTTTGAGGACAAGGACTAGCTTTTATCTCAGTGTCTACACAAATCAACATAGTTCTCCGTTCTTCCTCTAGGAACTTATTAAGTGTTACATGAACACATACATAGTCCTACTGTTAACATAATCTTTCCCTCCACTGCAAAATCAGGCAGAGAGAATGGCTGATCTAACTGAACAAAGCAGGTACAGGGAGCCCTGAAACATGTCAGCAGAAAGGAGCCGCCGTTGTCTTTACCCCCTGCCCATTCCATCCCCTTACTTGTCTCTAAGGCCAATCAGGTCTTGTCTAGGTCTTTGATTCTAACAGCTGAGAAGAGACATAATTGAAGACCACTAAGCAGAGATGCAAAAGCAGAAAGAGAATCTTAGCACAACCCAGCTCTCAGGATTTATAAACAGACTTAAGAAAGTCCTGACCCCAGACAGCCAAAGGTGCAAGCTGGAGGGAGGATAAGAAGACTCCAAAAGGCAGAGACCCTGAAGAACATCAGTAGGGAGGGGCACCCTACCGGCTCTTCAGAAGTTTAATTTCTTCAGTCTGCTATAGTTCTTCTAGCTACTGAGACTTGAACTCATGGAGTCCTTCCTGGCTTCTCTGCTCTTATCTAATCTCTTCCCAAACCCCACTCATTCTTTACTGTTGCTTTCCATCTACCTGCCAGGTCAAAGCCCTTGTTACTGCTCACCTGGGTCATCAGACAGACCCCTAACTGATCTTCCTGCTGAGATACTCCTCTTTCCAATTCATCTTACAGACTGCAGTCCAGGGTGATCATCTTGTCCCAGGTTGCCCAGAACTATCTCAGATTTAACACTGCAAGGTTTATGTCCTGGAAAATCCTTTAGTCCCAGGAAAATTCAGACAGTTAACCACCTACTTCAGTATGATTAACATCTTCCTGCAAATAATACTTTGATCATGTCATTTTCCTCACCAAAATGACCCCTGCTTCCCATTTCTCATTAAAATAAACCCTAAACAAGGCCCCAAATCTTCCTCAGAGAATGCATAAGAAACTATATTGGGCTGGGGTAAGGAGGCAAGCATGCAAGGTTTGGCTTTTGTCTTAGTCCTGGAACGCCTGTGGCAAGTCACTCCATGTAGATGAGTCTCAGTTTCCTCACCTATAAAATTAAGAGACTAAGACTAGGTTTTCCTTTCAGTTCCAAAATTTTCTAAAACTATTTTTCTATTTACTGTCTGATCCAGCCAGCGCTACCAGCTCACTCTAATACAAACACAATATACAAATTTTCACCTTAGTACCTTTGATCCTTCCCTTCCTCCCACTCAACAATTCTTGGCTTTTCTCTCTGTCCACCTGAATCCTTTGAGGAACAGCACAAATCTCACCTCATAAGAGAGTCCCAGGCCAGCCCTAGGACTCCACATACATCCAGGTTTTCTAAAGATCAGCACTTAGCATGTCCTACCCTTCCTTAGTCCTCAAAGTCTTTTCTAGGATTGACATGGTGGCTTACACCTGCAATCCTAGCACTCTAGGAGGCCAAGGCAGGAGGATCACTTGAGCTCAGAAGTTTAAGACCAGCCTGAGCAAGAGTAACATCCCATCACTATTAAAATTTAGAAAATAAAATTAGCAGGGCATTGTGGTACCTGTAGTCCCAGCTATTCAGAAGGCTGAGGCAGGAGGATTAGTTGAACCCAGGAGTCTGAGGTTGCTGTGACCAAGGCTGACACCATGGTACTCTAACCTGGGCAACAGAGTGAGATTATATCTCAAAAATAATAATAATTATATAATAAAATTTTTTTCTGCATGAAACTTCTTCTTTAGATAGACTTTATATAGACTCCTAACTGGTCTCCCTGCTCAGATAATTCCTCTTTCAAATTCATCCTACACAGTCCAGGGTGTGGACTGAACTAAAATATCTCTACACTTTTGTGATTTTCTTGCAGAATCCTGACTGGTACATGAATATATAGGGAAAAAGTCCAAACAGAGACCTAAATATGAGACAAAAGTAGAAATACAGGTGAGTGTAGAAGTTTTTGCACCTCGTACAGATTCTTCTATGCTTCTATAATCCAATACTTTGCTTATCCCAAAAACATTTTCTAAGACTATCCCATACTTAAGACATTGTGCTGGCAGGCCAAGGTGTGAAAATAGGAAATAAATGGAGGCCCAGAGGTCTCACAGCACCTCTGTCTCACAGTGTCACAAACATCCACATTGTCCCTCAACTCCAACCTTATAATAAGACTTAAAAGATTCAAGTGGTGGCTGTTCCACCATCAGCATCCCCCACTCCCAAAACTATCATGTACCTACTTCTCCCACTAGCTCTTGGAGCTGCTAAATGAAAAAGAACAGCAACTCAAATCAGGTCAATAGATTCATGTACAAACATCTGCCTAAAACTATAGTCTGGCCCAATGCACAGGCTATTCCCAACATGACAGATGAATCTCTTCCCGGAACTATAGTCTGGCCCAATACACAGGCTATTCCCAACATGACAGATGAATCTCTTCCCAGAACTATAGTCTGGCCAAATACACAGGTCATTCCCAACATGACAGATTTCTGTGACTGCACAGATATCCTCCTTCAGTATGAGTGGACTGCTGTCTTCTATTAGTTTTGGCAAATGACATATATTAAGGATGAAGTCAGTCAACACCTCTGTCTTATGGGAGCCCCCCCACCCACCCCAGCACGTACACACACATTCCTCTAATTAAACGGGGCTGGGACTTGAACAGTGTCACCTACTTTAATGACAAACAGGTTCATGAGCAAGTGAGGGAAGTAAATAAACCAAACGGTTTGCAGTGGGAGAAGTCAAGCAGGGCTGAGCTGGGCTGAGCTGGGCTGGGCTGGGCTGGACTGGGCCGGTCTGGGCCAGGCCCCAAGTGATTTAGGCTCTGCCACAGAATGGGTGTCTCCTGGGATGGCCCAGTTGGATCATTAAGCCCCCTATAAATAGGATGGGTTTTCAGGCCTCCAGTATCTTCTCTGTCTTCCAAATCTTCTGCTCATCTTCCACAAACAGGTAAGACATTCACAGGGGAGAAATGGCAGTGTCTGCAAGGCTCCTGAGAGCAACTGTAATGTGCCAGGTTGAGGGGGTCTGACACTTCTCTCTGTGGGCAATTGCCCTGGGTACCTTTCTGGTTCTATCTGAGAATATGATGGTAGCTGGGGTGACCTATTTCTGTGCCTGTAAATTACATGTGCCTTTGCCTCAATGTGACCTAGGCATTCCAAAACCAAGGGCTAGAGTTATTGATAAATAGCTTGGTCTTCCATAGAGGGGACATTTACTTTTTTTGAAAGGTAAAACCCTACAGTTCAGCCTCATCAGAGCCAAGGCCCTGGGCCATAAAGCCTGGCAATATTCAAGTCTCCTTTCAATGAATTGCCACGAGGGATTCCCCTTGTCCCGTGAAATCCATTATTTGCTACTTATCTTTATAGATATCACCGTATGTTCAGTGGGCTCTGCAGTTGGGGCTTTAGTTTGGAGGTCTATAAATCTAGTAACTGCCAATAACTAGAATTTCCATATCAAGAAAAAATATTATAGAGATCCAGATCCCAAAAGACTCAACTCTCCCAGCATGGCGGCTGTGGACTTAACTGATAATATATACTTCCTATCACCTGTGCAGTTAATTTGTCTGTGTATCCACTTGCTGTTTTTGTCTGTAAGGATTTTTGTATTTATTGATTTCATTTTATAAGCATGTCCCAAAATGACCATCCAGGAGCTGTTCAGTGGACTCTTGTTTGTCTCCTCCAGTGTAGTAGTTGTTGGTGGAAAATTCTGTCCCAATTCTGGCTCTGCTTCTGTGGGCTTTCTGATCTCCCTTACGTTTTGTCCTGAGAGTCTCAATCAAACAAGTCCCACCCAGAGTAGAGGGTAGGGTACGTAAAGTGTCTACCATATAATTTTTGTTTTTTAGGAAATTGTCTTTTTTTCTAGAAAGAGGTACATAATTTGCATCCACCTCCCACTGTAACACATGATATCTAGAGCCTGAGTCAAGGTGTGCAAGTGAGAAGGTTCAAGACACCAGTGCATATTTGATATTTTCCTCCTATTTGAATTTCCTTTTTTTTTTTTTTTTTTTTTTTTGAGACAGAGTCTGACTCTGTCACTCTGGGTAGAGTATCATGACTTCATAGCTCACAACAACCTCAAACTCTTGGACTCATGCAAGCCACTTGCCTCAGCCTCCCAACTAACTGGAACTATAAGTACCCACCACAATGCCTTGCTAGATTTTCTATTTTTAGTAGAGATGGGGTCTCGCTCTTGCTCAGGCTGGTCTTGAACTTCTGAGATCTAGTGATCCACCCACCTCACCCTTTCAGAATGCTGGGATTACAGGTGTGAGCTACCATGCCCAGCCTGAAGTTTATTTCTTTTCTTTTCTTTTTTTTTTTTTTTAGACAGAGTCTCATTATGTCAGCCTCAGTAGAGTGCAGTGGTATCCCAGCTCACAGCAACCTCAAACTCCTGGGCTTAAGCAATTCTCTTGCCTCAGTCTCCCATGTAGCTAGGAATACAGGTGCCTGCCGCAATGCCTGGCTGTTTTTCTGTTGCAGTTGTCATAGTTGTTTAGCTGGCCTGAGCCGGGTTTGAACCGAACAGTCTCAGTGTACGTGGCTGGCACCGTAACCACTGTGCTATGGGGACCAAGCCTTATTTCTTAAGCTTCTTTTCCAGATCAAGAGGAGTGACTTTTCCCCTGGAAATGATGTCTCCCAGTCTTTATCCTGAACACAGATAAAGTCTTGCTTTTTCTTTTAGGTTCACTAGTACTTGTTAAAATGACTCAACTCCTAAATAGCATACTCCACATAATAGAGGTGTTCCAGAAACATGCCCAAGAGGATGGAGACTGTGCCTCACTGTGCAAGAAGGAGTTGAAGCAGCTCCTCTTGGTTGAGTTTGGAGACATCCTCCGGGTAAGATACATAGACACCTGGCCCCATGAAGTCAAATGTGAATGACTCTGACATGTGTGTCCAGAGTTTAATGCTTTGAATTTGTTTTATTTGGTCCACCTGCTAACAAAAAGAATTTCAGGCCATTTTTTAGTAGTTCTCTCCCAGCATACACACACACACACACATGCACATGCACATGGGCACAAGCACATCTGAGTTTGAACCAGATGGAATACAACTTCAAAGTAACAGGGAACAATTTCTCAGAAGGAAACTGTACAATCATATCTGTATTTTATATTTTTGAGCTATTCACCCATCTCATGCATTCATTCAATCAATCAATCAATCAAGAGTCACTGAGCACCTACTCCCTGCCAGTACCATCCTAGGCACTGCAGATGAACATGAATAAAAACAAGAATAAAATTAGCTTCCCCTCATTCCCATCTTACAGTGTGAGGAAAAAAGTAGGTAAATGGACTATTAAGAGTACAGCCTGTGATGAGATGCAATAACTTTTTCAGATGACTCAAACTGATTATTTAATGAAGCTTATTTTAAATTAGTGTATCTACCCCCTATGGTCATGTGCCCAGTGGCCCAGCAAGCGCTGGGATTCTGAGAAACAGCTAATAAAAGGCTAGAAACAAGCCCAAGCTACTTCAGATTAGTGGTTTCTCAACCAAGGAAGGCCTTGCAGGACTGAATGATTATGTATCATTAACACTAATACACATCTTAGAACCCACAGGAAACATCTGATTTTGCTCTTTGTTTTACCTTCTCAGAGGCCAAATGACCCAGAGACTGTGGAAACCATCATGAACCTCTTAGACAGAGACAGAAACGGATGTGTTGACTTTCAAGAATACCTCCTGTTGGTGTTCCAGTTGGTCCAAGCCTGCCATCATAAGCTAGATAATAGATCGTGTGCAGATAGAACCTCCCAGAGAGAAAAGCGGCAAGAAGAAACACAAGACCATAAATTTCCAGGAAACACAGGCAGACAACACAGCCAGAGGCATGAGGGAAAAAGGCAGGACTCCCACCACAGTCATTCTGAAGGGCAAGATAGGGACTCCCTCCACAGTCAGTCTGAGAGGCAAAGTAGGGACTCCCACCATGGTCAGTCTGAGAAGCAAGATAGGACCTCCCACCACGGTCAGTCTGAGAGGCAAGATAGGGACTCCTACCACAGTCAG
>NW_003852569.1:690754-699590 GCF_000181295.1 Otolemur garnettii
GGCAAGATAGGGACTCCTACCACAGTCAGTCTGAGAGGCAAGGTAGGGACTTCCACCATGGTCAGTCTGAGAAGCAAGATAGGACCTCCCACCACAGTCAGTCTGAGAGGCAAGATAGGACCTCCCACCACAGTCAGTCTGAGAGGCAAGATGAGGATTACAGCTTTGATCAGTCAGAAAGAGAAGATCAAGACTCCAGCTCTGGTAAAGGACTGAGTCATCCTAATAGGCAAGGATATATCTTTGCCTTAAATCAGTGTGAGAAACCTGATTTAGTTCAGGATTCTCGTTATGGCCAGTATGAAAGGTGTGGGCACCAATCCAGCTATGGCCAGTCTGGAAGACATGGACAAGACTCTTGCTCTAGCCATACTAATCAACAGGAATCAAGTTTTTATTATGGACAGTCTCAGAGGATTGACCAGGAATTAGGCTGTAGTCAGAGAGATAGGCAAAGACTGGATTCTCACTGTGGTCAGGCAAAAAGACAAGGCCAGACCTCTCACTATGGACAGACAGACAGACAAGGTCAGACCTCTCACTACAGTCAGACAGACAGACAAGGTCAGACCTCTCACTATGGTCACACAGACAGACAAGGCCAGACCTCTCTCTATGGACAGAAAGACAGACAAGGTCAGACCTCTCACTATGGACAGACAGACAGACAAGGCCAGACCTCTCACTATGGTCAGACAGACAGACAAGGTCAGACCTCTCACTGTAGACAGACAGACAGACAAGGTCAGACCTCTCACTACGGTCAGACAGACAGACAAGGTCAGACCTCTCACTACGGTCAGACAGACAGACCAGGTCAGACCTCTCATTACGGACAGACAGACAGACAAGGTCAGACCTCTCACTACGGACAGACAGACAGACAAGGCCAGACCTCTCACTGTGGTCAGAAAGACAGACAAGGTCAGACCTCTCACTACGGACAGACAGACAGACCAGGTCAGACCTCTCACTATGGTCAGACAGACAGACAAGGCCAGACCTCTCACTACGGTCAGACAGACAGACAAGATCAGACTTCTCACTATGGTCAGACAGACAGACAAGGCCAGACCCCTCACTATGGTCAGACAGACAGACAAGGCCAGACCCCTCACTATGGTCAGACAGACAGACAAGGCCAGACCCCTCACTATGGACAGACAGACAGACAAGGCCAGATCTCCCAGTATGGTCAGACAGATAGACAAGGCCAGAGTTCCCCCTGTGGCCAGTCACAGATGAGGGAAACTGAAATGCAAAAGCAAAGTAGATACTTCAAGGGGACCGAGGGGAAAAGAAGAGACTCTTATGTTGAGCAATCAGGAAGATCAGGGAGACCAAGTCAGCAAACTCCAGGACAGGAAATGTGCCAAAACCAGGGAAAGAGATCCCAGTCTAGGGCTGTGCACCAGGACAGCCACCAGGTGTGGGAACCTGAGGAGGATAGCCAACACCACCAGCATAAACTCTTAGCACAAATCTGGCAAGAAAAGCCACTCTGCCATAAAGAAAGAGATGAGCAATCATGCAGTAGTGAGCAGGGTCACAGACAGGCCCAAACCAGGCCTAGCCATGGCCAGGGGCAAAGCCACTGGGAAGAGAAGGAGCAGAGTCATCAAAGCTGGGGGGGTTACAGCCATAGGGGTCTGGAAAGTCCATGGGACAGGCAAACTCAGGAAGATGAGCAGAAGTATCAGAGGCAAGACAGGCAAACCCACAAAGACCAACAGCAACAAAGGCAAAACTATGAGATAGAGAGGTATGGTGAGTCCCAGGATCAACAATCCCAAGGAACCCAAAGAGGCTGTCCTAACAGTGAAGAATTCCACAAGAATGAGGATGACCAGAGCCAAGGCTTACAGGGAAGACACAGTGAGCCAGCCAGCCATCCAACCCAGAGTGATGGGAGGCCCCAAAGAAGAGAGCAGGGTGTAGATCACCCCACCAAAGCAGCTATGGCTCCCAACCCCCTCTATGACTATGTGCAGGAGCAGAAATCACATCTGTATGAGGCTGTGTGAGCACCAGAGCTAAAGCAACACAAAGGCAAAGATGAAATCTTCGTGTCAAGTTCATCTTTACTTCTGTTTAAGACATTGAAATGTATGTCTTCCCTCTATCTTCTACTCTATCTACCTACAAGGATGTTTTTAAGAACTACTATTCACTTTAGGGTTTTTCAGTTCTTTTGGCAGCAATTCCAGGGTTTTCTGGTTGGGTGAAATCTAAGTGGTAAATAGGGTGAATTAATCAATTTGGGAATTTAAATCATTTCCTGGTTTGCCTTCTGTATAGGTGGAATCTGGTTGGATCATTAAAAAGTAGAATCCTTCTCTCTAAAGTTCAGAAAACAGTAAAGACATTGTAAAGATTTACATTGCAATCAAGGGGAGAACACCTGGGCTTTGGTGAGCGCTTTGGCTCCTGTGGATCAGACATCAGGAATTGCAAGCATCATAGTCCAGACTGGAATGAAATACAATGAGAAGTTACTAGGAGACCCAGGAACCACAGAGGGCCTCTGATGTTGATAACACCTCCTACCCATAGGCATCTACCTCTCATCAGAAGGACTAGACCCATTCCAACTGAATGGCTTTCTAGTTTCCTATCATGTAAAACAGAAAGAAAGCATATGTCTTATGTTTGCAGATTCCAAGGTCAAAATTATTGTCATATCCATAGCTCTCAAAGCTTGAAAATCTTTTAGAAGAAAATGATGTATAGATAATGAAATTATATTCAAATACCCAATAAATGATTGGTGAGCAATGACTTTAATGACCCTTTTCTTTTTTCATTGTGAGATGATGCTATCGTCACTTGTGAATCATTTTCCATAAATAAGCCCTGTTTCTTGATTTCTAAAATTTCTTTGTTACCTCAGTTCCTGAGCACTGAAAAAAACAATAATCAATATGAAACAAATTAAAAAGAGTCAAAATGGAACTTATCTAAATATAATTTCCAGTTCTGCCTCCCCTAACTGAGGAGTCACATTTGACCCTTACCATTTATTTACCACCATATTCAAATGGTCATTAAGTCCTGCCAACTCTACATCCTCCATAACTCTTGACTCTTCTCACATCTTCATCTCCACTGCCTTAATTTCCCTTCTCCTCAGTGACTCCCCAGTGCCTATAGATTAAAGTTCACATTCCTAGGCATGGCACAACAGCTTTTTACTATCTGACCCAGATGATCTGCCCAGAGGCCCCTATTAGGAGCACCCACTATTCCAGCCATGCCAAGGACTTGGCCTTTTCTTAGTACATTGTGGTCAGTCATGAATTCATATCTTTGAATATACCATGCTTTCAGCCTAGGACAATTCCCTGCCATTTTCTACCTGAAAAAACCTAAGTGTCCTCTGGATCCCAAGTAAAACATCATTTCTTTAGAGCACAGTTCCTGGGCATTTCAAACATGGCTATTTTTAAGTTACCACTCATTTGGCCCATACTCTACTATAATTAACTCCTCTGCCAACCTGGGAATAGGACGATATGTTTCTCAACCTTGCATTGCTCTGGACTTAGTGCAGTCATGGTGTCTAGTGATACTCATTAATTATTTTTGGATAAGTGAAAAGATGGAGAAAATAATTCTGGTTTGGAAATAAACTCAACTGAACATTTGTTGGGTATCTACTGTAAATAAAATACAGGAACAGATAAGAAAGACTGAATGAACCACTGCTAAAGCCAGAACCCTAAGAGATAATTCTCTATTGTAATCATTATCTCTTCCTAAACCAAACTCCATCCATAAGTCCTTTTTCTATTTCAAAATGCAAAATAGCCCAAATCTATGATTCTTTTCATCTCTCCTCCTATAATCCCAGTCCAGGCAACTCTCTCTCCTGATGTGGCTCCCTGTCCCTTTCAAAAATGTAAACCACACTATGCAATCCCCTGCTTAAAATTCTCAGTAGTTGCCCTCCACACTGATAATAAAATCCAACTTCCTTCCCAGGTCCTTCCTACAGGATGGGACCCTGCCAGGCCTCATCTTTCACCATCTTCCTCTGCATTCACTGTTTTCCAACCACTCTGGCCTTTCCATGATTCTAGCAGGAAAAGCTGGTTCCCACCAGGACACCTTTGAACCTATTGCTTATTTTGTTCTGAATAGTCTTCTCTTAGATTTTTGTGTAGCTGGCTCCTTATTTCATTCAAGTCTTAGCTAACAAGTAACTTCACAAGATAAGCTTTCTCTAACATTTAATCTAAACAGTATCCCTCGTAGTCACTCTCTATCACATATTCCTCCTTGTTGTTGTATGGTTCTTAGTACTTTTCATATTTGATATCTTATCTTTGTATTATTTGTTCATTGTCTCTTTTCCCCTACCAGAATGTAAGGCCCATAGGATGTTGTTTGTCTCATTTGCTACGGCCTTCTCTGCATCTAGAACAGTAGTTCATCATTGCGCATGCCTAACTAGTAAGTACTGACTGAATGCTCACAGAAGCCTCCATTATCTGGCTTCAGTGTATGTTTCCTCCAGTGTATATTTCCAGTTTCCCAGAATTCCCATAGATTTCAACTTAACTAGATAACTTTGCAGCCTCCATATTGTTGCTTTTACTATTTTTTTGACTTAATTGCTCTTCTGATCTTTAGCTACCCACTCTTCTGACTGGCAGCACCTTCTGAACCTATCATCAATGAAGGGCCTATCACACAACACTGAAGTCATTTTAGAGCCCATCTGTTTCCCACCCAGCAGTAAGGTCTTAGAAAACAAAAACTGTATCTTAGTCATAGTTGTATCTTCACCACCAAGAACAGTGACTGGCCAACTATACAGAAATAAATCTTAATTTACAATTGAAAGACTTACCTTAGGCTCCACTGAGCTTAGGAAAGTTTTATCTCATTAAATTTATTTTCTCATCTGTAAAATGAGATTAAAATTCCAAAGTTTGGGGCAGTGTCTATGGCTCAAAGGAGTAAGGTGCTGACCCCATATGCCAGAGGTGGTGAGTTCAAACCCAGCCTTGGCCAAAAATTGCAAAGAAAAAGAAAGATATTCCAAAGTTTAAAAATCCTGAAGTTGCTTAAAAATAAATTGAGATACTATGCAAAAGTGATTTATAATCTGATATCTTCTTATTTATCTGATATTTATTATTTCTTCCCCTCATTTTATATTTATTATCTTTTCCCCTTTATTACATTCATTTAATAATGTAATATAATAGTGAATATAATAATTCTTATTTTATTAAAAATAATGCCAGGATTATTTGTAATAGATACTTAATAAATAAGTTTCCTCAAGAAAAGTCCATGCCTTATTCTGAATGTCATTGTTTCACCTAGAATACTTCAGATTAGTGTGTAGTGGGTGCTTGCTGAATTAAATTCCACTGAAAGAACTCTTTTACACTGCATCACAGCTCTTTTCCTCCCTGTCTGCTAACATCATTTTATGCCCACTATTCTATTCTATTGAATAGTTAGAATAATGTTGTTCTCCCCCGCCTTCCCTTCCCCCACCACCCAGAGCCAACCTTTCTCTCTCTCAGATTTAACTATGGACCCACCCTTCAAAAAGGCCCATTTAATAGCATTCCTGAGGGGGAGATAGGATCCTTTCAGTACCACCAATACCTTCTGTGAATTACAGAACCCCACATGTTATTACTCTATTTTCTTATTCCTTAGACCCTTTCCCTTTTTCTTCTTCTCCTTAGGAGTACAAATTCAACAATTCCTAACCCTCAACTATTTAAAAGACCAATTAAAAACTTACCTTCTCCAATCCTCCCTCAGTGACAAACCCTTCTTTGCACTGTTAATTTTCATACACCCAGTGTTAGATGACAAAAACTGGAGAGCTGACGCAAAGAACCAGGACAATGATGGAGCAAGATGGTAGACCAGAAGGATCATTCAGCTGAGCTCTCCCAGAATTAGTGGGAAAAAGACAGAACCCAGCTATACCTGGTATAGGGACCTTACCCATAATCATAACTCAGGGAGCACAGTGAGGAGGTGGTGAACTAGATATAGCATATGATCTACAGTGATGGAAATCTGATGAATTAGGCAAGTGATTGCAACTGGCTGGGATCAGCTGGCTCCCCACAGAGGTCCAGGATGGAAGGAAGCCTTTCCAGAGTTTTCAGTTGCTGGGGAAAGCTCTGCATTGGGTGGAAATCTTTGAAGAGTAGCAAACAGATATGAATGCCAGTTGGAGTGGATTTTCCATAGGTTGGGTGACTGGTGAGGCAGCCATACTGAGAACGTCTCAGCTGCCATTGTGGGAAGGTCATGTGAAGGTCTAGCAAGGGCCTAAAGTATGACCATCTTAATTCCCCTTGCCAGGATCAGAACTGAGGGACTCCCACACCCCATGGGAATTGGAGTCAGGGGGCAGTATGAGGCCTACCCCTGAAGGATTCTTGTGAGCCTTAAGATCCCAACCTAGCAGGCTCTGAATCCTAAGAAAACAATCAAGTGATCAGTGAAGACAACTAAGTTTGAATAAGGACCAAAGAGGTTGCTGGGTGTGTTGTCTCCTAAAAAATAATCATAGTGCCACCTGCTATCCCAGTAACACATTGCAACATATTGTCATCAAGAGCAAAGACTTCTGTTTGAAACAAAGTAGGCAGTGAGAAGGAAAAGGAGGACAAGGAGGTGAACAAGAAGAAAGAATACATGTGGGGGAACCAACAGAAAAATTCTGGTAACATGAAAGGCCAAAACAAAGGAACTCCTCCACCATGAGGCAGCTACTGCAGAAGATACTACCTATAACAAATTAATAAACATGACAGAAATGAATTTAAAATGTGGATGATAAAGACAATAAAAGGAACAGATGAAAAAATGGAAAGACAGACCAAAAGTCAGACAAGAGATATGTGGAATATGGAAAGGATAAGGTGGAGCTTAAGGAATTGAAGGCGACAATCGGGGAATGTGAAGATGCAGTAGAAAGTATCAAAAGTAGGTTAGACAATGAAGAAGAAAGAACCTCAGAGCTAGAGGATAAGGTTTTTGAGTTAACTCATGTAGTTAAAGTGGCAGAAAAGAAAAGAAAGAAAGCAGAACAGGTGCTTAGAGAACTACAAGACTCCATCAAGCATTCGAACATATTAATAATAGAGATCCCTGAAGGGGAAGAAGATTGTCCCAAAGAAATGGAAGCCATACAGGAGACCATCATGAATGAAAACTTCCCAAGTTTTACTGAAGATCTCGACACACTCCTTTCAGATGGATATCAAACCCTGGGTTATCTCAACTCAAACAGACCCTCTGCAAGACGCATTGTAATGAAACTGTTCAAAGTGAAAATGAAAGAAAAAATTCTAGACACGAGTTGTCAGAACCTCTGGGATATTGCAAAGGCAGTCCTAAGAGGGAAATTTATAGCTCTGTAAGCCTTCCTCAAGAGAATGGCAAGAGAGGAAGTTAACAACTTAATGGGACATCTCAAGCAACTGGAAAAGGAGGAAGAGTCCAATCCCAAACCCAGCAGAAGAAAAGAAATAACCAAAATTAGAGCAGAATTAAATGAAATAGAAAACAAAAGGATTATAGAACAGATCAATAAATCAAAAAGTTGGTTTTTTGAAAAGGTTAATAAAATAGGTAAACCTTTGGCCAACCTAACCAAGAAAAAAAGAGTAAAATCTCTAATCTCATCAATCAGAAATGGTAAAGATGAAATAACAACAGACCCCCTAGAAATTAAAAATCCTCAATGAATATTACAAGAAACTTTATTCCCAGAAATATGAAAATCTGAAAGAAATCGACCAATACTTGGAAGCATGTCACCTCCCAAGACTTAGCCAGAATGAAGTGGAAATGTTGAACAGACCGATATCAAGTTCTGAAATAGCATCAGCTATACAAAATCTCCCCAAAAAGAAAAGCCCGGGACCAGATGGCTTCACGTCAGAATTCTACCAAACCTTTAAAGAAGAACTAGTACCTATATTATTCAACCTTTTCCAAAGCATTGAAAAAGATGGAATACTACCCAACACATTCTATGAAGCAAACATCACCTTGATTCCCAAACCAAGAAAAGACCCAACAAGAAAAAAATATTATAGACCAATATCACTAATGAATATCGATGTGAAAATATTCAACAAGATCCTAATGAACAGAATCCAGCAACACATCAAAAAAATTATACACCACGACCAAGTAGATTTTATCCCAGGATCTCAAGGATGGTTCAACATACATAAATCTATAAATATAGTTCATCACATAAACAAATCAAAAACAAAGACCATATGATTCTCTCAATTGATGCAGAAAAAGCTTTTGGTAGTATCCAGCATCCCTTCATGATCAGAACACTTAAAAAATTGGTATAGAAGGAACATTTCTTAAGTTGATAGAGGCCATCTACAGCAAACCCACAGCCAATATTGTAATCAATTGAGTTAAATTGAAATCATTTCCACTCAGATCAGGAACCAGGCAAGGTTGCCCTTTGTCCCCATTGCTATTCAACATTGTAATAGAAGTTCTAGCTATTGCAATTCAGGAAGAAAAGGCAATTAAGGGTATCCATATAGGAACAGAAGAGATTAAACTTTCACTTTTTGCAGATGATATGATTTTATATCTAGAAAACACCAGGGATTCAACTAAAAAACTCTTAGAAGTGATCAAGGAATACAGTGCCATATCAGGATACAAAATCAACACTCATCAATCTGTAGCCTTTATATATACCAACAGCAGCTAAGCTGAAAAAAACAGTCAAGGACTCTATCCTGTTTAAAGTAGTGCCAAAGAAGATGAAATATTTGGGAGTATACTTAACAAAAGATGTGAAAGATCTCTA
>NW_003852569.1:700444-707299 GCF_000181295.1 Otolemur garnettii
AGAAATTTCACCAAAGAAGATAGGCGTGTGGCCTATAGATAAATGAAAAAATGCTCACCATCCTTAATCATTAGAGAAATGCAAATCAAAACTACTTTGCGATATCACCTAACTCCAGTAAGACTAGCCCATATCACAAAATCCCAAAACCAGAGTTTCTGGCATGGATGTGGAGAAAAGGGAACACTTATACACTGCTGGTGGGAATGCAAACTAATACATTCCTTTTGGAAAGACGTCTGGAGAACACTTCTATTATTAGGTATATACCCAGAAGATCAAAAATCACATTACAATAAAGATATTTGTATCAGAATGTTTATTGCAGCCCAATTCATAATTACCAGGTCATGGAAGAAGCCCAAGTGTCCATTGATCCACGAATGGATCAATAAACTGTGGTATATGTACACCATGGAATACTATGCAGCCCTAAAGAAAGATGGGGACTTTACCTCCTTTATGTTTACATGGATGGAACTGGAAAATGTTCTTCTTAGCAAAGTATCACAAGAATGGAAGAAAAAGTATCCAATGTACACAGCCCCATTATGAAACATATTTATAGTTCTCAAATGAAAGCTACAGCTTAATTCTAGCCTAAGAATATGGGGAGGGGTTGGGGGAGGGGAAGGGAGATGGGAAGATGGGTGGTGGGAGGGTGACTGGAAAGATCACCTATATAGTCTGTCTAACAAGGGTACAAGTGAACTTTTCTAGAACTAGAGTATGAATGTTTTAACACAATAACTGAGTAAATGACACGAAGTCTATGTTAACCAGTTTGAAGAAAATATTTCGGGTTGGATGTGAAAACACTACACTGTACCCCATGTTTGCATTGATGTATACAGCTATCATTTAATAAAAAAATAAAAAGAAAGAAAGAAAAAATTCTGCAAGCAGCCAGGAGTAAGTGCCAACTGACCTACAGAAGCAGAGTTATTAGGATGATAGCAGACTTTTCAACTGAAACCTTCCAAGCCAGAAGAGCATGGTTATCCACCTCCAACATTCTTAAACAAAACAATTTTCAGCCCAGAATTCTGTGTCCTGCTAAACTAAGCTTCAAAATTGATGGAGAAATTAAATCTTTTGGGGATATACAAGTACTGAGGAAATTATCTACAACAAGACCACCTTTACAGGAAATATTTAGACCTATTCTCAACACTGACTATCATAATGGACCACTAGCAAAGTAAACACCCAGAAGCTAAAGGTCAAAACTTAGCTTTCACAATGGCACAAAGGATAAAACTACACAACAGACTTTCACAAACTAAGTTGAACAGCACTCCACCACACTTATCAGTTGTCTCTATAAATGTCAGTGGACTGAATTCACCACTAAAGAGCCACAGACTGGCTGATTGGATTAAAAAAAAAAACATGAGACACCCATACGCTGTCTTCAGGAGACACACCTAGACATTGAGGACAAATCAAGACTCACAGTTAAAGGATGGACAACAGTATTTTATGTAATGGAAATCAGAAGAAAGGAGGGGTTGCAATCAGATACAATTACATCTAAAGCAACTAAAGTTAAGAAAAACAAAGATGGGGTGGCACCTGTGGCTCAAGGAGTAGGGCGCTGGCCCCATATGCTGGAGGTAGCAGGTTCAAACCCAGCCCCACCCAAAAACTGCAAAGAAAAAAATAAAAGAAAGAAAGAAAGAAAGACACAGATGGACACTTTATATTGGTCACAGGAACAATATAACAAGAAGACATTTCAATTGTAAATATTTATGCACCAAACTTAAATGCTTCCAGATTTATGAAACAGACCTTGATGGTCCTGAGCAATATGATATCCCATAACACCATGATATCTGAGGACTTTAACACCCCTCTAACAGAACTGGACATAGCCTCTGAAAAGAAATTAAACAAATATACAAAGGACTTAAATGTGACCCTAGAACAAATGAGATTAATAGACATATACAGAACACAGCATCCCAAAGCTAAAGAACATACAATTTTCACATTAGCCCATGGTACATTTCTGAATAAATCACATCCTAAAATACAAATCAAATATCAGAAAAATTAAAAGAATAGAAATTATACCTTGTCTTTTCTCAAACCATAAGGCAATAAAGGTGGAATACAACTCTAACAAAAACATTCATCCCCACACAGAGATTTAGAAATTAAACAACCTTATGCTGAATGATAGTTGGGTTCAGGAAAAGCTAAAAGAGGAAATTCTTAAATTCCTCAAACATAACAATGAAGACACAAGTTACCAAAATCTGTGGGAGTCAGCAAAAGCAGTCTTAAGAGGAAAATTTATCACATTAGATGCCTACTTTCAAAAAACAGAAAGAGAAAGCATCAACAAACTCATGAACCATCCTATGCAATTGGAAAAGGAAGAATAATCTAATCCCAAACCCAGCAGAAGAAATGAAATAACCAAAATTATATGAGCGATTAATTAAATTGAAAACAAAAGAATTATTCAGAAAATTTAACAATTGGTTTTTTGAAAAAAATAAATAAAATTGATAAACCTGTGGCCAGATTAACTAGAAACAGAAAAGTAAAATCTCTAACAATGTAAATCAGAAATGATAAAAGGGAAATAACAACAGATCCCACAGAGATATAGGAGATTACTTCTGAATACTACAAACTCTATGCCCAGAAATTTGACAATGTGGAGGAAATGGATCAATACCTGGAATCACACCCTCTCTCTAGACTTAATCAAGAAGAAATAGATCTCTTGAACAGACCAATTTCAAGAACTAAGATCAAAGAAATAATAAAAAATCTCCCAACAAAAAAAAAGCCCTAGTCCAGATAGCTTCACACCAGAATTCTATCAAACCGTCAAAGAAGAGCTTATTTCCATGCTGCAGAAGGAGGGAATCTTCCCTAATGTGTTCTATGAAGTACACATCACCCTGATACCAAAACCAGAAAAAGTCTCAACTAAGAAGGAAAACTTCAGACCAATTTCACTAATAAATATAGATGCAAAAATTCTCAGTAAAATACCAGTCAATTGATTACAGCTACACATTAAAAAAACCATTCATCCCAATCAAGTAAGTTTATCGCAGGGAGGAAAAGCTGGTTTAACATATGCAAGTCCATGGACGTAATTCACCATATCAACAGAAGCAAAAACAACAACCATATGATCCTCTCAATAGATGCAGAAAAAGCATTCAATAAGATTCAGCATCCTTTTCTAATTATAATACTTAAGAATATAGGCATAGGTGGCACATTTCTTAATCTGCCTGAAGCCATCTACAATAAACCCACAGCTAATATTATATGAAATGGAGCAAAACTGAAAACTTTTCCTCTTAGAACTGAAACCTATGTGAAAACCCCACACTGTACCCCAGAAGTGCATTAATGTACATAGTTACCATTCAATAAAAAAAAAAAAAGAACTGAAACCAGACAAGGTTGCCCTCTGTTACTATTACTATTCAACGCATTGCTGGG
The DNA here is from genome assembly GCF_000181295.1 of Otolemur garnettii. Lineage (NCBI taxonomy): Eukaryota > Metazoa > Chordata > Mammalia > Primates > Galagidae > Otolemur > Otolemur garnettii. Next base: position 703,922 of record NW_003852569.1, read on the forward strand.
AGTTCTAGCCAATACCATCAGACAAGAGAAGGAAATAAAGCAAATCCAAATGGGAGCAGAGGAGGTCAAACCCTTACTCTATGCCAATGATAAGATCTTATACTTAGAGAACCCCAAAGACTAAGGTGACCAGATGTCCTGCTTTTGGTGGGATAGTCCTGATTTTTAACAATTTATCCTGCGTCACCGTGTTTTTAAAAAGTCCCAAGTTTTGGAAAGAATGCACGACAAGCTAGGAGATGGGAGAACAGGAAAGGAATACACAGTTTTCGGCTGCTGAAAAGGTTAATGTAACCCCATTTGGGAATGAAGAGGTTAATGTAACTTCATTTGGAAATGAAAAGGCTAATGTAAACTCCCTACTCCCATCCTGAGCAAGGTCAGCCAGGTGGAATCAGTATCAGAAAGAGACTGGCTCCCTCCCTTGCTTCTAGGCAAGGACAATTAGCTCAAAAGGAGCCAAACTGTCTGGAACAAACAAGTAGCCCCCTCCCCAGAGAGTCCCTAACCAGAAACAGCTCAGCCAATAGCAGCCCGGACTGACAAAACACCCGATGAAATTCCTCTATGCTCTTTAAAAACCTCAGTTCGTTTCACTAGGGGGTCACCCTTCCTCCAGCCACGCTAAAGGGAAGAGTGGCCCAGGCATATGCTTGCAAACTAAAGCACTTTTTGTCTTTACATGTCTGTGGTGGTCTCTCAGTGGCAATTCTGGTCCCAACACTGCCATCTGGCTATTTCGCCAGGATATGAGTTTTATATTATTTTTGTGAATTTTATAATGTTAAACTTTAATAATAACAAATAATTGTTGAGAACTGATTATTGAGAACTGCTTATTGAAGTTCACATTGTTGATCAGTTGTTAGAATTTGACCACCATTGTTTGGACTTAATGAACAATGGCATTTTTTGGCATTGGCAACCACAAAAACATTTTGTAGCTATCTCTCAGATGATACACATTGTACTGTGTGCTAGTGCTAGTTAAACAAGTGATGTCAACAAATCAGCTATTCAGATAATTAGGGTAAGTAATTTATTTATTTCATGAATTTAGCAGACAGTACTCACATTATTTATATTTTATAGTGGCAGCAAAAAGTCTAGTGCTGGCCTTGAAAGTGACACTTATGACTTATAAGGTATCATTATTATAAAAATATATTGATAAGGAAAAGGTTAAATCTTGGGCATCAGCAAAAATCACAATAGAGAACAAATGTTTAGAAATATTTCATCATTTTGAAACAAACCATGTTCCATACAATAATGCACTAAAAATTGTGGGATACGCGCTGTCCTTACCAGGAACTAATACTGCAACCAAATATGTTTCTTCTATGGTAAATAAAGTGTGGACATCAGAAAAAATCACAATTAAGTGTTGAGACTTTGAAAGACATTTTATGTGTGGAATATAATTTAACAAATTCTTGTGAAAAATTTCATGACCTTTTAAACAATGACAGCAATCTACTAAAAAAATTCACTCAAACGAGAAATATGCCAAAGAATAAAATAATACTATACATAATTTTGGGGGGGGCAGGGCTGGGTTTGAACCCACCACCTTTGGCATATGGGGCCAGTGCCCTACTCCTTTGAGCCACAGGCACTGCCCTATACATAATGTTTTTAATTTATTATACTTTTAAATTGTACTTATGTTGAAATTAAAAATATATATATTACAATACTATTTTTGCATTCTATGAAATTTTTGTTGCTCCATATAGACCAAATTTTTAATTAAGAACCCCACACCCCCCCATCAATAGTGTCCCACTTTACCAATGTTAAAATCTGGTCACCTTACCAAAGAACCACAAGACTCCTGGAAGTAATCAAAAAATACTCAGTATGTCTCAGAATATAAAAGTAATGTCTCAGAATATAAAATCAATGTCCACAAATCATTAGCCTTTGTACAATCAATAACAGCCAAGATGAGAAACTAATCAAGGACATAGTTCCCATCACAGTAGCTTAAAAAATAAAATGAAATACCTAGAAACACACATAACAAAAGGGGTGAAGGACATCTACAAAGAAAATTATGAAAAGAAAAGAAATGCTGAAGATATTAACAAATAGAAGAACATACCTTGCTCATGGCTGGAAAGAATCAACATTGTGAAAATGTCTATACTACTCAAAGCAATCTACAGATTCAATGCAATTCTGATTAAAATACCATCATCATACTTTCAAGACTTGGAAAATATTATTCTTCATTTTGTATGGAACCAGAATAAGCCCAGATAGCCAAGGCAATTCTTAGTAATAAAAACAAAACTGGAGTACCACCCTACCAGACTTTTAGCTACACTATAAGCCCATCATGATCAAAATAGCATGGTATTGGCACAAAAATAGAGACATTGACATTTGGAACCAAATAGAAAACCATGAGCTGAAACTAATGTCTTACAGCCACCTGATCTTTGATAAACCAAATAAGAACATACACTGGGAAAAAGACTCCCTATTTAATATATGGTGTTGAGAGAACTGGATAATCACAGGTAGAAGACTGAAACTGGACACATGCCTCTCACCACTTACAAAAATTGATTCAAGATGGATAAAAGATTTAAACCTAGGGCCTGAAACAATAAAAATCCTCAAAGAAAGTGCGGAGAAAACACTTGAAGAAATCAGCCTGGGGAAGATTTTATGAAGAAGACTTCAGTGGCATTGCAACAACAAAAATAAACAGATAGAACTTCATTAAACTGAAAAGCTCTGTACAACTAAGGAAAAAACAACCAAAGCAAACAGACAATCTTCAGAATGGGAAAAGATATTTGCATATTACGAATCAGACAAAAGTTTGATAACTAGAATCTATAAAGGACTCAAATTAGTCAACAAAAAGAGATTCAACAATCCCCTATATCACTGGGCAAGAGAGATGGATAGAACCTTCTCTAAAGAAGACAAATGAATGGCTAACATATGAAAAAATGCTCATTGTCCCTAATCATCAGAGAAATGCAAATCAAAACCACCCTGAGATATCACCTATCCCCAGTGAGAATGGCCCACATCACAAAGTCTCAAAGCTGCAGATGCTGACACGGATGTGGAGAGAATGGAACACTTTTACACTGCTGGTGGGACTGCAAACTACAACTTTTTTGGAAGAAAGTATGGAGAATCCTGGGGGGGGCGGAGCCAAGATGGCGAACTACAGCCAGCTTTTAACAGAAGCTCCCGTCCAGAAGGAGGCTGAAAGGACAGAACCTTAGCAAAGTAGCTGATGGTTTGGAGCAGAGACAAGAGAGAAGATTGAAGAGTGCACTCCAATCTTCCTGAGGCGAGCCGCGACCCTGAAACTACAACCAAAAGGTACAAAATCCACCACCAAGCAGA
>NW_003852569.1:716478-718528 GCF_000181295.1 Otolemur garnettii
CAAAAACAGCCCAAGAACCAGGACAGCTTAGGAAACAGAAATTAACAGATTTTTTTGATCACCAATACCAAATGAATAAACTCCATTTATTTGCAAAAAAAAAAAAAAAAAAGAAAGTATGGAGAATCCTCAAAGAACTCAAACTAGACCTCCCATTTGATCCTGCAATCTCATTACTAAGCATCTACCCAAAAGAAAACAACCCTTTTATCATAAGGACATTTGCACTAGACTGTTCATCGCAGCTCAATTTATAATCACCAAAATGTGGAAACACCTAAATGCCCACCAACCCAGGAATGGATTAACAAGCTGTGGTATATGTACACCATGGAATACTCTTCAGCCATTAAAAAAAGATGGAGGCTTTACATCTTTTGTATTAACCTAAATGGAGGTGGAACACATTCTTCGTAGTAATCACAAGAATGGAGAAGCAAGAATCCAATGTACTCAATTCTAGTATGAAGGCAGAAGATGAGCTAATATAAAGGGTAGAGTAGGGGAATAAGCAAGGGGGGAGAGGGGAGGAGGGTAATGGAATGATGGGGTACAGTATCCAATTGTGTCCCTCTTGGGGGTGGGACACAATTATAAGTGGAAATTTATCTAACAAATGCAAGCAGTGTAATCTAATTCTTTGTACCCTCAATGAATCCCAAACAATAAAAAAGAAAGAAAGAAAGAAAGAAAGAAAAAGGTAAACATGTGCTTTACAAAAACAAAAACCAAAAGAACCAGGCTGAGCAGCATTAACAGCAGAGATGTATTAAAGAGCATCTGCAAGCAGATGGGCTGTCACTGAAAAAGGAAAATGATGACAGCACTGAGTGCTGGTAAGGGGCCTCTTTTAAAACCGTTCAGGCTGTGGTGCCATGTAGCTCAGGGAGTGGCAGGTGTGTCAATCATAGTTCAGTAACTCAGAGTGTGGTGCGAAAGATCAATAGGTCATCTGCTGCATGCCTTGTAAAATGTCAGAGGGTTATCTGCTGGAAATCTTCTGTAACCTGAGAGGACTCTTTTCACAGAACCAGAAAGGCAAGGAGTGCTCGCTCTATTCTTTGCTTAATCAATGTTTAGACCCACCGGACTAACATTCCAGCTTGTTGGTGTTAAAAAAGAAAAAGAGAAAAGAAAATTTTAGGGTTACCATCTGGGTCTAGTAACTGACTGGTATTGGGGCAAAGCCACTCAGGTTGCACTGTGCGCATTTTGTTTTCTGTTAACCACAAATACTAGCATTCTTTTGTTGCTTCTATTACGTATTTCATCCTTTCCCACAAAGCCATATGGTCTTTAAGAAGCTGACAGGTCTCCTGTTCCTTCAAGACCCCAACACAAAATGAATCGTATCATTATTGTTATTTGACTTGTTAGGAAACTTACTAAAGCAGCTCAAGCCTAATTTGAAATGAATATTTATGGCTCACCCACTCTCAAAATACAATCTCATAAAAAGGAACTTGCATTCTTAAGGGAAAAAGAAACTAAAAACAACTATTAAACAGATAACAACAGCCATCTCTCACACTGCTTATCAACATTAATTCAAAATGGATTAAAGACTTAAATGTAATACTGAAATTATAGGGCAGTGCCTGTGGCTCAAAGGGATAGGGCACCAGCCCCATATGCCAGAAGTGGTGGGTTCAAACCCAACCCTGGCCAAAAACAGAAAAAAGAAAAGACTGGAATTTTAAAACTCACAAAAGAAAACATAGGAAAAACACTTTTTGACATTAGTCTAGACCAGGAGTGCCCAGAATGCGGCCCACAGGCTGCATGCTGATTTTGTGAGGCCTTTTTTGCTTATCTGTGGTTTGGATAAAGGAAAAGTATGCAGGAACCATTTCTTTTATTTTGTTTGTTTTGTTTTGCTAGTCAGTTTTTGTTACTGTTTGCTCATTTAATGTGTGGTCCTCCGACAAAGGTTTAATAACCAGAATCCACAGAGAACTCAAATGTATTAGCAAGAAAAAAAACAAGTGATCCCATCTCAGGGTGGGCAAGGGACTTGAATAGAAATTTCTCTAAAGAAGATAGGCACATG
>NW_003852569.1:718668-732465 GCF_000181295.1 Otolemur garnettii
CTGCTGGTGGGAATGCAAATTAATTCACTCCTTTTGGAAGGACATCTGGAGAACACTGAGAGAACTAAAAATAGACCTGCCATTTGATCCTGCAATTCCTTTATTAGGTATATATCCAGAAGACCAAAAATCACATTACAACAAAGATATTTGTATTAGAATGTTTCTTGCAGCCTAATCCATAATTGCTAGGTCATGGAAGAAGCCCAAGTGCCCATCAACCCACGAATGGATCAATAAACTGTGGTATATGTACACCATGGAATATTATGCAGCCCTAAAGAAAGATGGAGGCTTTAGCTCCTTCATGTTAATATGGATGGAATTAGAAAATGTTTTTCTTAGCAAAGTATCTCAAGAATGGAAGAAAGAGTATCCAGTGTACTTTTGGATACTAAAAAGTACATGTACATAGTAAAAGTACTATGAATTTTGAAACTAATTCATAGCTTTCATAGGAATGTTATAACCTAATCATAGTCTTAGAATATGGGAAGGGGGATGGGAAAGGGAAGGTGAGGGGGGTGGATGGGGGAGGGAGGGTGATTGGTGGGGTCACCTCTATGGTTTATCTTACAAGGGTACAAGTGAATCTTTCTAAAGGCAGAGTATGAATGTCTTGACTCAATAACTAAGAAAATGACATGAGGGCCATGTTAACCAGTTTGATGAGAGTATTTCAAAATGTATATGAAAACAGCACACTGTACCTCATGATTGCATTAATGTACACAGCTATGCTGTAAGAAATAATAAGGGAAATTGGAATGGGAAAAAAAATAATAATGTGTGCTCAGAAACAACGCTTACTCTTCCAATGTGCAACAGAGAGAAAAGAAAAGGTTGGACAGCCCTGGTCTAGACCATGATTTTTTGAGATATGACACCAAAACACAACAAGCAATAAAAGCAAAAATAAATAAGTGAGACTACACAAAATGAAAAGACAACCTATGGAATGGGGGAAATATTTGTAAACCATACATCTGAGAAGTGGCTAATGTCCAAAATACATAAGGAGCAAAAACAATTCAATAGCAAGAAAACTACAGCTGGATTTTAAAATGTCTAAAGGACCTAAATAGATATTTCTCCAAAGAAGACACATGAATGGGCAAAAAGTTTATGAAAAAACTGCTCAACATCACTGATCATCAGGAAAATGTAAATCAGTTCACACTTTTTAGGATGGCTACTATCAAAAAAACAAGAGGTAAATAAGTATTGGGGAAGATGGGGGATAAAAGGAATCCTTGTACACTGTGGCTGGGAATGTAAACTAGTACAGCCATTATGGAAAACACTATGAAGAGTCCTCAAAAATTAAAAATAGGACTACCAATCTGATCCAGCAATCCCACTTCTGGGTATATATCTGAAGGAAATGAAATCAGTATTTCAAAGAGATATCTCACTGCTACATTCATTGCAGCATTATTTACGATAGCTAAGATATGGAAACAACTTAAGTGTCTACCAACTGGATAAATGTGTATATATACATGCCACAATTTCTTTATATATATGTATAAAAATGGAATATTATTCAGCCATAAAATGAAGACCGCCCTGTCATTTGTGACAACATAGATAAAGCTTGAGAGTATTATGCTAAATAAAATAAGTCAGAAAAAGGCAAATACTATATGATATCACTTATAAATGAAATATTTAAAGGTCAGCTTCATATTAATAGAACCAGAGAGCAGAATTGTGACTTCTAGGGGCTTGAAGGGAGGGAAAATCAGGAGCTAAGGATCACAGGGTACAAATAGTCAGTGAGAAAATGAATAAGTTCTGAAGAGCTAATGTGCAGCCTGGTGACTGTAGCTAACAATACAGTGTTATATACTTGAAATTTGTCAAGAGGGTAGATCTTAAATGTTCTCATCATAAAAAGGTATTAATTTACTTGAGAGTGGCAATCGTTTTATAAGACATACATATATGAAATCACGACGTTGTATACCTTAAATTTATGTGATTTTATTTTTCAATTGTACTTCAACAAAGCTGGAAAAGTTTTAAATAAAAATAAAATAAAATGAGACTAAAAAACAGGTAGCAGGGATCTAAGAGAAAGAGAGAGCTCTGGGCTAGGAGTCAGGAAACTTAAGATCTAGTTCTGGCACCATTACTAACACCATCTTCAACTTTGGGTCATTTTATGTCTCCAGACTATGCTCCGATTTTCTCATCCTTACAGTGAGGAATTGTAACAATACTATCCATAATGTCTTGTTCAAGATTGTAATGCTGTGACATAAGCTAGGCTGGTTACGTATAGTAAATATTCCAGAACCTGAAAACCTCCTCGAATGCAAAGCAAAGAAAAATATTCCGTGGGGTTCTGGCGCCACCTGTTGGTCGCTGGCTTCCCTAAGTCCTTAAAAATGTACAAACAGGACAAACTTGCAAAAGAGCCAGTGACAATAGAGCTCTCTCTACCCGGGGAAAAAGTAAGAACGGGTCAATGTGAGAAGGGACACATGGTGCTTGCTGCCTGGTCAGATGTCGCTGGCAACGTCGTGGGGTTTTTTGTTTGTTTTCTTAACTGTCCCAACCCAAAACTATAGGGCTTTGCTGCAGCCTTGATTGCCACCAGATAAGACTGTGCTCCCTGTTCATTTGGTTCAATCCCATTTCATAAACAACTGTAGAGCATTTTACTGGAATCCCTAACTACACTAAGATGTGTAGTACTATGGAGTTAAGAGCAGCAATTCGGAATCTAGTAGTAACGGGTTCCAATCTTAGCCCAACTACTTAACTTCCCCCACATAACTGGAGCCACAGTTTCTTTATTTTAAAATTCTGTAAGGACTTGCAAAGTTCCTGGCATGTTCTAGGAACTAGAAAACTGTGAAGACACAACTTGGGCCCTGAAAGAGCTTGCAATCAGCTAGGGGTAAAGGAAGGTGCTAAGCTGTGCATATTACAATGATTCAATGTAGCAATATTTGTGGGTCACTTAAAGCACATCAGGCACCATAATAGAAGGTGGTGAGAGGTGAGAAAGAACACACCGCAGAGGTTCAATGGAGGACAGATCACTTCAGGTGGGGTGAGGTATGTCTTCATGGCAGAGGAAGCAACTGTCTGGACTTTAATGAATGGTAAGGATTTCAGTAGGCCACTTGGTTTCTTCAATTAGTATTGTACTGGTCCTCAAAACCTCACTTCATACATCATCCCCATAAAGCCATTCCTTACCCTTACCTTAGTTACTAATTTTCATACTCTATCTTTCCGCTTCTATTATTCTCAATCCTCTATATGCCATTCTAATTCATTCTGCTCATTTTAAAGTTCATAACTTGTAAGTCTGTCTTTCACACTGGATCATAAACTCCTTTCAGTCAAGGAAATCATTGATTACATTCATTTTTAAAGCTCAGCAGTGCAACACCTACCACTAACAGCAGCATTTCACATATGTGTAACATTAGAGACACAGCACAAAAATCTCAGATTCATTCATTCAACAAACACTGATGGCAATTTCCTGGACACAGTACTGGGCACTGTCGGTACAGAGGCCAGATGTCTTCCATCTAGGATTCACATCTATGGGCAGGAGACAATCCCAATCCCACATGATCAGTCCAAAAGAACAAAACAATTGCTTGTGAATAGGAGCGAAAGTATAACCATTACTAACTCACCCTGAGCACTGCATGTGTAGCAGGCACTGCACTGAGTGCCACACCTGTCTTGTTCCATGTAAACCTCTCATGAACCCCAGTAGGTTATGTGCTTTTATTTTCTTCATTTTAAAGATGATACAGCTGAGGCATAGAGAGTTAAATGACCTATCCAAAGTTATATATCTTGAAGTGGCAAGAAAATAATTCACATTAATAACTGATTTCAGGACTCTATGTTTTTTTAATCACATTATTGCCTCCCAAGCCAATAAAAAGAGCCTACCCAATAGGTACTGTATTTAGTGAAGCAGAATCTTATATGGAACTAAATCAAGTCAAGTCTTTGCTAGAACAGCCACACACAATGTACAAACATGAATCAAACCTCCCCTGCCCTAAGAGTCCATGGCCTGCTGAGAGGTGGAGTACACTTAACTCAGCACATTTATTCAGAGAGTACTGTGCTAGGCCTATAATCTAGCACAAGGGCCAAGGGAGCACAAGGGAAGAAAAAAATTACATCTGATTGGGGGAATACTAGTGAGAGTCTTGCTGAAGGAAGCATTTGGCCTAGACCTTTAAGGATGAGTAGGCTCTAGAGAAGCAAACGTGGGTAAAGAGGAATGAATGTCATCAGGTTTAACGGCAAGAGGTGTTAAGTCATCTGACTAGGGCAGTTGTCCTCAAACTATGGCCCACGGGTCACATTTAGCCTGCCTAGGACATTTATCTGGCCTGCCGGGTGTTTTTGCCGCCATTGCCTGTCCTGCTTAGCAACCGACTTGTCCCAGGGCCCGCAGTCCCACCCTCCACCGGTCTGAGGGACAGTGAACTGGCCCCCTGTTTAAAAAGTTTGAGGACCCCTGGAGTAGGGCTTTTCATTAATGCTACTCATAACAGGATACCAGCAAATGGTGACTGCTTTAAGAAAAATAAAGCAAACTAAACCAACCATAGGTTAAATTAACAGAAGTAGTGTCCATACAGGAAGGAAGTAGAACTCTCTTCCCTGCCCTTCTCAGTCCAGACATCAGGAGGGATGTAGCATCCCTGAGTGTGATAAGAATGTGTTTCCCAGAGAAGACTTACAGAGTGCTAGAGGTGGCTGCAAGTATCTGAAGGCTGTCACAGGACCTGAGGAGCAAGTCCACATTCCTTGAGAGAGTAGGACTAAAGCCAGTAGGTACAAATTGAAGGAAAATGATTTTACCCAATTTAAGGTGAAATATTCTTATATTTACAGCCCTAAAACAAAGCCCACTGTTTTAGGTGGTAGTGATCTCACCACCAGCTCTGTTTAAGAAGAGGGGCTTTCACAATGAATGGGAGTTGAGTTTGCTGATTTCTAAGTTAAACTAGATGACCAGCTCTATGATTCTGTGATATGAAGGGTCATCTAGTGCAACCTCCCACATATCCCAGAAATCTCCACCTTGGCATCTTTGCCAAATAGTCTCCCAGCCTCTGCCCAAATCCGGTTTTAAAACAATAGGGCTCTGGGGTATTTTCACTCATGTGCTTTACTCCCACTGATGGTATAGCCAGATGAGTTTGTGGTGAGTCAGGTGAGAAATTAAAGACACACTTCACATGTAATCCGTCCATCTGTCTGAGCAGAGCACTGAGTTTATGAATCACAGCACAATCACTCTCCTGGGAGGACCAATGATCTATGCAGCCCCTCCTCCATACTCACTCTAAAAAAAGCAGAGGGAAGGGTGGCCATGTACATTAGGACTCCACTGCACACACAACTCACTGTAGCTCTAGACTGTAGATTCAGCCAAGCTTTTTTTTTTAATTTTTACTTCAGATTAATATGAGGGTACAAATGATTAGGTGACAATGTTTCCCTTTGTTAGGTAAAATCCCTGTTGTAGTTGTGTGTGCCAGGAGGTGTGCCATATGCCCTTAACATTGCGCCCGGTAGGTGGGAGCACACCAATTCCCCTCCCTCCCCCACCTCCCCCCAACTTGAATTGAGTTTTACTCTTACAAGGGCATGCCTTAGGACCTCTACTGTCGGCCAGGATTTTTAAAAAAATCTATACTTCCAAACTTAAAGAATTATTTCCACATATTTACAAACCAAAATGGCCTAATTCTTTTCTCTTTATCTGTGTTTGGAGTTCAAAGAAAGAGTCCCTTATTTTTAGGTAAATTCCTCCTGAGAAAGATAGGAATTTCCAGAAAACTAAGAGCCACTTTCAGGACATAGAAAAGAACCTGAAGCAAGATTTAATAAATTACCAAAGATTCCTTCTCTTTAGAATTTATACCCTTTGAGAGAGGGGAAAAAAGCAAGCCAGGAAGCTGAAAAGCCATCTCTCCGTGGAAATGAATAAGACTTTTCTCCATAATTTAATTAAATAAAACCCTATAAAGAAACCAATAAGAAACTAGTATAAGGAAAGGATTCAGATTCCTTAACAAACTATTGGGTCTCTACCAGCTCAAACTATCTTGGCTGTGGATAAGGAAACTTTTTTCATCATTCATTTGCTCATTCACTTATTTATTCAACAAATATTGAGTGACTACCACATCCTAAGAACATTCAAGACACTAGGGATATGGCAATTGTTTTAAATAAACAAAAGCTATGGTCCTAATAAAGTTTGCATCCTAATGATGAAGAGCCAGTGGGAAGTAAATAATTAAAATGCATAATCATACCAGATAATGGCAAGTGCTACAGAAAGAAATGACAAGACAATGAAGGGAGATAAGGAAGGTTGATGGTCACAATTCTAAATAAGGCAGCCAGGGTAGGTTTCCTGAGAAAGTAACACTGGAGTAAAGACCTGAAGACACTAAGGGAAAGACCCAACTCAATATCTGGCAGAACATTCCAGGCAAAGGGGATGGCAGCTGCAAAGGCCAAGTATGCTCAGGAAGTATGGGAGGCCAAAGGGTACAAAGTGAGAAAGGATGTGAGTCACAGGAAACTAGGTAAGAGAAATAATTCTTCAGACCCACTAATTGTGCAAAGTCTAGTTTAAAGGCTTTGGATTTTCTTCAGAGCAAGGGGAAGAGTCCTCAGATGGTTTTGCCTCATTCCTTTCCATTTCCTGCACATGCATAGGATTTTTCCTTTATATGTCTGGAGCCTATGGATCTAGACTAGATGATACTTTCTCAGACAATATCTTGTTCCTCTGGAGGCTATCATCTGGATCTTGGTCCTGCTCAGAGGTTCATAAATCCCGGCACCTGGAAGCAACATCCTCAGGGATGCTGCACTTGGTTAACCAGCAAGAACCAGCCAATGTTGTATGTCTACCTAAGAATCACAACAGTCCACTAAGCCAAACAGGGTCAGGAAGGAAGAGTATAGTTTCTGTCTTTAAGGAGTGTGGAGTATGGGCTGTGAGGCTGCAAGGCCCCCACAGCCTGGGAGACATTCAAGGAATGACTCCCAGCTCTTAAGGGGTTGATAATCTAGTTAGAAAATCAAACAATTACACCCACACCACACACTTTGGAATAACTTCAAAGCAACCGACTCCAAGTGTAAAATTTAGTATTACTCTATTCTATACCATATGAACAACATGATGCTTTTTGTTTTTAAGACAGAGCCTCAGGCTGTTGCCCTGGGTAGAGTGCGATGGCATCAAAGCTCACAGCAACCTCCAACTCCTGGGCTTAAGTAATTCTCTTGCCTCAGCCTCCCCAAGTAGCTGGGACTATGGGTGCCTGACACAACACCCAGCTATTTTTTGTTGTTGTTGTTGTAGTTGTCGTTGTTGTTTGGCAGGCCTAGGCTGGATTCAAACCTGACAGTTCTGGTGTATATGGCTGGTGACTTAGCCACTTGAGCTACCGGTACCAAGCCAATATGTTTTAATATATACACACATTGTTAAATGATCACCACTATCAAGATAAATAATCTACCACTGCCTCACACAGTTACCTTTTTTAATAGTGAAAACATTTAAAACCCACCCTCTTAGCAAATTTCAAGTATACAATACAGTATCATCAACTATTATCACCATACTGCACATTGGATCCCCAGAACTTATCCCGCATTACTGAAACTTTGACCCCCTTGACCAATACCTCCCATTTCTCCTATCTCATTGTTAGTATATAGAAATGCAACTGATTTTTGTATATTGATTTTGTATCTGCAACTGGACTGAATACATTGATTGGTTCTAATAGTTTTTTGGCAGAGTCTTTGTTTGCCTATCTATAAAATCATATCTTCAGAGACAATTTTACTTCTTTCCAATTTGGACTTTTTATTTCCTTTTCTTGACAATTGCTCTTCCTAGGACTCCCAGTACTATGTCAAATAGAAGTGAAAATGGGCACACTTGTCTTGATCCTGATCTAAGAAGAAAACCTTTAAACGTTTCCTCATGAATGATGTTAGCTGTGGGCTTGTCAGAGATGCCTGTATTATGATGAAATACCTTCCTTCTATACCTAATTTGAAAGTTTTTTATCATAAAAAGATGTTTAATTTTGTCAAATGCTTTCTCTGCATCTATTTACATGATCATGTAATTTTTCCTTAGTTATGTTAACATGGTACATCACATTTATGGATTTGTTTACATTGAACCATCCTTGCATCACAGAGATAAATTTCACTAAATCACGATAAATGACCCTGTTAATGTGCTATTAATTTGGTTTGCTAATATTTTGTTGAAAAATTTTATGTCTATATTCATCAGAAATATTTCCTGTAATTTTCTTTTCCTGCAGTGTCCTTATCTGTTGGTATCAGGATAATGTTGGTCTCATAAAATGAGTTTGTAACTGTTCCCTGCTCTTAAAATTTGGAGGGAGAGTGTAAGAAGGCTTGGTATTAATTCTTCTTTAAATGTTTGGCAGAATTCTGCAGTGAAATCATCACGACCTTGGCTTTTCTTTTTGATAAATTTTTTATTACTGATTCAGTCTTCTTGCTTTTTATTGGTCTGTTCAGATTTTCTGTTTCTTCTTGATTCAGTCTTGGTAGGTCATATGTTTCTAGGAATCCATCCATTTTTTCTAGTATACGATCCATTCTGACTGTAAGCTTATAATCGTTCCTAGTAGCCTCTTACAATCTTATATATTTTTGTGGTGTCCATTGTAATGTACCATCTTTCATTTCTTATTTTATTTCATTTTGAGACAGAGCCTCAAGCTGTTGGCCTGGGTAGAGTGCATGGCATCAGCTCACAGCAACCTCCAACTCCTGGGCTCAAGCGATTCTCCTGCCTCCGCCTCCCAAGTAGCTGGGATTACAGGCACCTGCCACAACGCCTGGCTATTTTTTTCTTGCAGCCATCATTGTTGTTTGGCAGGCCCAGGCTGTATTCAAACCCACCAGCTCAGGTGTATGTGGCTGGCGACTTAGCCGCTTGAGTCACAGGCGCCGAGCCAGCATTTCTAATTTTATGTATTTGAGTCTTCTCTCTTGTTTTCTTAGCCTAGCAAAAAGTTTGTCAGTTTGTCAATTTTGTTTACCTTTTACAAAAACCAACTGTTATTTTCGTTGGTTTTTTCCTACCATTTTTCTATTTCATTTCTTTCTTCTCTGGTCTTTCATTTTTCCTTCCTTCTGCTAACTTTGGGCTTAGTTTGTTCTTTTCCTAGTTCTCTGAGGTATAAAATGAGGTTAGTACTTAAGATCTTTCTTTTTTCATTTTTAGAATGGCTTTTGCTATTTCCATTAAGTTTTAGTGTGTTGCTTTCCATTTTCATTTGTCTCAAGATATGTTTTGATTTTCTTTATATTTCTTCTTTGATCCAGTAATTGTTGAGGAGTATGGTGTTTAATTTTTACATATTTATTAATTTCCAGTTTTCCTCCTGTTCATAATTCTAGTTTCATACCATTGTGGCCTGAAAAGATACTTAGTATGATTTTAATCTTCTTAAATTTCTGAAGCCTTATTTTGTGGCCTAATATATGATCTGTCCTAGGAAATGTTTCACGTGTGCCTGAGAAGAATACACATTCTGCTGCTGTTTGATAGATATTCTGTTAGGTCCATTTTGTCTATTGTGTTGTTCAAGTCCACTGGTTTCTTACTGATTTTTCTGTCTGGATGTGGTCTTTCCCTTGTTGAAAGTGGAGAAATAAAACTCCCTGCTATCATTGTATTGCTATCTATTTCTCCCTCTAGTTCTGTTAATATTTTGTGTATATAGATATATATATATACACACACACTCTCTGATATTGTGTATATATGTATATGTTTGTAATTTTATACCCTCTTGATAAATTAACATCTTGCAAAAAATGTTTACTGAAAGTCTATTTTACCTAATATAAATATAGTCACCTCTGTTCTCCTGCTTTCTTTATGTTACAATTTGCATGGAATATATGTCTATTCATCCCTTTGCTTTCAGCCTATGCATGTCCTTAAAGCTACAGTGTGTTTCTCTTAAACAGCATATTAGTTGAATCAGTTTTTTTTCTACCCATTCAACCAGTCTGTATAGTAATTTGAGAATTAAATCCATTTACATTTAAAGCAATTGTTGGTAGTGAGGACTTACTCTTGCCACTTGTTCATTGTTTTCTGCCTTTTTTTAGCATGAACCTTTTATTTTGACAAAATGAATTTTATAAACAGACTCTACATTCTCAAACTCCTAAACTTTCACTTACTTAAAAAATAAGAAACAAACCAGCCTAGGCTCCAAGATTGCAGGCATGAGTAAAATAAGACTAGATTTTTGAGTTATATAACCTAGCTACATTTTATATGCCATGAAAGTGAATTGTGATAAACACTCACTAGCTTCAAGTGTACATATAAGAAACACATAGACACATTTGAGTTTATTTACTACACAATCTCATGTCAATAAACATCTCAGTCTCTGACATATATATTTTCATTAATGGTGGGCATAACTCTAGGAATATCAAGTTACCCAAAATATTTGCTTTTTATAATCTCTATTTGGAAATTGAAATATAAAAGGAATGTAGGGTTACATAACTGAAAAAGCTGCATTTACTGTGCTCAAGTACATCATAACAGGGAATGCTAGAATTATTTCCCCTCAGGAATGATTTTTGAAAATTTAAAATATTTTATCAGAAAAGTTAAAGCCTTTAGTATAAAAACCAAGGCAAATGATGTATGACTCAGTCTGTAAATATCTGGCAAATTATAGATTTTGTGCATTTAGTTATCAACACACACATTTAAGAGATTAATACTGTGATTAAACAGTACTTTTCAATGGTTGTGAACGGTCTAGTTTTTGAAGTTACTTCAGCTTTACATGTCTATGAAATTTATAATTTCTTCATGAGAAGTTATAGCTTATTCTAGATATAAGTAACATGTATAGATTCAGAACAAATGATTGTAATTGAAGTTGTTTGAAGATGAATGAAAAATATTCACATAAAATATATAAACCATTATCCATTTGTGTGTCTTTTGTTTTAGGATTATGGAAATGGACAATGTACATTTGAAAAGCACTTTTATCCATATATGTGGGTGAAAAACCAACCTAATTTTGTGTAAATTAAGAAAAGATTCTTTGAAGATATGTTCTGCCTTTTCTGTAGTTTTCATTTCTTCCTTCTTTTATTGTCTTTGTGATTTGATGGGGGTTTTTTTGTAATGGTATGCTTTGATTCCTTTATTTTTATCTCTTGTGTATCTGTTATATTTTTTGCAATTACTATGAGTAATTTTTTACAATTACTATTATTATTTAAGCTAATAACTTAACTTCAACCACATACAAAACTGCTTTAACTTCTCCCCCCAAATTTTTTTATTTGTGTCATAATTCACATCTTTTTATAGTGTATATCCATTAACAAATTATTGTAGTTTTAGTTATTATAATGCTTTTGTCTTCTAGCTTTTATACTAGAGTTACAAGTGATTTATGCCCCCCATTATAGTATTAGAATATTCTGAATTTCACTATACTCTTACCTTTATAGTAAGTTTAATACTTTCATGTTTTCATCTTGATAGCTCATGTCCTTTTATTTTGATTTGAAGAACTCCCTTAAACATTTCTCATAAGGCAAGTCCAGTAGTGATGAATTCCCTCAACTTTTGTTTGCCTGAGAAATTCTATATCCCTCCTTCATTTCTGAAGGACAATTTTGTCCAGTATAGTATTCTTGGCTGGCAGTTTTTTCTTTCAGTACTTTGAATATATCATTCCAGTCTCCCTTAGCCAAAAAGGTTTCTGCTAAGAAATTTGGTGTCAATCTTATAGAACTTTCCTTTATGTCATAAGTTGCATTCTCTTGCTACTTTCAAAATTCTCTTTGCCTAACCTTTGAGAATTTGGCTATAATATGTTTTAATGAAGATCTCTTTATGTTTGATCTATTTGGAGTTGTTTGGACTTATTATATACTGGAAGTTTATTTCCCCACCCAGACTTGTGAAGTTTTCTGTAGTTATTTGCTTAAATAAGCTTTCTTCTCCCCTTTTTTTTTTTTCTATGCCTGAGATTCCCACAATACATAAACTGGTTCACTTGATGAAGTGTCCTAAGTGCCACAAAGTTTCTTCACCCTTTTTAATATTTTCCCCTTTTATTCCTCTGATTGGATAATTCCAAATAACTTGCCTACTAGCTTGATGAGTCTTTCTTCTACTCAAGTCTATTGTTGAAACTCTCTATTGAATTTTTAAGTTCAGTCATTGTGTTCTTCAGCTCCAGAATTTCTGTTTGGTTATTTGTTATGATTTTTATCTTTTGTTAAACTTTTCACTTCATTGATGTCTTACTTTCCTGATTTCAGCTGGGTGTGGTGGCTCATGCCTGTAATCCTAGTACTCTGGGAGGCTAAGGTGGGTGGAATGCCCTTAGCTCAGAAGTTTGAGAACAGCCTGAGCCAGAGCAAGACCTCATCTCTACAAAAAAAAGCCAGGTGCTGTGGTGCATGCCAGTAGTCCCAGCTACTTCAGAGGCTTACTCAAGATAATCACTTGAGCCCAAGAGTTGGAAGTTTTTATGGAGCCATGATGCCGCCACAGCACTCTGCCAAGGGCCACAAAGTGAGACTATTTCAATAAAAAATAAATAAAATACTTTACTGATTTCTTTTCTTTTATAGTCTTTTTTTGTTTGTTTGTTTTAGAAAGGGCCAGACCAAGAGCTGGCACTTCTTTTTTTTTTTTTTTTTTTTTTTTTTGTTATAGTTTTTGGCCAGGCTGGGCTTGAACCTACCACCTCTGGTATATGGGGCCAGCTCCCTACTCCTTGCTGACTTTCCTGATTTCATTTAGTGGTGTATCTATGTTCTTTTGTAGCTCACTGAGCTTCTTAAAGACATTTTTTTGTTAATGATTATAAGCATTTATTAAGCACCAAGCGTATACAGCATAGTTGCTATGTAAAAACATAATTATCAATATAATATCCCTGCCATTGAGCTTACAATCTAAAATGAAGTACAGGAAGAATGCTATAAGTCTAACTCAACATTTTCTTAACTTAGAAATGGCTGTTTTTGGCTTGGCGCCTGTAGCTCAAGTGGCTAAGATGCCAGCCACATACACCAGAGCTCATAGGTCCAAATCCAGTCCAGGCCTGCCAAACAACAATGACAACTACAACCAAAGACTAGCTGGGTGTTGTGGTGGGCACCTATAGTACCAGCTACTTGGGAGGCTAAAGCAAGAGAATTACTTAAGCCACAAGTTGGAGGTTGCTGTGAGCTGTGATGCCACAGCACTCTACCCAGGGGGACAGCTTGAGGTTCTGTCTCAAAGAAAAAAAAAAAGAAAGAAAGAAAGAAACGGCTGTTTTAGCAAATGGAAGAGGTAAAAGGACCTATTATTTAAGGTATAGAGTTAATAGGGCTTTTAATATGATCAAGAGAATGTTTTACCCATTTTCCCAATTATATTAGACTTGCTAAGAGTACTTAGAAATTTGGTAAGAACGGGCTCAGCACCTGTAGCATAGTGGTTACAGTGGTGGTTATGGTGCCAGCCACATTCACCAATCCTGGCGGGTTTGAGCACGGCCCAGGCCAGCTAAGCAATAATGACAACTGCAACAAGAAAATAGCCAGTCATTTTGGCAAGTGCCTATAGTCCCAGCTACTTTGGAGGCTAAGGCAAGAGAATTGCTTAAGCCCAAGAGTTGGAGATGCTGTGAGCTGTGATGCCACCGCACTCTACTGAGG
>NW_003852569.1:734343-741229 GCF_000181295.1 Otolemur garnettii
AACTCTTGGGCTCAAGCGAGTCTCCTGCCTCCGCCTCCCAAGTAGCTGGGACTACAGGCGCCCGCCACAACACCTGGCCATTTTTTGGTTGCAGCCGTCATTGTTGTTTGGCCAGGGATTTGAACCCACCACCTTAGGTGTGTGTGGCTGGCGCCTTAGCCGGTTGAGCTATAGGCTCCAAGCCAACAGTGCTCTCTTCTAATAAAATAACAGGAATTAATTTCAATTGTTCTCATAAAAAGAAGAAAACTTTTTTAAATTTAATTACAGCCATAGTAAATGAATTTGGGTTTACCAATCTTAGTCAATGCACTTATTTTAGGTTGATACTATATGAAATGGCCAGAACTCCTGATTAAAATATGTGTTTTTCTAAAGCAAGGCAAGTTTGATTATGTATAAAGCAGAGATATTATCATGGTTATAAAGGCAATGTGACCAACATACACATTCCATTCACTTTTTTGAAGTGATCCATTCCAAGCTACCTACCATTTAATTTCATGTCTTATTCTAAGACTACATGTTTGACATTAAGCTTAAAAGCATAATTGCTATAATACATTAAAAAATAATTCATTTTGCCAATATTATGAAGTATACTATATTTGCAAATACCTGTTATAAATTTTTTTGCACAAAACTTTAAAAGTTTGGCTAGCTATAATTAATACATTAAGTAATCACATAAAGGAAGAATTTACAAGAAGAGCAAAATGTGTACAAAACTAAGCATAATAATTATTCCATTTTAAAACTCAAAATAAAATAATTCTGAATGTCCTTATTCCTTGTCTTAGTAATATGTATATGCATTCATTTTACAACTACTAGTTGGTTGTAAACATTCTAAGACTGTGTAAGATTTGTGTTTCTTGGTTAGTTTTCTTTTATATATTCTCCCCACTAGCAGTTGGAAGTTATTTTCTTTTCAATACAAAGTAAATGAACACTTATTCTGTTTTTACACATGAGTCATGTAAAAGCTGACTCCTGTGATTTTAAAAAATTATATGTAATGGGAGGACTTAATTACAATTTAACATTTGACTGTATGTGTTTTTGCTATATAGTCTACTTGTCAACAAATTGATCAGGGTTAAGTAACAAAAGCAAATTTTGATTTCATCTGTGTTTTAAATGCACAAAAAAAAGTTTTCTTTTTTAATCAAAAAACAAGATGAAAGGATATATAGGTCCTCTTCTCAACTGCTTTGCCATATAGCTTTTATAAATAAGGGTGGACTAAATCAAACTCTTTGTACAGAAGAGAAAAAAATAAGTTATTTCCTTCCTAAGGTCTCAGCTAGTTTCTTAAGCCTTTTCTTTAGCTCCATTGGAAATTTCTCTGAGCACTTCTTAAAACCGGCTTCATGTTGGGTGGTGCCTGTGGCTCAGTGGGTAAGGTGCCAGCCCCATATACCAAGGGTGGCGGGTTCAAACTCGGCCCCAGCCGAACTGCAACAAAAAAATAGCTGGGCATTATGGCGGGCACCTGTAGTCTCAGCTACTGGGGAGGCTAAAGCAAGAGAATCACCTAAGGCCAGGAGTTGGAGGTTGCGGTGAGGTTTGTGGCACTCTACCCAGGGTGATAAAGTGAGATTCTGTCTCTACAAAAATACTGGCTTCATGTCAAATTCCACAAATTTATTCTTGAGTGTTAACTTAGTGTTGCAGGTAGAACAGGTGAATCAGTTCACACACCAGGCCTTATCAAGAGCAGAGACCATGGAGGCAGAGCAAGATGGTGGAGGGGATGCATCCCTGGGTCAACTCTCCTGGTGGTTTCAGGTGAGAGTGGGGGGACTGGATCTTTTCCTGCATGAAGTACTGGTACAGACAAGCATGAAGTGCTGTACAGCACAGGGTGTACAGCAAGGAGGTGAATTGCTGGATTGAAAGTGTAGCCCAGAACTACGGTGCTTGACAGAAAAAACTCAGGGCAGCAGCTGAAATGGCACCAGCTGCAACCTGTGGCAGCTGCAACCGCAGCACCAGGTCTGCAGCTAGCGCCCTGAGAGGCAGAAACCAATCCCTCCCCCACGAAGGACTTCTGTGCCCAATTCATGGGGAGTTTAGGTGTTTTGCAGAGATTGTGGTGAGGCGTGGATTCCCAAGCGGAATTTGGCAGCCATAAAGGGGAGCCATTTGAACCCAGTTTGGGGCGTCAGGGATCCAGGCAATCGGACAGAAACTTGAGGGGAAGGGACTCCACTTAGGAACCGATCCATCCTGTAATTTTGGAAGTCTGTGTGGAGCTGCACTGATGCAGCGACCCATGGGGCAATCAGTTCCCTTCCTACAAACACTGAAAAGTCTTTTGTGTGCACTGCAGGGCGGAGGGGACTAGAAGTAACCGGCCCCTTCCCCAGCAGAAACGGACTGAACGCAGAGGGCGCAAAAAGCGCCCAGCTCTTTTCCCATGGACTACAACAATTTTCTGTTCAAGGGGAAACTAGGAGTTGAGTGGAAAATCTGGCAAAGTGTGGACTCGTGTGCCGAGTTTGGAGGACAGATAGGAGTGGGCAGCCAGCCAGGAACCAGATGTGATGTAAAACTACAAAAATGATGTCTCCATAACACCTCTCCCAGAAGCGTGGAGAGCTCAATCTGACCTGCAGCCAGCCATCTGGCATCTGAAGCTAATCCAAGATGCCCAACACTTTGCGGAAACTGTTGTAGGGAGAATCTGTGCAACCTGCCAGCAAAGATTCTTTCTTTTCTTTTTTTTGGTTTTACCCTGAGAACCACTCACAGCGCCACCTGCTGTCTAGAAAGTATATTGCAGCATAAGTATATTTCCATTAAACTGGAACCCCACCGCATTTATAAAGGGGTTTATTTGTATATATTCAAAAGAACAGTATTTTTCTTAGTGGTGCCCTCCTTTTCTCTTTTTTTTATGTTTTTTATTTTCTTTCTTCTTTGTTTGTTTGTTTTGCTTTTTATTTTCTCTACCATTTTATGACCAACATTTTTGTGGTTATCTTTTATTACTACTATCTTTTTTTTTTTTTGTCTGTTTGTTGGTTGGTTTGTTTTTTGTTTTCTTTTCTTTTTTGTTTGTTTGTTCACTTGTTTCTGAGTGTCTGAGCATTGGTGTGCTTGTGTGACTGGTAGCATTTTAGTCTGTTTATTTGTCCGCTTGGTTTCAATGTTTTGTACTTTGCTAAATCCTTGGGTTGGCTATATTCCCTAACTCCAATTTTTGCATTCAATAAGAATATGGAGGAACAGCAGATGAGAGCTGACTGGAGCTAACTTTCAACATAAACTTCAGTTCAGGAGGAGAGACAACAGCCAGAAGAATCCAATGAAGCTGAAGGTGGGGAGCTGAGCTGAGAGAAGAGATAGATAAACACACGTCTTCCCCACCGAGGCAAACCACGACTTCAAGAAAACAAATTCCAGGTTTAGATTGAGCCCAAGCGGAATATTCTCCAGCTCCCATTGAGTGCCTGAGGCAGATAGGCTTCAACTATCTCTGCTGGTTGGTGACAAAGAGTGGTTACCAAGTGAAGAAGGCATTGACATTCCTTGGACTCTGGCAGGCACAAAACCCTGACAAACTCATTGACTTTACCTGGACACTGGTAGGCACAAAACCCCGACTCACTCACCTATTGGACAGGACTGGGTTACAGAGTCTGGGTTAACAGAAACTGGTAGTGGGGTTAACAGAGACTGAGGTTAGCAAAGTCCAGAAGTGAAGGGCGAGTAAGGAGGGGAAAGAGACATCAGCCTCCTTACTCCAAATCATCTACTGAATGGGCCTTTCTGACTCCTCAGAGCATCAGAGCGAGCCACACTTGTACCACCAGTAGATTCCTATCATCTAGTTGCTGGAGACCTTGTGATCTTTCCAACCAGAGAGTGTGTACTGATTGGGTCAATAGGTTTGGATCTCTTTACTTGGGCAAATTAAACAGTGGTCGAGGGAGAATCTCTGATGTGCTCTGGATTTTCCCAGGGTTAAATTGTCTTCAGGTGGAACATTCTCCAGCTGTCACTGAGTGCCTGAGACAGTCAAGCCTCAGCTCCCTTTGCCAGCGGGGGTCAAAAAGCAGTAACTGAGTGGAGCTGGCATTGGCTCTACTTTGATTCTGGCAGACACAAAGCCCTGCCACATTTGCTTATTGGGCAACTGGGTCACAGCCCTGTGGGGTCTCCAGTGACTCAGTGTGACGAAGGTACAAGGTGGGGAAGGAGGCGTCAACCTCCCTAGAATAATTTATTTGCTGCGTAGGTCCTTCTAACCCCACAGAACACTGGAGCAAGCCATACCTGAGCTGCCAGAAGACCCCTGCAGTACAGATACCAGAGACCTCTTGAACTGCCCCACTTGAGACTTGTGTTGACTGGGACACTTGACCTAGATCTCTCAAACTGGGCCAATCATCTGAGAACTATCTAAAGTGATACTCTGGGGGTGTGGCTGAGGGAAGGTGTGGTTTTCCTTTCCCAACTGTCGCTAGCAAGGAGAGGGGTGACTTACTCGTTGATATTTCTCCACAGCCGAGATCTTAAGCCAGAGTAATTGATTTTCTAAGATAGAACAGAGACCAGCCAAAAACAAGATAGAAACACACAGGCCCCCAGGCTCTCAGATCGTAGCAATATACGCATCCCTGGCAAAACTCTAGGGGAAAATGTACAGACACCAGTCCCAGCCATTGCCCAAAAAGGCTAGTAAAATACTATCCTGGAGCCCCCAACCCAACTTCTTCTTACCTGCTCACCTAGCCAAACGGAGTAAATCCAGCATGGGGCAGAGTCAGCAGAAAAACTCTGGTAGTACAAATAACCAGAGTAGATCAACCCCCCCCCCCAAGGAAGGATGTGGCAGAGGCATCTGAAGAGCCAACCCATAAAGAGATGGCTGAGATGATAGAAATCGAGTTCAGAATGTGGATAGTAAATAAGATTAATAGAATGGAAGAAAGGAAAGAGCTAAAACTTCAAGAAATTACTCAAAAAATATCTCAAGAAATTATTCAAAAGATGTCTCAAGAAATTATTCAAAAGATGACTCAAGAATTCAACAATTTCAAAGATAAAATGATCAAATATTTTGAAACTTTGAGGCAAGAGTTCATAGCCCTCAAAGATTTGAGAAATACGGTTGAATCTCTTTGTAACAGAGTGGAACAGGCTGAAGAAAGGATCTCTGACATTGAAGACAAAGCTTTTGAACAAGCCCAAGAGCACAAAGATGAAAAGAAATGGAAAGCAAAAATAGATCTTTGTCTCAGAGAGCTCTGGGATAATTCGAAGAAAACTAGTATTCGCCTTATAGGAATCCTTGAAAGTGACAAAGCTGCCTCACAAAACACAGAGGCTCTTCTTCATGAAATTTTGAAAGAGAATTTTCCAGACATGCCAAGAGATTCTGAAATTCAGATAGCAGATCATTTCAGAACCCCAGCATGACTCAACCCAAGCAAGACATCCCCAGGCACATCATAATTAACTTCACTAAAGTTAATATGAAAGAAAAAATTCTGAAAGCAGTTAGATGCAAGAAAATCATAACCTACAAAGGAAAGAGTATTAGAATGACTGCAGATCTTCATGCTGAAATCTTTCAGGCTAGAAGAGGATGGTCAGTAACTTTTAATCTCCTAAAACAAAACAACTTCTAATCCAGGATCCTATATCCAGCTAAAATGACTTTCATCTATGATGGAGAAATTAAATACTTTAATGACATTCACATGTTGAAGAAATTTGCCATAACTCAACCAGTTCTGCAGGAAATTCTCAAACCTATCCTCCATAATGACCATTGCAATCCCCCACTACAAAAGTAAACTCACCAAGAAACTTTTGATCAAATTCCAACTTCCACAGGGGCGAAAGGATTAAAAATGTCTACTGGACTTTCAAGCAACTCAAGGACCAATATCTCACCAGGTCTATCAATAATTTCAATCAATGTGAATGGCCTAAACTGCCCTTTAAAGAGGCACAGATTGGCTGATTGGATACAGAAACTCAGACCAGTTATCTGTTGTATCCAAAAATCACATATTACTTAAAAGATAAATACAGACTCAGGGTGAAGGGATGGTCTTTTATATTCCAAGCAAATGGAAACCAGAAAAAAGCAGGTGTTGCAATTATATTCTCAGATGCGTTAGGGTTTAAACCAACAAAAATAAGCAAATATAAGGATTGCCATTTTATATTTGTCAAGGGTAAGACCCAAGATGATGAGATTTCAATTATCAATATCTATGCACCCAACCAGAATGCACCTCAATTTATAAGAGATACTCTAACAGGCATGAGCAACTTGATCTCTCCCAGCTCTATCACAGTCGAAGATTTTAACACTCCTTTGGCAGTGTCAGATCGATCCTCCAATAAGAAGCTTAGCAAGGAAATTTTAGATTTAAATTTAACTATTCACCTTTTGGACCTAACTGACATCTACAGAACATTTCATCCAAACAAATCTGAATACACATTTTACTCTTCACTCCATGGAACATACTCCAAAATCGATCACATCTTAAGCCATAAGTCTAACCTAAGTAAATTTAAAAGAATAGAAATTATTCCATGCATCTTCTCAGACCATCATGGAATAAAAGTTGAACTTGGTAACAACAGAAATCTGCAGTCTCATACAAAAACATGGAGGCTAAATAACCTTATGCTGAATGACAGATGGGTCAGAGATGAGATCAAGAAGGAAATTACCAAACTTTTAGAATAAAATGACAATGAAGACACGAGTTGTCAGAACCTCTGGGATATTGCAAAGGCAGTCCTAAGAGGGAAATTTATAGCTCTGTAAGCCTTCCTCAAGAGAATGGCAAGAGAGGAAGTTAACAACTTAATGGGACATCTCAAGCAACTGGAAAAGGAGGAACAGTCCAAT
>NW_003852569.1:744088-764501 GCF_000181295.1 Otolemur garnettii
TATCCAGCATCCCTTCATGATCAGAACACTTAAAAAATTGGTATAGAAGGGACATTTCTCAAGTTGATAGAGGCCATCTATAGTAAACCAACAGCCAACATTTTAATCGATGGAGTTAAATTGAAATCATTTCCCTGAGATCAGGAACCAAGCAAGGTTGCCCATTGTCCCCATTGCTATTTAACATTGTAATAGAAGTTCTAGCTATTGCAATTTGGGAAGAAAAGGCGATTAAGGGTATCCATATAGAAACAGAAGAGATTAAACTTTCACTTTTCGCAGATGATATGATTGTATATCTAGAAAACACCAGGGATTCAACTATAAAACTCTTAGAAGTGATCAAGGAATACAGTGCCGTATACAAAATCAACACTCATAAATCTGTAGCCTTTATATATGCCAACAGCAGCCAAGCTGAAAAAAACAGTCAAGGACTCTATCCTGTTTAAAGTAGTGCCAAAGAAGATGAAATATTTGGGAGTATACTTAACAAAAGATGTGAAAGATCTCTATAAAGAGAACTATAAAACTCTAAGAAAAGAAACAGCCAAAAATGTTAACAAACGGAAAAATATACCATGCTCATGGCTAGGAAGAATCAACATTGTTAAAATGTCCATATTACCCAAAGCAATATACAATTTTAATGCAATCCCCATTAAAGCCCCACTGTCATATTTTAAAGATCTTGAGAAAATAATACTTCGCTTTATGTGGAATCAGAAAAGACCTTGAATAGCCAAGACATTACTCAGGAATAAAAACAAAGCAGGAGGAATCACACTACCAGACCTCAGACTATACTATAAATCGATAGTGCTTAAAACAGCACGATATTGGCACAAAAACAGAGAGGTAGATGTATGGAACAGAATAGAAAGCCAACAGATAAATCCAGCTACTTACCGTTATCTCATCTTTGATAAACCAATTAAAAACAGTGAGTGGGGAAAAGATTCCCTATTTAACAAATGGTGCTGGACAAACTGGCTGGCAACCTGTAGAAGACTGAAACTGGATCCACACCCTTCACCATTAACTAAGATAGATTGTCACTGGATTAAGGACTTAAACTTAAGACATGAAACCATAAAAATGCTAGAAGAACGTGCAGAGAAAACACTTGAAGAAATCAGCCTGGGCGAATTTTTTATGAGACGGACCCCACGGGCCATTGAAGCAACATCAAAAATACACTATTGGGACCTGATCAAACTAAAGAGCTTCTGCACAGCCAAGAACACAGTAAGTAAAGCATGCAGGCAGCCCTCAGACTGGGAGAAAATATTTGCAGGCTATGTCTCCAACAAAGGTTTAATAACCAGAATCCATAGAGAACTCAAACACATTAACAAAAAAAAAAACCAAGTGATCCCATCACAGGGTGGGCAAAGGACTTGAAGAGAAATTTCACCAAAGATAGGTGTGCGGCCTACAGATAAATGAAAAAATGCTCACCATCCTTAATCACTAGAGAAATGCAAATCAAAACTACTTTGAGATATCACAGTTAGGATAACTGGAGTTATCCAGTAAGATTAGCCCATATCACAAAATCCCAAAACCAGAGTTTCTGGCATGGATGTGGAGAAAAGGGAACACTTATACACTGCTGGTGGGAATGCAAACTAATACGTTCCTTTTGGAATGATGTCTGGAGAACACTTAGAGAACTAAAAATTGACCTGCCATTCAATCCCACAATTCCTTTATTAGGTATATACCCAGAAAATCAAAAATCACATTACAAAACACTACACTGTACCCCATGTTTGCATTAATGTATACAGCTATCATTTAATAAAAAATAAAAAGAAAGAAAGAAAGAAAGAAAAAATTCTGCAAGCAGCCAGGAGTAAGTGCCAACTTACCTACAGAGGCAGAGTCATTGGGATGATAGCAGACTTTTCAACTGAAAACTTCTAAGCCAGAAGAGCATGGTTATCCACCTTCAACATTCTTAAACAAAACAATTTTCAGCCCAGAATTCTGTGTCCTGCTAAACTAAGCTTCAAAATTGATGGAGAAATTAAATCTGGGGAGGGGATGGGGGAGGGGAGGGGAGATGGGCAGACGGGTGGTGGCAGGGTGACTGGAAAGATCATCTATAGGGTATGTCTCACAAGGGTACAAGTGAATTTTTCTAGAACTAGAGTATAAATGTTTTAACACAATAACTAAGTAAATGACACAAAGTCTATGTTAACCAGTTTGATGAAAATATTTCAAATTGTATATGAAAACACTACACTGTACCCCATGTTTGCATTACTGTACACAGCTATCATTTAATTTAAAAAAAAAAAAAGACACTGGGAAGAATGAAACAGATTCATAAAGATAAAAAAAAAAAAAAAAGAGCAGAGACCACATAACCTTCTATAACATAGTTGCAGTGGAGACAAACATTACCAAATAGCTGATTATAGTGGATTTTACAATATGCCAGGTCCTTCCTCTCATAATGGCAATGTCCAAGAAATGGTTTTTCACACTTGGCACAAACAAAATCTTCTGCATGCCACTGCTTGCCCATGGGATTGACCACACACCATTCAATGGGCCAAGAGCAAATGCCACAGATGGAGACACCCCATTCATCATGGTCGAGCAGGCAGCACAGCTCTCCTTTCAAGTGCCAGGTGTCATACATCAGCTCCTTCCTGCAGCTGGCACAGTTGAAATGGTCTGAGTGGTAAGGGTCACTCTTGAATATCAAAGGTTGCTCATCAACAATGGCATGGCACTTCCAGCAAATGTGCTTTCCAAGGCCTCTGGCTTTCTCAATTTATGACAAGAGCAACACAGGTGTCTACCAGCATTCTTGACAAACCCAGTATCAGCCAGAATTTCCTGGCAGAGGTCACAGCAAAAGCAATGGTTATTCGTTGCTTTTGTAACTCAGCCAATGATGAATTTACCACACTAATGACAGCAAGGAACAAAAAGCAACTGAAAATCATGTTCACAGTATTTTCTTCCTTCAGACTCATAGAATAGTCCTTCTGGGAACTGCTGGAAGCACTGAGCACACACAAAACACTGCTCATGGTATAGCTCTCTGTTACTGTTCAGGATCTTCTTAGCAGGCACAAAGCCTCCTCTGCAGAGTTCACAAGTAGCACGGGCCAGGGCATTAGCCATGTTTCTGTTGATCATTCTGGCTGCCACACCCAGCATCTCCTCTCAGACTGTTCACCACCTGGAATCTCCATGCCACTCCAGCCACTTCATCTTCCCTGACCACTATGGCCTGCAGGAGTGGGAGAGCCCCAGAGCAGGAAGGGGAGGCAGGCAAGGAGCAGGGAGGCCATCTCAGCCTCCCTCCTGCAACTGACAAATGAAGGATGAATTTGAATTCTTTGTCAGTTCATAGATCTCCATTCTTTGGGTTTGGTTGTTGACATTTTATTTTTGTCCCTTTGATTGTGTCATGTTTCCCTTATTATTCATGATCTTTGTGGTCTTTGCATTAATGTCTGCACATTTGAAATAGAATGGCTATTCCAGTCTTTGCAGATTAGCTTTGGCAGAGAAAGCCTTTCTCCACACAGAGATTCTGATAAGGCCAGCTGTTGGGATCCTTGGATAAGCTTGCTGCTGGAGTCCTTAGATGGGCTGGCCTGGAGCTTGGGTCAGTTGGACTATGGGCCAGGTGCCTGGGTTAACTGGGACAGTACTGGAGCTTGGTGCACATGGATAAGCCTGGCTTATTAATCTTCCTGCCATTTTATCATTCAGAGAGTTCATTTGGAGAGTTCTAAAACACTAATGCCAAGATCCCATTACTAGAAATTTAGTAGGCCTGTGGTGTGACCTTGGTGATCTAAATTTTTTAAAGTTCCAGGTGATTCTAATGCACAAGTAAAGGTGAGAACCACTGCACTATACCCTTCCCTTGGTTAATCTCATCTTCTCTTGATATATTAATTGCCACATTTCTCCTGATGGCTTCCAAATCTATATCCCCAACCTAAATTTATCTCCTGGGTTTCAGATCTAGATGTCCTATTACTTTCTAGATTTTTTTACTTAGGTATCTCACAGGCATCTCAAACTCAACAAGCCCAAAATGGAAATTTTTCCACATCCTTCTCCCTATAAACAGTCTCAGCTGCTTGAGCAAAAAATCCTGAATTTCCCATCCTTTTCTCTTCCTCACTTTCTATACTCAATATATCAGCAATCCTTATGGGTTTCTATTTCTTAAAGTCTCTACAATTCAAGTGATTTTTTTCCCAGCCCAACTGAAATTACCTTATTTAAGCCCTTCCTTTCTTACCTATTTTCTTGCAACATTTTCCTATGTGACTTCATCCTCCAATCCATTCTCAATGTTACTGCCATAATGACCTTTCTAAAATGCAAATATGATTATGTCATCATCTCCTGCCTAAAATCCTATAATGGCTCTCCATAGTCTATGGGATAAAATCCACATTCTTTACCTTTACCTACAAATTCTTTCATGATCTCCCCTGCTTAGCAATCCCAGCCTCACCTTTCATCCCTTTCTACTTCACACCCCATACCCAACTTGTCTCACAGGATTTGGCACAAGCACCACCTTCTCTAAGTTACTTTTCTTGAGCCCACTGTACCGATGAGGTGCCCCTTCAGTGTATTCCCTCCATCACAGTCTTTATTATCTTGGATTAAAATAATGGGTTTAACTTAGATGACTCTTGGATCACACTGTAATCTCCTCAAAGCTCAGGATCATGTATTAGTCTTCTTTATATCTCTGGTTCTTTGTACATCACAAGTGTTTAATTAAGGTTTGTTGAACAAATGGATGAATAAATGATGGCTAGGGAAGGTCAGCTTTTGATGAGGGTTGAACAACTGACTCACTATAAGCAACTGGTCACTATAAGCTTCTTTATCATAAGAACTGCATAAATTAAAATATTATGTAAGGAAAAATATTTTAATAATAGATTATATGGCATAGATTTGTCACCACATGAAGGACACTGGACAAATCACTAAACCTCATGAGCATCAGCTTCCTCATCTAAAATAATTGGAATATAATATTCAGTGCCTACTTCATAAGGTGTTACAGAGATAAAATAAAATTTATAAAAAATTCTGGCAGCACCTGTGGCTCAGTGAGTAGAGCACTGGCCCCATATACCAAGGGTGGCAGGTTTGAACTTGGCCCCAACCAAACTGCAACAAAAAAATAGCCAGGCATTGTGGTGGGCGCCTATAGTCCCAGCTATTCGGGAGGCTGAGGCAAGAGAATCGCCTAAGCCCAAGAGCTGGAGGTTGCTGTGAGCTGTGATGCCATGGCACTCTACCGAGGGCAACAAAGTGAGGCACTGTCTCTAAAAAAAAAATTAAAAAATTTGTAAAGAATTCCTAAAGCGGCTCGGCACCTATAGCTCAACCGGCTAAGGCGCCAGCCACGTACACCTAAGGTGGCGGGTTCGAATCCCCAGCCTGGACCCGCCAAAACAACAATGACGGCTGCAACCAAAAAATAGCCGGGCGTTGTGGCGGGTGCCTGTGGTCCCAGCTACTTGGGAGGTGGAGGCAGGAGACTCGCTTGAGCCCAGGAGTAGGAGATTGCTGTGAGCTGTAATGCCACGGCACTCTACCCAGGGGGACAGCTTGAGGCTCTGTCTCAAAAAAAAAAAAAAAAAAAAAAAAAAATTCCTAAAGCCAGGTGGCACCTGTGGCTCAAAGGAGTAGGGCACCAGCCCCATATACCAGAGGTGGCGGGTTCAAACCCAGCCTCAGCCAAAAACTGCAAAAAAAATAATAATAATAATTCCTAAAGCCATAAATTACTATACAAATGTGGGAAATTGTAATTATGTAAATAACAAGAAGTGTGACCACCAAACTGTCTTTACTAAAACCCAAAGCAGCAGGGCATCATGGAAAATAGCATGGGCCAAATGTCAACTTCACTCCTTCACTGTCACATGACCTTTAGCAGGTCATTTGGCCTTTTGATGCCTCAGTTTCCACAAATGCAAAATATGTATTCTACACTCTGGTTTATTGTGTTATTTTTGTATTTAATATACAGCATGACGAATGCAAGGCATTCATTCAATAAACTATAATTTCCCTTCCATTTTAAGCAATCACTCTACACTTATCCCTATGCGATACTATCCCAAGTCTCCAACACCAGGACCAAAAGCAAGAGAAGTTAAGGTAAGTAAAGCATTGCACTTACTGAAATTCTTATTAGTATTTAAGTAGAAAAAGAGAGGAAAATTCTTGGCAACCAAGTGAGAACTACAAGAAGAAAATGGAGTAACTGATGCTTTAGATAAATGAATTACATCAAAGATTAACAATGAATGAGAAAGGCCAACAAATCAGCTTTGTAACCTGATTTCTGAGCAGGCAGGTCCATAGGAAGAAATGTACTTGATGGCATGGCGTCTGAGAGTGAGGTCAGGAGGGAAAAATTCTCACATCCCTCATTCTCTCTTGTACTCCTGAGTCACCCTGAGGCCTTAGGCAAGTCCTGCCAACGTCCACCTCCATCTCATCCTCTGAAAATGGGCACCATGATAATGTAAGTACAACAGAAAGCTGAAATGATTTGGACTCTTGAAAGCACAAAGCTGCTGAGATGTCAGAACCTGATGATCTGAGATAAAGAATATCCTAAGACACTAGTCCTGGATTTCCTGGGCACATGGTAAGAAATGGCCAATGGAAGAACAAAAAAAATATCCAGCAAAAAAATATTCAGAGGCTAAAGAAATGAAAGAAATTTCAATTTCAACAAGTGGATGTCTCCTAAGGTTTAATGAAGAAATTTTGCTCTGAATCACGACACACAGAAGGAAAAAGATTTAATGCAAAAATATAAAGTAATCAAAGTGAACACCCCACTACACCAGAAACTGATTACCAATTGATAGATGAAGAAAGAGAGTACAGATCTCACAACATTTACCATGGTTTCACATTCCATGTGAAGCTCTATGAAAGCAGGAAGGCCTCACCAGCTTCCAGGCCTCCAGCTCACACAGGAATCTCTTCCTGACCTCACTTCTCTTTCCATAGATTTGTTACTAGGATTCTCCATTCAGAGGCTAAAGAAATGAAAGAAATGAAAAGAAAGTAAAGAAACTCATGAATTCTCTCTCTTTTTTTTTTATTTCCATAAACTCAAAGTACTTCACTAGTTTAGGCCTCCATCAATTTGTGATCCCAATTATTCCAGCACACCTCATAACCCACCCCAGAGAGGAAGCAGGAGTCATTATTATAATTTTTATGTAGACAGCTGAGGCTCAGAGAGTTTAATTGACATATATGATTACAGAGAATATGAATTTCAAAGCAACATGCGTAGCAGGGACCCTAGGGCTCTCAATTTGCTACACAGCCAGCCAGAACCTATTAAAAAATTAACACATCTTAAGAAGACACATTCTATACCCTGACACTATCTTATACACAAAAAGATTACAAGCACATAGTTCTTGGAGGAGATTTGGTGGGGATAGCACAAGGCCATTCTTATTATGTTGAATATATGTACAAATGATTTTAGTAAATTGTCCATAATATAGTTACAACCCATTTGATATGTGCTCTTGAGATCTCAATAGTAACTTATGTCCCAACACACAGCTTATAATCAAAACTCACTATTATATTACAATTGGTATAATGGGGCAGAG
Organism: Otolemur garnettii; assembly: GCF_000181295.1. NCBI lineage: Eukaryota > Metazoa > Chordata > Mammalia > Primates > Galagidae > Otolemur > Otolemur garnettii. The sequence goes on from NW_003852569.1 coordinate 751,756, forward strand.
CCAAAAAGAAAAGTTTAGTTCAGCAAGGCACCTATTTTCTTGGCTTAGGGTCCAAGTTCATACCTAAGTGGTTTGTGTGGTAGGGAAGATATTCCATCTATGCTTCTTCCCATAAGAATTGAAAAAGGAGCATTTTCCCTGTTCCATGGGAGCAAAATGAAGAAAAAAGTGAGGAGCCACAGAAACAAGCAAGGGGACTGTGTGCAGCATGTTTAAACAGGAAATAACTCAGTTTCATTTTCTCAGGGGTATTCTATATAAAGTCACCATCTAAAACTTTATTACGGGAAAAACAGTCAGTGATCCATGACTTTCAGAAGTGCCTTCTGCTAGAGTCCTCCTATAGAGGACTTAAAGTGCGTACTAAATGTTCTGAAAGGTCCTGCTGCATAAGAATAATAAATAACTTGTTTCAATTTGCTTAACCTGAAGTTCCCAAATTAATTAAAATCAGAGGTTGAAAACCTAAGAAGAGCCCATAAAACTAGTGTTTTAATTAGAAACCCTACATGTTACTATAAGAAGACATCATAATGCCATCTCTAAGCAAAAGGGAGCTACCTTGAGCTCTTACACAGATCAGAACCACCCACCACCCATACCCTTCTCTAAATGCCTGGAGTTTGGAATCACTTGTCCGGGACCAAATTCGTCTATGGAAGAGTAGAGAAAAGATAAGATGGTACATAAACGAGGGAGAACCCAGATAAAGGAAAGGAATGACTGAGCTCTTCTACTTTGGATTCATCAAATTCTTGACACCCAAACCAAAGTTCACCTTGGGAAAGAAAACGCAAATTTCAAACTATATATCCTACAATCTTCCAGAGTCCCAAGGTATCAATCATTTCATTAGCTCTAACATTCCATGGTTCTCACATTAACAGATTGACCCAAGGAAGCAGACTTCATCAGCCAACCCAGCCACGTTGGAATCCCAGCTCAGCCGTGGGGTGACCTCTGGCAGGCAACTTAACCCCACAGTGGCCGGGTTTCCACACCTGGAAAGTGGAGGCGGCAGCCTTTCCGTCAGGCTAAGCTGAATGAGAAACAACTAATAAAAAGAGGATCATAAAACCCTTTGCAATACACTCAGTGTTCTGTAAAAACTTAATGATTATAATCAAGCTGTAGCTAGAAGTCTGCAAGGTCTGCACATGACAGCTAGCAGTCACCACGTTGGTATTTGATAACAAGACTCACGCTGCCCCGTGCCTTCATCAGCTGCACAAACTGGTCTTGGCCCTTCTGGTTTCTTCACACCAAGTTGTCAGGGGAAAAACATCGCTGAAGTCAAGCTGTCTTGATCTAATCATCACTATGTTTCGTTAGAGATAAGATCCTCCCAGTCTCTTAATAAAGATCATGAACCTCCACTCCCTGTGGCTGAAACTGGCACCTACTTCAGATGGCTGCCCTCTGTACAGCATAGGTCCTTCCTAACCACATCAGAGGGGATGAAAGCACTAGCTGAACTATGGTGTGGAGGAGGGCAAAGGGAATATCTCTTAGCTGGGACTTTCCACGTCAGAACCTTATCAGCTCCACCCAGGCAACAAAGAATTATAGGAATAATATAATATGATGGTTCGTATGCTTTTAGAAGCTGATAGATCTGGATTTAAATTTTAGCTCCACCACTTGCCAAATTCTTTGACCTTTGGTAAGTTACTTAGCAGCTCAAAGTCTCAATTCCCCACCTACAAAATGTGAATAATGCTTACTACACAAGATTGCTGTAAGAATTAAATAGGAGACAACAGTTACTATTGTATCTGTCTTATAGTGATAATAATGATGATGACATCAAAATACAGGCTCCCTGCCACCATGTCCTATAAGCCAAAATTCCCCTCACTAAACTTGAGATACAAGACAGAGGTTAGGGTTCGGTATCTCTGGTATCTTTGAGTTCTCAATACCTGGGCCAGTGCCAGTAAATTTGAGTAGATTGAATTGATCATATGACACTGAGTGCATATGATGAATGAAATCTGTCATTTGCTGAGATTAGAAAGATGAACCATTGGCTAAATATGGGCAAAACCAGTTCACTTAACCTCACTAAGGCTAGTGCCCCAGGCAAGTTCCTCATTGAGGCAAATTCTGCTTATTCAAGTCCTCATTTGAATAATGACAGCAGAGGAAGCTGAGACCAGCTCAGGTGATGCTCTCAGAGTTGCTTTTAAGATACAGATATGAAACCAGCCTCATGGTAAAAATACTTTCTTTCCCCAACCTCTGTTTTTAATCTTCAAAAGAACACTGACCAGGCCCATGTAGAAAGAACTAAGATAATTTTTTCTGGTTTTCTTCACTAATGAACACTGTCCAGAGTGGGTTAATAGTTTGCGTGTGTGTTGCAGATGTTCAATGTCACTACTCCTGCCCTCCCTTTCCTCAGTCCCACTTGTGTCCTTACAATCTAGCCAACCATTCAGTACTCCAAGAAAGACTTAAAAACAAAATTGTGCCCTTCCACTGTCTTATGGTGTGTTGTGACTTCTCTCAAGTGTACCTTTTCTACCAAAAAATGATTTCATTGAAACTCTACAGGGCTACTTTCTGGTCATGTCATTTACATATAGCAACAAACACAACAGGCATGGAATCTGCTGTCGTGGAACCCACAATTTATTATATTCAATTCCTTCCTAAATAAACAGCTGGATGGTTGAAACCAACATCCTCTTCCATGAAGTCAACCTTTGAAAGGACCAAGGGCACCCAGCCCTTTGTTAAAGAGTGATAAATTTCCACTATGGTCTGAATGGTTAACTATCTTTTTCTCAAAGCATACGTTGCTCACTCCTACTCTTCATCTTTCCTCACACTGCCTGGAATGCCTCTTCCATGTGGCCTGCCTGAATCCAGTCACCCCATCTAGAACAAGTCCCATCTGTCCCCTGAATCCCTCCCAACTACTTCTTCCAACAGCAGTCCCTGTCTCTTTTAACTTGTTGAGCACTCATGGATTACATCAGACCCCATATCTATGCCATGCCCTCTGAATGCCTGGGACTGGACTTTTCCAAACCTCTACTTCCTTTCTCCTTGCTCGGCACTTCCCACTTATTGGGTTCTTAATGAGAGTTTTTGACTAGCTGAGCAGCAAAGCACTGCGGATATTCACAGAACAAATGAAGATAAGCTATCTAGAAGGATGAAATCAATATTCTAGGGCTTGTATCCAGAGACTTCAAAAAGGTTTTTCACCTTGAAAAGTATGACAAAGGGGACTTCAAAAACTGATTTTGAAATATTTAGGCCCTGAAAGAAGAGATTGCAAATCTATTGGAAAAATAACTTTTTGCCCTATGAAAACCTGTAATTATTCTCAATTTGTAACATCTGTAGGATACAGCCTTTCCACAGATCCACTAAAATGCACTTTTTTTGTAATCTGGAAAATACTTTTAAAAGATGTGGTTATACATGAGCCTTTAATGGCCCACCCTCTTGCCAAGAGCTGACCATAAGCCAATGAGAGCCTAAGGCTTGGCTGGGCTTTGCCAGACACCCAGAGAAGCAGCATCCACAGCATTCTTCATCTACAGATAAAGAAAAGCCTCAAAAAGAAAATCTGAAAAGTTCTAATCACACATCTGACAAAATAGCTAAAAGGCTAACACTAATGTTTATTGTAGAACCACTTTCGTGAGTTCTAAGGTTTAAAATTTCTAGGGCTATTTAACTTTATCACACCTAAAAAAAATTATTAAGCCACATGTCCTGTCCAGTGCAATATAAACTGAGTAAATAAAACACATTCTTGTCTTCTAGGAGCATTGACTCATGCAAATTCTCATTTCTGCTCATGTATGTCTTCGAGTAAAAATTTTAATTTCTGCTGATATTCTGATGGTTATCTCTTCATTTAATCATCTTTGTCTTGAAATTAAATTTTTGTTTTTTTAAATTCAATGTATTTAGGCCAGGCGCAGGGCTCACTCCTATAATCCTAGCACTCTGGGAGGTCAAAGGGGGTGGATTGCCTGAGTTCACAGTTTCGGGACCAGCCTGAGCAAGAGTGAGATCCCATCTCTACTCTCTACATCTTCTATAGAAAAACTGAGGCAAAAGGATCACTTGAGCCCAAGAGTCAGAGGTTGTTGTGAGTTATGACACCATGGCACTCTACCCAGGGCAACAGCTTGAGACTCTGTCTCAAAAAATAAATAAAAATAAATTCAATGCACTTAATTTTAATAGATTACATATTAATGTGGCTCAAATATCAAAAAGTATAAGAAAGTGTATAGTAAAAAGACACTTCCCCAACTCTTTCCCTATCAGTAACCATAACATATATATATATATGACTATATATGTATTAATATATAGTCTTATTTTGGAATAAAACATTTCTGATTGCAACATATCCCACTCCAAATCATTAGGAGGTGTGGAATGCCTTCTGTTACCTGGAAACATGCTTGAAGTAGAACAGAGGGTTCAGTAATGCTTATGAGCCAAAAGAGAGTCACTGTGGTAAGAAACAAGAAACACACACCCTGTCTTCCGCTTCTTTTCTGAAGCGGTGAATTCAGTCTGATGCTCACTGGAGGCCAAGGGACAAGAACCTTGACTGGGCCCCTCAAAGCTTCTTCATTGTTATCCTATTTGTCTGCCTGAGTTTTTAATGTTTTTGAGGGTAGGACAGGGAAAAGGAAATTAAAAAGAAGATAAGAGGAAATGAGGAAAGGAAAGAAACTGAAAGGTGGCTGCTGGGGGTGGGAGGAAGGGAGAAGGAAGAGCTTCAAAGAGGCATGCACCGCTCTGAAGGCCAAGGCCAGAAAGAAAGCTGCCAAGCACTGTCAACATTGCACCCACCCTCCTACCTTACTTCTGGTAGGACTCACAGTGTTGACACACCCAAGATTAGCACTCAATAACTGGATCGTGATATCGGGTAGTTATTGGATGTCTGGGCCTAGAGAAAAAAATTCCAAGACAGACTGGCACATGCCTGCCTGTGCTCTTTTTCACATTTGGGAGGCCATAACCTTTTTTCCCACAGTAAGGATGTATGAAGCCTCAGCTTCCAACCTCCTGTGTGGTATAACTTTTCTCAGAAGCAAAATCTCTTTCAACAACAACAAAAATTTTTTTTTTCAATTCTTTGGACACAAATTCTTTCCCCCATCCTGAAAACTGGCTTAACACTCAACTAGAAACACATATAATGCCAAGAAAAACAAAGAATATCACACAGCAACTCTATTCCTGAAGAGCTATGGTGGTTCTTTCACTTGACAGCTGAGACTATTTTTATTATAGAGACCATAAAGTCTCTGCAACCCTGTCAAAGAGGCCTGATTCCTTCATTCATAAACTCATCAAATTACAAAAGTTAAATTCATTTGTCCCATTTAGTGTCTTTTGACAAATCTCAAAGCTCTGCGAAATTGAGGAGCCACTGGGTAGGATAAAGGTACAGTTAAAGAAGAGAAAAACAAGTTACTTGAGATCTATAACCAATGAAAAACAAGTCACTTGAGATCTATAACCAACTTGAGATCTACAACAAATAAAGCTCCTGCTCTCTGTACTGCAGGTGACAGTAGGAGTGGGCAGAAGGTAGATATGCCCTTTCTGAGCATTTGTGCCCAGTCACCTTGCATGGCATGACGTAAGACAAAAGCATCTGCTGACTCTCAGAGATATAATTACCACCAGGGTGGGGATGTAATTAAAGTAAGGATAATTTACCTTAAAGAAGATAAAAATTAAGAATTATTAATGATCATAATTAGCCCTTTTATATCTAAGAATCAGAAAATGTTTTACAAGCTGTAATTATCACAGTTCCCCTCTGAGGAAGGGATTCATATCTTACAGTTCTTCACTTAACAGAGGATAAAGTGATGAGCATGGGCAGAGGAGGGTGGAAGCACCACCTCCTCTGTCACCTGTCCTATAAGTGGTGAAACAAGAAAGAGGGCCCAGAAAGGCTGACTGCCATGATGCTGGATGCCCTCATCCACTAGCCATCATCTAAGCAGACAGTCCATCCCAGAGTAAGCGATTCATCTCATTCTGACCTGTTGGCCATTTAAACAGCCACGATGCAATAAAAGTATATCATATCAATAAGGATTTTATTAAACACCCAGGAGAAATAAAAACTCCTGTCAAGGAACTTAAAACCTGATTGAGAAGACAAAAGAACTATCCATTAAATTAGAGAATATGAAAATTACACACTAGGCCTAGGTTGTATGATATTGACTACACATCAATTAAATGCTTTTTAGTTAGAAGATCATTGCATTTAAAGGACAAAGAAGGCTTTGGAGAGGGGATGGAACTTCTGTGGGAATCAAAGAAATGATATTGGGTTTTAGATTGACAGAGGGCAAGTCCCAGGTAAATGAGTAAGAGGAAATAACAGGAAAACTTGAAAGATTAAATACATAATTTTAAAGAAAAATCTTCATTAAAGGGATGTTTGGAGAGCTTAACAAAGAGTCTTACGTATTTCAAAGCCATCTAAAATGAGCCCTTGAATTAGATAAAGAAAAATCTAATTCTTTCTTAATTCTTTATTTTCTAATCTAGCAGAGCCTCCAAAGATTTCAGCACTTCATGATTACTGTAATATTAAAGAATCTTAAATTCTAAAATCTCTTATTAAAGAGAAATTTTATTTTCTCTTTTTAATTCCCCCATAATAAAGAGTTCAAATCTCAAAGAGTTCAGAACCAGTGTCGTTCTGGTGGACTTTCGGCCAATTGATAAAGAACAACATTCTTAAAGAAATGGAGCAGGGGCAATTGGGTCATTCCTGGACCACTCAGGAATGTTCTCTTCAGTCTCCAACCTTAAAAACAAAAGAGATAGAGAAATGCTTTGTCTAGAAAAGCATGAAGCTCTTCAGATTACAAAGACAGTATTATTTTCTGATGAACCACAATCAGTGGACACTACCACATTTCAGGAATTCCCAATTGTTCTTAAATAAAAATAGAATCAATTTGTTAGGATTTGATAATTCTCTATGTTCTCTGGTATCTACCAAACTTTTAAGGACCTAGAGAACATTCAAAACTATTTTCCTGGCCCGGTGCCTATAGCTCAACCGGCTAAGGCGCCAGCCACATTCACCTAAGGTGGCGGGTTCAAATCCCCAGCCTGGACCCGCCAAACAACAATGACAGCTGCAACCAAAAAATAGCCGGGTGTTGTTGCGGGCGCCTGTGGTCCCAGCTACTTGGGAGGCGGAGGCAAGAGACTCGCTTGAGCCCAGGAGTTGGAGGTTGCTGTGAGCTGTAATGCCACGGCATTCTACCCAGGGGGACAGCTTGAGGCTCTGTCTCAAAAAAAAAAAAAAAAAGAAAAGAAAACTATTTTCCTGTTCAAACCATATGTAAGGAACCCCTATTAAAATGATACTCTCAATGACACCATGTAAAATACTAATACAAGAATATTATGTAGCAATGACAGTCACTTCATTAGGAGAGTATCAATCCTAATTTTAGAATTTAGCATTTGAATCTACTTACAACATTTCTGATAATATACCAACAGCAAAAAGGAAGATAAGCCAATTCTCTTAGGTTTGTGTAGGTTTTTAAATATGTTCCCTTATATTATACAGACTTTAAATAAGAGTGGGTAAGACAGCCATCATTGGATTTAAGACCTAGCTTCATTCAGAGAAGAGAAAGAGTTTTTCTGTTATCGTGAATGCAATTTTAAGCATTTTCCAAAGCTCTGAAGAGAAACCAGCGTATCAGCTATGATTCTAGAATTATTAATAGTATCTTTACTTTATTCTCATGGAACCTACTAAATGTCCAGTAGGGAGCATATTCACTAAAGAAAGGTAATGGAGTCAGACATGTGCATCCCGCCATCTAGGCTGAGGTTCTCCAACAGAGCAGAAACAAACGCATAAAGGAGGGCTTGCTCAGGTTATTCCTTGAGGGACACTTATACAAAAGCCAGTGCTACCTGTGAGAGTGTGGGTGTCCATGATAACTGTGGCCACAGTGTGTCAGTGGTCATTATGGCCCTATCCTGGAATCCAAAGATTCAGATTGTACTGAATCCTAATTAGAGAGGGAGAAAAGAGAATTCTTCATCTTTCACTAAGGAGCTGCTGCATAGAGTTTGCCAGTTGAACCCAAGAAATAATGACAGTTCTGACAGTTCTAGAAAACTCCCAAATCAGAGACTATGGTGCTGAAGTCCTTAAAGAAGCAGAAGTGAACCCAGCTTACATCTGTCATCCCATCCTGTCACTTTGCCTTCCCCTATACCCCACATCTGGGATGGCAGCAAATGAGGGAAAAAATAGAACTTAACTCCACTATCACTTGGACCAATCTGCACATAAAGAAATGGCCACCAAGGTTTAGGTTCCAAATTTTCATGTACCACTGAAGGACCCTACAGTCTTCTCAAAACTCAGGTAAACAATATTTGCCACACCATTGGACAAAAGAAGAGATGGAAATGCAGAGAAGCCACTGAATCATTTAATAGCTCCCATAAACCTATTATGAACCCAAGTTTCATGTAGTCTGAAATGTAAGAATGAGAGTCACTGACAGCCAGGGACAAAATCCAATTCCTTACAATAAAATAGCACTGAGATTTGCAAATGATGGCCAAGGTTGAGAAAGCCCTGATGGATATAATGGGCTAGAATGACCGATTACCTTAATGTGCTTCCAAAAGAAGCCAACTCAAATGTTCAGGTGTCATGATCATTAGTGACTTAGGCTAAGCAGGATGATTACATCTACAGTAATGCATTACACCAGCTCTTTTCCCCCAGGGCACCAATATGTTAATGAGAAAAGAAATGAGCAAACTGCATTTAGAAGTAATACCTCTAACAATGAAATTTCACAGATTTCAAGTTTTCTAAGAACAGTTTATGAAAACATATCTCTGGGGTACCCCTCAAAATTGTTTACTGAGGATGCAATCCCCAACCTGTAGGAAACCTATCAGAAGACCAAGGAATATAAATGTAAAATTTTTTCCCACTTGAATTTTAGAGAAGAAATTAACCAATTTTTTACATCTCTCCCATTATCCTAAAATTGTTTCAGGCATGGCTTTTGAGCAGCTCTCCATGGACTGTCACATCCTATGGAGGAATTAATCAGTTCTCATCAGTGGATTTCAAAGTTTGTTTAATCCCAACCTAGAACTTGTATTTTTCTAAAGTAAACGGCTTAGAGGTCACTCCTTAATAAAGTCATTATCTATTAAGACACTGAACATTCAATACCTTTTCTTTATTGCTGTCTAAAAAAAATAAATAAAGTTAGTGATTCTGCTAAATAATCTACCCTTTCATATTAGGTGGGGCCAGTACCCCATCAGGAGGCAAGGTCTGTGAATCTCGTGCCAAATAGCTATGTGAGCAAATAGTGAGATAAACAAGCCATTCATGGAGACTGAGGTGGAGCTGGGCTTGGTTAGGAATGAATCAGGCCATCCCACAGAATGGGTGTCTCCTTCCCAAGTTGCTCTCCAGGGCACAATTAAAACTCCTATAAAAGGCCCAGCTTCCAGTTACCAGTACACTTGCCAGTGGCATCAGCGAGCATTCGACTTCTTCCTCTGGTTAAGTGGGTAAGTCCCATTTCCTTGGATCATGATCTTCGGTACAATTCTCCATTTTTTCTAGCTATTTTAGATGTTGGGGTATAGGGGGGAGTTTCTCTGTGTCAAAAGGGATCAGTGTCTTACAGAGGTGGTTAACTGCCACTAACTCCATCCCATCCATCTTCTTATGAGTGAAGCCATCATTAGAAGGGAGATATGGTTCCTGCTTCTAAGGCTTTGAACTCTATACTTTTGCACATTGGCAGGTGATCACATGTAGCTATATTAGGGCTCCTCTGTACCCCTCTCTTCACTGTTTGCTCTGAAATATGCTGGGGAGCTGGAAGAAAGAGAGAAGGAAACGATATGGATAATCCAGATTGGGTGGCCAACCAAAAGTTGACTACAGGATAGTCCGAAGATGGGTCTCTCACTTGAAATTCCTCAGAATCTTTCTTTCTCTTTGTGAATAACTCCAAGATGATAACTCCAAAGTTTTCCAACCCTCTCTTCTCTTTTTACATTGGTTTTACTTAATACAGTGCATCTTCACAATTACGGTATCTGAGGTATTCAAGTTGAGAAGGACATAAAGAAGTTATCTGGATGAACCACCATACATACCCAGTCAGCAAAGCCAGCCATCAATCTTTTAACATCAATCTGCTGACAGCTAATGTTTTTTATAATGCTAAGATTCAAATGGCTTATTGGGATAATAAAACTAGCCAGAAGAACAACATTATTAAAAGCTGTCTGGGTTAAGTTTGGCCTGCTTACTCTAGAAGCTAGCGAGGAAGGGCCTCTTGGAAGCTTTCAATTTGAATATCTGACTATACCTAGTATAACTAAGTCGAAACAGGTAACATGCACTTTGTTTCCCATAGTAGTATATCTAAGTTTTAGAATGCCATTTTTTGACTAGGAAGAAGTAGTGTTTAATCTCAGAATTAATGACATAAATTATACTCCTAGATCTCATATGAACTATAGTGTTGTAGATAATTCACATTCCCTTTTCATTGTTTTATTTGCTACCAGATGTTTTGCTAACACAATTAACTGTACATGGCTTCTGTCCACTTTAAGATACTCAGATACTCTCATGTCTCTCTTCTTCTTTTGGCTTTCATCTATCCTCTTTGCTCAATTTTACAGGAAGGTATTTACAGATAACAACATATAAAATCTAAATTTCTGCATCCCTCTCTTCACTGTTTGCTCTGAAATATGCTGGGGAGCTGGAAGAAAGAGAGAAGGAAAGGATGTGGATAATCCAGATTGGGAAGCCAATCAAAAGTTGACTACAGGATAGTCTGAAGATGGGTCTCTCACTTGAAATTCCTCAGAATCTTTCTTCCCCTTTGTGAATACAATATTCAAAGATAAAATGCTTCAAAAAGTCCAGGTTGAAAATAGCTACTGCTGGCTCGGCACCTGTGGCTCAAGTGGCTAAGGCGCCAGCCACATACACCTAAGATGGTGGGTTCAAATCTAGCCCGGGGCCACCAAACAACAATGATGGCTACAACCAAAAAAATAGCCAGGTGTTGTGCGGGCAGCTGTGGTCCCAGCTACTTGGGAGGTGGAGGCAGGAGACTCACTTGAGCCCAGGAGTTGGAGGTTGCTGTGAGTTGTGATGCGACAGCACTCCACCCAGGGGGACAGCTTGAGGCTCTGTCTAAGAAAGAAAGAAAGAAAGAAAGAAAGAAAGAAAGAAAGAAAGAAAGAAAGAAAGAAAATAGCTACTGCTATAGAGTCAAAGCATTTATGAATCTTCCTAAAACAGTGTAAACAAAGCCTTCCCAAGTACCAAAACAGAGTTTTTATTTTGAATTATATTTTGCTGTTCTAGGTTTACTTGAAGAAAGAAGGAAAAAATGTCTCCACTTCTGATAAGCATCTGTAATATCACTGAAGTTTTCAATCAATATGCCTCACATAATTGTGATGGAGCTGCATTAAGCAAGAAAGACCTAAAGAACCTCCTTGAAAGGGAATTTGGAGCTGTCCTTCAGGTAAGAACTAACAAGAAAAGAAAATCTATTTATTTAGGGCTATGAGAGTTCTTCTTAGGAGAGATCAGAGAAAGGAACAGTATTTTTATGTTTTATATCATGACACGTGTACACTACACTCCTATTCATTTCTGGGTCTGAAGATACATTACTGGAATTGTAGTCTGAGTACTGAAAAAGTTGCTTAACAAATATTTCACATACCTGATGGCAATGGCAATGTGAATGAGATGTTCTTGGGACATTATGACCAACGATGTCAAAGCACACTAGATTGGGGGGGGGGGGCTTAAATTTGCTTCCAAATTTCAAGAATTGAAATCAGCCTGTTCTCTGCTAAAACTGTGTTATCATAAATGTTTTCTTTTTTCAAACATGGCAAAGAATTCAAATCATGGGTACTGGCTATTTCAGACAGACATAGGTGTTGCAAATTTTCATAAACTTCCATTGTATCCACTCAACTAACCTGCATTATTTTGATTAGCAGTAAACTTTGAGATGCAAAAAATCCCAATGAATGTATGCTTTAATTTAACATGGGGACAAGATTAGCCATTTTTCTCATTGCGCTGAATGTCTCTTGAATGCCCACATAGAAGTGAAATTTTACTACCTATAAGTAAGGCATTGTAATTTTTTTTTCATTTTTTTTTCAGAGACCGCATGACCCTGAGACTGTAGATCTAATCCTGGAACTCCTGGATCGTGACAGTAATGGGCGTGTGGATTTCAATGAATTCCTCCTGTTCATTTTCAAGGTGGCTCAAGCTTGTTATTATGCTCTTAGCCAGGCTTCAGGGCTAGAAGAGAAGGGCGCACAGTGTGAGGGTAAGGGGAACCTGTTACAAGATCGTAGGCAAGAAGACCAAAGGAGATTTGAGCCGAGAGAACAACAATTAGAAGAACCTGGGCAACAGCGCAGGCAGACGAGGCAGGAGAGGGAGCTCATTGAGGAAGAGGAGAAGAGAGAGAAGCAAGAGAAACTTGGGCAGCGTGACAGGCAGGGCTTCGAAGAGGAGCAGCAACTGCAAAGTCGTGAGGAGGGGCGAGAGCAGCGGCTGAAGAGGGAGCAGGAGAGGCTGGAGCAGGAGGAGAGGTTGGAGCAGGAGGAGAGGCGAGAGCAGCGGCTGAAGAGGGAGCAGGAGAGGCTGGAGC
>NW_003852569.1:765633-766626 GCF_000181295.1 Otolemur garnettii
GCTGAAGAGGGAGCAAGAGAGGCTGGAGCAGGAGGAGAGGCGAGAGCAGCGGCTGAAGAGGGAACAGGAGAGGCTGGAGCAGGAGGAGAGGCTGGAGCAGCAGCTGAAGAGGGAGCAGGAGAGGCTGGAGCAGGAAGAGAGGCGAGAGCAGCGGCTGAGGCGGGAGCAGGGTAAGACCCGCACCCCGAGGTGGCAGTGGCAGCTAGAAAGCGAGGCCCACGCACGTCAGAGTAAAGTCTACTCCAGGCCCCACAGGCAGGAGGCGGCGAGGCGGCGCCAGGAACTGGAGCAGCAACTGCCTGCGGAGGAACAGCAGGCACGCCGGCAGTATGAGGAGGAAGAGAGGCAGCGCCGCGACCTCAAATGGCAGTGGCAGGCGGAGGCGGAGAGCGAGAGGCGCCGCCAGAGGCTGTTGGCCAGGCCCTCCAGGGAGCAGCTGGACAGGCAGCTGAGGGCGGAGGAGCGCCAGGAGCAGGAGCAGCGGCTCCGTAAGGAGGAGCAGATGCAGGGGCAGGAGCGCGCCGCACAGTTCCCAGATGGGGGGGACCTCCTCCAGCAGGATCGTGAGAAGAGGCGACGCCAGGAGGAGCAGCAGCGTGAACAAAGGTGGAGGTGGCAACTAGAGGAAGAAAGTCAGAGACGCCGCTACACCCTGTATGCCAAGCCAACCCTGCGGGAGCAGCTGAGACAAAAAGAGCAGCTACAGCAGGAGGAGAAGCTCCAGTACCAAGAGCAGGACAGAAAGTTCCGTGAGGAGGAGCAGCTCCTCCAGGAGAGAGAAGAGCAGCTTCGTCGCCAAGCACGTGACAGAAAGTTCCGGGAGGAGGAGCGGCTCCTCCAGGAGAGAGAAGAGCAGCTTCCTCGCCAAGCGCGTGACAGAAAGTTCCGTGAGGAGGAGCGGTTCCAGGAGAGAGAGGAGCAACTGCGCCGCCAAGTGCGTGACAGAAAGTTCCATGAGGAGGAGCAGCTCCTCCAGGAGAGAGAAGAGCAGCT
>NW_003852569.1:767456-767782 GCF_000181295.1 Otolemur garnettii
GAAGAGGAGCGGTTCCAGGAGAGAGAGGAGCAGCTGCGCCAAGCCCGTGACAGAAAGTTCCGTGAAGAGGAGCGGTTCCAGGAGAGAGAGGAGCAGCTGCGTCGCCAAGCGCGCGATGGAAAGTTCCGTGAGGAGGAGCAGCTCCTCCAGGAGAGAGCGGAGCAACTGCGTGGCCAAGAGCGCAACGGAAAGTTCCGTGAAGAGGAGCGGCTCCAGGAGAGAGAAGAGCAGCTGCGTCGCCAAGCGCGTGACAGAAAGTTCCGTGAGGAGGAGCAGCTCCAAGAGAAAGAAGAGCAACTGCGTCACCAAGCGCGTGACAGAAAGTT
>NW_003852569.1:767921-795079 GCF_000181295.1 Otolemur garnettii
GCGTCACCAAGCGCGTGACAGAAAGTTCCATGAGGAGGAGCAGCTCCAGGACAGAGAAGAGCAACTGCGTCGCCAAGCGCGTGACAGAAAGTTCCCTGAGGAGGAACAGCTCCAGGAGAGAGAAGAGCAGCTGCGTCCACAAGCGCGCTACAGAAAGTTCCGTGAAGAGGAGCGGTTCCAGGAGAGAGAAGAGCAGCTGCGCCAAGCGCGTGACAGAAAGTTCCGTGAGGAGGAGCAGCTCCGCCAGGAGAGAGCAGAGCAACTGCGTGGCCAAGAGCGCGACGGAAAGTTCCGTGAAGAGGAGCGGTTCCAGGAGAGAGAGGAGCAGCTGCGCCAAGCGCGTGACAGAAAGTTCCCTGAGGAGGAGCAGCTCCAAGAGAGAGAAGAGCCACTGCGTCGCCAAGCGCGTGACAGAAAGTTCCGTGAGGAGGAGCAGCTCCTCCTGGAGAGAGAGGAGCAGCTGCGTGGCGGAAAGTTCAGTGAAGAGGAGCGGCTCCAGGAGAGAGAAGAGCAGCTGCGTCGCCAAGCACGTGACAGAAAGTTCAGGGAGGAGGAGCAGCTCCTCCAGGAGAGAGAGAAGCAGCTGCCTCGCCAAGCGCGTGACAGAAAGTTCCATGAGGAGGAGCAGCTCCAGGAGAGAGAAGAGCAGCTGCATCGCCAAGTGCGTGGCAGAAAGTTCCGTGAGGAGCAGCAGCTCCTCCAGGAGAGAGAGGAGCAGCTGCGTAGCCAAGCGCTTGACAGAAAGTTCCCCAGGGAAAAGCAACAGTTGCAGCTTGAGGAACGGGAAGAGCATAAGCGTCGGCGGGGACAAGACGGACAATACCTGGCGGAGGAGCAGTTGGCCAAGGAGAAGAGTCGTCGCCAGGAACTGGAGAGGAAATTCCGGGAGGAAGAACAGCTCCGCCGCCAGCAAGAGGAGGAGCAAAGGCGCCGCCAAGTCCGGGAGAGAAAATCCCGGGAAGACAAGGGCCATGGGCAGGTGCTCGAACCTGGCACGCGTCAGTTCGCCTATGTCCCAGTGCGCTCCAGCCCTCTGTATGAGTACATCCAGGAGCAGAGATCTCAATACCGCCCTTAAGAAATTCTGCCAATGTCCTGACACCTGTCAAAGCGTCCAGCAAACAAAAATGAAAAACACTGGGTACCAAGTGATACCTCAACTGTTTCTGGTTGTGGGAAATTCTTTGCTATTAAAATGTGTCTTCTCTTCCAACATCCTAAAGTACATCCATTTTATGTACTTTGTACTCATGCCTTTTATTCTCCCTGATGTAGTTCTTTCCTGAAAGATGTCTTTACTCTTTGGTGCAGATGTGTGCATTCTTAAAAACATATACATCTTTTGATTTGTTTAAGGAGTTTTGTTTGAGAAACACGTTAATTCATCATTTTCAGAAGTAAGGAGACTAAATACAGCAATTTGAAGTTCAAAACAATAGGTCTATTTAATGGTTGATCCATCTGTGAAGAGTTCAGATGTTTTTAATGTTTACATTGATATTTCTTCTTTACACTAAATTTCATTAATCTTTGCCTCCAAATAGCTTTTAATCTTTTATGGCATAATTAGCACAGATTCCAGGTGACTGAATTTTTACAATCTTGAATACTGCTGGGAGAAAGGGGGTGACTTCTGCAGAAAAACTCCCTGTGAAGTCAGTCCATAACTGGAGAAATATCTGTTAAGAATAAGATTTAGCTTCAATACTTAGAATTTGATTTTTTGTAATGCCCCACTTATAATTTCCTGAAGCAAAAGTAAAGTGTTTCTCAAACAATTTCAGAGATCAAATTTTAAAACTGTCTGCTGTAGTTTCTAGTATTCAATTCTATTCCCCTAAGTTTTGTTGGGTTAGAGAATATTACTAATCTTTGTTAACTTTAACTTAGAAGAAACCTACTTAAAATCCTATAAACATTTAACTTACTCTAGGGCCAATAAGAGATCACCAAGAGCATGTTGGGGAGGGAGGGAAGGGGAAATGTGTGAACAGAAGGGAAAGTTTGTAGAGGCTCTTTGACAAGATTCATCAGCCCACAATCCTTTGAGGCTTACTGGTACTACCTTGGAGACATTCTTGTTGAGACAATTGGACTGTGTGAAAAATTAATAATAAATGTTTGGCAATGAATTATTTTTGTCTGTTTTAACTATGTGTGAATTTTAACTCAAGGTCTAGTGATCTGGAAACTCACATCACTTAAGGGTGTTTTGTTACTATTATCTATGTCCAAATATGAAAAGGGTGGAGGATCCTCTATTTTCCACAACCAGTTTTTTCTGGACCTGTATTATCTCTATCCCCACACTGAGATTATCTTTTCTAAGTATTTTTGTTCTTGACCCCACAGCTTTCTGTGCCATTTTTTACAGTTACTCACTAGTCATGACAAAAACTGGTGCTCCCAATGTTTGTTAATACAACAGAATCTCCATAGTTGACCACCTCCTTATAAACTGACCTAATTTTCATAGACTGGACAAGCCCCACATGTATATATCAGTACAGTAGACCTAATTCCTTAGGTTGACTATCTCCATATGTTGTCCAGTATGTTACAGTCCCTTGGGTGGTCAACATACAGAATTTCTACTATATATGCTTTTAATTACTTAAGAATTTTCAAAAAACCCTGGAAAACTCTCACTGGCTTTCCTTAGGATCTTCTCAATGGGTGCTTATTACAGAGCCTCCTTATATATGCTGTGCCTCAAGATGCTATTGAAATATACACTCATCAGCTCGGCGCCTATAGCTCAACTGGCTAAGGCGCCAGTCACGTACACCCAAGGTGGCGGGTTCGAATCCCCAGCCTGGACCCGCCAAAACAACAATGACGGCTGCAACCAAAAAATAGCCGGGCGTTGTGGCAGGCGCCTGTGGTCCCAGCTACTTGGGAGGCAGAGGCAGGAGACTCGCTTGAGCCCAGGAGTTGGAGGTTGCTGTGAGCTGTAATGCCATAGCACTCTACCCAGGGGGACAGCTTGAGTCTCTGTCTCAAAAAAAAAAAAAAAAAAAGAAATATACACTCATCAACTAAGATACAGTTTAACAATAATAGTTATGGTAAAAATAAAGCCCTACAGACTTTCGGTAACCCTTTAAAAGAAGGGGCAAAAGCCAATTTCCAAAGAATAAAGTATTATTTCATCACGTTATAATACCATGCAATTTAAAAAATTTGTCAGCCAGACATTCTATGTCCTGTGGCTATTCTTTTAGAATACTAGGAAAATGTGGAGGCCAACCCTGCTCCACCAGAGCAATGTACATGCAGGAGCAGAACCTTGAGCCTGGTGGGCAATTGCCTGCTTAATAATAAACCAGGAGCTCTATTAATATAAGTTTGGTTGCTTGTCTGCTGCTGAGGAGTCAAGTGGAGGGTTCAATATACTATAATGGAAAAGCTGGTCTTCATGTGCTATGGGCTGAATTGTACCCCTCCCTCATGAAGGTTTATGTGTTGAAGTCCTAACCCTTATTTCTTCTGATTATAACCATATTTGGAAATATGGTATTTATAGAGGTAATTAAGTTAAAATGAGGTTATCAGTTTGGGTTCTAATCAAGTATGACTGGTCTCCTCATAAGAAGAAGAAACTTGGACACAGACACAGGGGGAAAGATAATGTGAAGATACAGGGGGAATATGCCCAGGTACAAGTCTCAGAACAGATCCTTCTATCAAGGCTTTCAGAAGAAACCAACCCTGGAAATACCTTAATTTTGGACTTCTAGACTCCAGAACTATGAGAAAATAAATTCATATCATTTAAATCATGAAATCTGTGGTATCTGGGTTATGACAGCTCTAGAAAACTAATATATCATGTATTAATAAAATGGGAATATATTGTTAGGTAAGCCTATCTGTATTGTGATAATCTTTTATCCTTTAATATTATACAAGCAGGTCATGATTGCTCAAAGATCATTTTTATTAAATCTGCCATAGTTTCTACAGTGTGGTGGAAAGACTACTAGAAGGAGTCAAAAGCCTTATGTTCATATTCATTCATTCACTCAACAAATATTTATTGAACTCCTGCTATGAGCCAGGCATTGGTCCAGGCAATATTCATACAGGGATGAAGTATTCTTTCTAGCCTGTTTCTTCACTTACTATTTGGTGTGTTCTTATGCAAGCCCTTTAACCATTCTGTGCTTCCATTATTTTACATTTCAAATTATGAGACTGGAATAGCTATGACCAAGGTTATTTTCAGGACTAAAAAAAAAAAAATACTTTATTCTAACATTCATCTTGTGCAACTGACACTCTTAAAACACACCACAACTTCTATTTTTGGGTAACAGAAAACAGGGAAAAATTAACTGATGAAGGATATTATCAGAACATAGTTCCTTCTTCAAACATCTTTCCTTTCTAGACAGCCAGCCCAGCCCTGAACTTCTTTCTCTCCTTTTATCTCCCAAACTCTTCCATGGAGCTCCTTCCTGTCAACCCAGGTTTATTCACTGAAGGAGATGGCCCTAAAACTACCCCCATTTTTTAAAACTTAGTACTATCAAAGATCATAGCCCTCCTGTTTTATAAACTTCAGATATGCACTTAATTGTTCTCATTCTTTTCTGCAAAGAAAACTAAGTCCTAGAATTTAGTCCCACTCAAAGTAAAATTCACTGGCCATTAGTCAAGGACTACATGAACTCATCCCTGCTCTTTCTGTTCTAATTACGCATTTTATTTGCATCCAGTCATTGTGAGTTTTTTTCAGCAAGTGTACTGAGATTATAATCTGTTGAAGACAATAATCTATGCAATATGTATGTTCTTGGTTAGTAAGGAGCTGACAATGGCATGCAATAATCTGAAACCAACCAAGACAAATTTCTGGGCAGCTTGTTATTTTCTGAGACTTCAAAATATCCATGGAAAGTGTTCAAACGACACAAACTTTTAAAAATACGATTTGTCACCACTCTTCTTTAAAACAAAATGTGGGCTCAGTGCCTGTAGCTCAGGTGGTTAGGATGCCAGTCACATATGCTGGAGCTGGTGGGTTTGAATCCCCAGGCCTGCCAAACAACAATGACAACCGCAACCAAAAAGCAGCTGGGCTTTGTGGCGAGTGCCTATAGTCCCAGCTACTTGGGAGGCTGAGGCAAGGGAATTGCTTAAGCCCAGGAGTTGGAGGTTACTGTGAGCTGTGATGCCCCGGCACTCTACCCAGGGCAGCAGCTTGAGACTCTGTCTCAAAAAACAAACAAACAAACAAAAAATGTATGGCATTTTCTGCAAGATAAAGTCCAGGTCTTCAGTTTGGAATTTAAAGCCCTTCACAATCTAGCATCAATCCACCCTTCAAACTCTAACTCCTATGATATCATTAGAGCTAAGTATATGTTCAAACCAGATTAATCCGTTTTTCATCATTAGGAAGCCTTATGACAGTCCTTACTTCAAAGACACATTGGCATGGTTTTATCTATTTGAAAGCTTGTCTTCTTCTGGTCTATCTGGGCAATTTCTATTCAGTTTACAAGATCAAGATTCAGTCCCACCTCCCTAAAGTCTTTCTCTGATTTACCCTGTCACACAAAAATCTCGTCACTGAGGTTCTACAACATCTATTATATTTACTGCTCATTGATTACAATATTCTGCCTTAGTTGGCTTTATACTTACTTCATCTTCCCAATTAGACAGTAATTACATTGAAAACAGAAACTACAACTTGGAGATTCTTTATTTTGTATATTCTTTTTGTGGTATACAATAGACAATAGAAATCTGTGCAATTCTGGGAAACTAGATGAACTTTCTCACTAAATGAATATACAGGGTGAAATAGTGTGCAATATAAAATTGCACATGAACTTTATGGCCAACCTGTATACTCAAATATTTCAAAAGTTCTTATTCCAAAGAAGCCTTCCTGACTTTATGCTAAGAAACATGGTGCAAGGAGCTATAAGAATTAGATACATGATGTAAGCATTCAATAGGTGTATGTCAAATGAATGAATTAATATATCCCTTATAGGTCTTTTCTGTCGAGAGCCTCTAATGTCCACCTGTGAAATAAGCCATTCCTCCCTTCTGAATATTGAAGCCCCCAAGTCCTTTGCTATATTTTGAAAAGTTCTCAAGTTTGGACATTACTGAGGTATTAATGAATATTCATGATTTCTTCTCTCCCAATTTATTCTGGTTCTGCATGGGAATTGGAGTGAGCTCTGGTCTTAGTACCTGTCAGTGCCCCTTAGGGGGATAAGAGTGCAGGATTAGGTCAAAGCAAAAGTTAATTTTTGTCCCATGTATTGCTGGGGTGCGGGTACAGTGAGAAGCAGAGATGAGATTTAATTCCAGATTGGGAACATCATTTTTATCAGTAGTAATCAAAGCCACAGATGAGATTATTGAGAACATAGAGAAAGAGAAAGATGGAGAACTGGGCTAGGACATACCTTGAGTAACAGCAACATTTAAAAGAAAGGCAAATGTATAAAACTAAAAAAAAAGAATTTAATGGAGCTATCAAACCAGTTATACATGGGGTCACAAAAGCTAGAAAAAAACATTCTACAAGCAAGTGGAGATATTAGTTGCCATCAATTTCTGAGAAGCCAAGTAAGATAACTGCTAAAAAGTGCCTGCTTATTTGCTATCATGGTGGTCAGTGATGGTCAATGTAATGGGTTGAAGAATGCAAGGAAAATAAGCAGAAACATAAAAATACAAATGTTTCAAGAATACTAATTATGAAGAGGAAGAGAAAGGTCCAATGAAGTTGTGCATACAAGGTAGGATTTTGTAAAATAGGCAAGACTTGAGTGTATATAAATACTGATAAAAAAGAACCAATAAAGAAAGATTTGAAATATATAGAGAAGAGGAGGGGATGATCAGCATAGCAAGTTTCCTAGGAAGGCATAAAAAGAGGAAAAGACAACATCCAGAGAGAAATTAGACCTAGATGGACACCTTTTCTGAGAGAACAGAAAGAAAACCTGAATGTAAATAAATGCCATTAAGTTTGTAGTTTAATGAAAGAAAGTTTAGAGATTCTGGTTTGATTACTTTATTTATGAAAGATCATCTTTCAAGAGTCAGAAGGAAAGGGTAGGGGTCAAATAATTAAAAAGAGTAAAGATAGTTTAAAATACAGTGAGACCCAAACAAGGCTGAGATTTTTCCAGGCAGATGTGACTTAACGACAAAGAAGGAAAGGGAACTGAAAATGCCAGCAAGAAATGGAGTTATTTTTTTAACTTAATTTTTATTAAATTATAACTGTATACATTGGCTCGGCGCCTATAGCTCAACCGGCTAAGGCTCCAGCCACGTACACCTAAGGTGGCAGGTTCAAATCCCCAGCCTGGACCCGCCAAACAACAATGACGGCTGCAACCAAAAAATAACCGGGCGTTGTGGCGGGCGCCTGTGGTCCCAGCTACTTGGGAGGCAGAGGCAAGAGACTCGCTTGAGCCCAGGAGTTGGAGGTTGCTGTGAGCTGTAATGCCACGGCACTCTGCCCAGGGGGACAGCTTGAGGCTCTGTCCCAAAAATAAATAAATAAATAAATAACTGTATACATTTATGGGGTACAATATGATGTTTTGATATACAATGTGGAATACTTAAATCAAACTAATTAATATAACCATCACCTCACTTGCTTATTTTTATGTTAAGACATTTTTAATATACTCCTAGCTGTTTTGAAATGTACCCTTGATTGTGTACATTAGATGAGCTCCCACCAAATACTCTCCCTCCACTTGCCCTCCCTCCTCCACTCCCCTCTGTTTCCTCTTGCCTCTTTCTTTCTGAACTATAGTTATATTTTATCATTCATATGAATGTGTGTTTATATATTGGTTTCATAACAGTATTGAGTACATTGGATATTTTTTTTCCATTCTTGAGATACTTTACTAAGAAGAATATTGTTCCAGCTCCATCCATGTAAACATAAAAGATGTAAAGTTTTCCTTTTTATGGCTGCATAGTATTCCATGGTATACATATACCCCAATTTGTTTATCCACTCCTGGGTTGATGGGCATTTGAGCTGCCTCCACGACTTGGCTATTGTGAATTAGGCTGCAATAAACATTCTGGTGCAAGTATCTTTGCTATAAAATAATTTTTGTTCATCCAGGCAGATACCTAGTACTGATATTGCAGGATCAAATGGTAGGTCAACTTTTATTTCCTTGAGAATTTTCCATACTTCTTTCAAAAAAGGCTGTATGAGTTTACAATCCCACCAGCAATGTAGAAATGTTCCTTTCCCTCCATATCCACACTAACATCTGCAGTTTTGGGATTTTGTAGTGTGGGCTAATCTTAGTGGAGTTATGTGATGTCTCAATGTGGTTTTGATTTGCATTTCTCTGATGATTAAAGATCATGAGCATTTTTTCATGTGTTTCTTGTGCCATTCATCTGTCATCTTCAGAGAAGTTTCTGTTCAAGTCTCTTGCCCACAAAGAAATGGGGTTGTTTGTTCTTTTCTATTAAAGAGTTTAAAGTTTTTGTGGATTCTAGTTATCAGGCTTTTGTTGGAAACACAACCTGAAAAAATCTTCTCCCATTCTGAAAACTGTCTGTTTGCCTTACTTACAGCAAGAACACTTACAGTGCCCTTAACTGTGCAGAAGATTTTTAGCTTGATCAGATCCCAGTAATATATATATGGTATTGCTGCAATTGCCAGGGAGGTCCTCCTCATAAAATATTTTCCCAGGCCAATAGCTCCAAGAAATGGAATTATTAAGGCACTGAAAATCTGTGAAATCTGTATTAGTCTGGGTTCTCTAAAGAAAAAGAATCTATTTTATACAGAGTGTGTCTCAATGCAGAAAGAGCTGTATTTTAAGGAATTGGCATACCCAATAATGAAGGTGGCAAGTCCAAAATCTGCAGAATGAGCAGACAAGTTTGTGACCCATGGAGGAGCTGATGCTACACTTCAAGTCCAAGTTCCATCTGCTAGCAGAATTTTTTCTTGCTATCATGTGACTGGATCAAGCCTACCCACATTATAGACACAACCTGCAAAGTCCACCTATTGAAATGTTAATCTCATCCAAACACACTGGCCCAGCCAAATTGATGTAAAATTATCCATCACAGAATCTAAGCAGGAAAGGAAAAATGTGAGCACAAACAGGGACTGAGATGTGAGGGTGTGGAGTGTGGGTTTCAGTGAGAGAGACAATCCAATATGTTTAGAATCAGGGATTGGGATAGCTTTAGGGAGAGGAGGCAGGGGAAAGAGAATGTGAAAACTGAATCTATTATTCCCATCCCTATGTGGCCTGCCCAGAATCTCAGGACAGCTGCTACTTGGCAAAGGTCTTTCCCAGACAAAGCCAATCTGCAAAGACTGGAATAAGTACCCAGACAAAGTCAATCTGCAAAGACTGGAATAAGTACCTATTTCTTTAAATGTGCAGACATCAACCACAGCCACAAAAATCAAGAACAATCACAAAAGCTTCACATCATCAAAGGGACAAAATAAAGCACAGTGACTTACCACAAAGAAATGGAAATGTATGAACTGCCTGACAAAGAATTCAAATTAACTTTTAAGGAAGTTCAGCATACTTCGAGAAAATTCAGGGAAACATTCAATGAAATGAGAAAAGCAATAAATGACAAAAACAAGAAGTTTACCAGAGAGATTAAAATTATGAATGTATTACTACAGAGTTGAGGGTGGTTTCAAGTAATAAGTTCCAAGGTAACATGTAATAAAACAAAATGATACTTCTGTATAAAATAGACCAATTTTTCCTACTATTGTTCCTAGAAATTTAAGGTAATGATTGATTAACTAAAAGTATTTGTGAGCTATAAGGGCTTGGAGGGAAGTTATAGACTGGATACTTGTATCTCTCCAAAATTCATTCCTAACACTCAATGTTATAAGGATGGAGCCCTCACAAATGGGATTTGTGTCCTTGTAACAGAGATCTCAGAAAGCTTTTACCACCCCTTTGCCATGTGAAGATACAGGGAGAAGAGGCCATCTATAAACCAGAAAGCAGGCCTTCACTAGAACTTGTGTATGTTGACATCCTGATCTCAGACTTCCAGCCTCCAAAACTGTAATAAATAGATTCATGTTATTTGCAAGCCACACCATCTATGGTTCTTTGTTATAGCCACCTGGGCTAATGAAGACAGGACTCCAGTCATTAGCAGGGTGGCAGCATAGTAATGCAGAAAAGGCACAGATTTTGGAGTCATGCAAATCTGTTTACAGCCAAGCAGTTTAAAATGAGGCAATTCATATAATCTCTTAAAGCTTCAGTTTCCTTATAATAATCCCTATTTTCAGGAGTATGAAAAGTAGAAATAATATGCGCAAAATATAAGGAAAGCAGTCAATAAATGAGAGAGATTACTATTGTTTAGTGCATTCACTTCAGTTGTTATAAGGATACTAAATCCATAGAAATAAAAGACCCAAAGTTATAAACTAGAAATATGAATAGTTCAGGGTTGGAGAACCTTGGCATGTTGGAAGACCACATTAATTCAGCTATAATTAAATAAGCCCAAATTCAAGAAACTTCAATTAGATATACTTAAAAATGTACATTATTCTGTAAAAATTTGTACTTAATAATTTTTAAAAATGAAAACTCTTTGTTAATTTTTAAGTTAATTAACCTTTTAATGACTTTGTTGTGTCTGCTTTTTATTGGAAAGCATTTGATTATTGGGTTTCAGAATGGAGATCAGCAGTATCAGTTGATCTTCTAAATGGCTATCAGTCATTTGTGACCTTAAATTCATCTTGATTTGGGTTAAGTAGGAAAATGTAGAGCACTAAGTGGTTATGAAACAAGAAAGCATTTTTCAGGGGTGTTGCCGAAGACGTGGGTATTCTATTCCATTTTACCATATCTCAACTAGATCTTTCTTACCTTCCATGACTAAACTGTCATCTTTAGGTGCCTTGGTGATATTAACTAAGTGAGGCTGATATGCTCATTTGAGTGTAATGTCATGAGTCTCAAAGTCATTGAATCTTTGATTGTATTCTCTAGTAAATAGGTCTATAACAGCTGCATATTCTTCAAGTGATTCATATATATCATCCTGCTAATCAATGATCTTTACTAACTAGGGAAAGTGTTCATTCGAAATTTCCTTTGGGAGAAAAAGTATTTTGAAAAAAGATAACTTTTTTGAAATGCTTGGAATTTTTGCCACATACCATATGATTTGGTTTTACCTTACAAAGAAATAATTCAAGTCATTTATTTGATGGCACACAAAAATGTTGCATTCCTATAGAAATATTTCAATAATTCACACTGCTGATTCTGTTCTTTATAAAATTTAACTATCTGTTCTTACAGAGACAAAATTTTGACTAATACCTGTCCCTGCCATAGCCAGCGCACTTTAGATTCACACTGATTACCTCATCCTTTCACTTTAGCATGTCATGAAACTGACATGTGCATTTGTTCAAAAATAGTTAATACTTGTTACTGATATTGATATTTGATATTGCTGTATCACAAAGCAAGCAAATCCTCTTACCTTTAGCAGAAACAAGATAATATCACAATTTCCAATCCTCATGTAAAAATCTTTTTTCTTCCTTCAGCATTTCCTTGGTCTTCTTGACCTGAAGACAGAATTTAAAAATACTGCCAAACTGTGCAACTATTCACAAATTCCACTTCAAGAAACTCAGCATACCATTGTCAAAAGCTGATAACAAACAGGTATACTCTACACCCATAAACTCTTAACAACTGGTCCCAGTAAGGCAGGAGAAGTTAGAACTAAATCATAAGTGTGGCAGCATCATCTTAGCCCTATGACTTATTTATGTTCTCACTGTGATGATGAATCTGGGAGTATTATTTCACTCTTTAGTTTTTTATCCTTTAGTATTTAAAATTTATTTATCTTTAAAAATAAAATAAAAGTATAAAAAACAAACATAACTATATTAATAAAAATGAAAGGATTTGTTCTATAAAATTTGGATTCAGTCAAATGCCATACTTGGGGTGGACTCAGTGGCTCATACCTATAATCCTAGCATTGAGGAAGGCTAAGGTGGGAGAATTACTTAGGCTCTGGAGTTCCAGAATAGCCTGAGTAAGAGTAAGACCCCTAGCAAAAATAGAAAAATTAGTCAAGTGTGATAGTGGGACTATAGTCCCAGCTACTCAGGAGGCTGAGGCAAGAGGATCACTTGAGCCCAGGAGTTTGAGGTTGCTATGAACTACGATGGTGCCACTGCACTCTACCCAGGATGACAGAGGGAGACTGTTTCAAAAAAAGGGGGATCTTACTTAAGGATTTAGAAGGCCACATATGGCCTTAAATTTACAGGGTCCCACTTCCATTTTAGTTTTTTTTTTTAATTCTAGTATCTTTCATTTTGATACAATATTTTTTCACTTAACAAATATTTATTGAGAACCTAAGATATCCCAGGCACTATACTGGGCTGGTGATATAATAATACTTAAGACAGACATAGTCCCAGACTTTCTCATGGATGTTAATTCAACATATGCAGTATAAGCCAAATGTTTTTAGGTAAGTTAATTCATTTAATTAACAGTACAATTCTGGAATACTGGACATTGTTGCCCCCTTTCCCTGTTTTTGAATAAGAAAATCAAACACAGAATGGTTTAGCAACTTGTGTAAGGTCATATAATTAATAAAGTTTAGAGCAAGACCCATCCAGATTTCCTCACTTGTTTATTCAACAGTTTTTTCTTGGTTACCTAATAGGCACTTAAAGAAAATCTAGTAAATGTGAGACTGTACATGTTGATTACACAAGAGCCTCAATACACTATTTTGTGCTTGCACACTTATGAAAACATTTTTTCTATTTAAACACAAAACAATGTGCTAGCTATAACAAACATCAAATATATATATAACAAAATCAACAATTTCATTTACAAAATTGTCCTTCTTAAAAGGGATTTATTAAGAAGGGATAATTTGGGGCTGGGTGCAGTGGCTTATGCCTGTAATCCTAGTACTCTGGGAGGTGGAAGTGGGAGGATCCCTTGAATTCAGGAGTTGGAGACCAGCCTGAGCAAGAGTAAGACCTTGTCTCTACTGAAAATAGAAAAACTAGCTGGGCATTGTGGCAGTTGTCTGTAGTCCCAGCTACATGGGAGGCTGATTCAGGAGGATCACTTGAGCCCAGGGGTTTGGGTTTTCTGTGAGCTAGGCTGACACCATGGCACTCTAGACTGGGGCAACAAAGTGAGACTTAGTCTCAAAAAAAGCAGGGAGGGGATAATTTAGAAAAGTCTCTTTTAAAGACACTTTAAAAGTGAAGATTTAGCTAAAGATGTTCATAACACCATGGTTTATAATAATGAAAAACTAGAAACAATTAAGATAGCTAAAAAAAGAGAAGTTTACATATTCTATAGTATTAATACAGTCATATCACATGAAATGCTATGCACACATCAAAACATGTAGAAAAATGTTTACTAAACTGGAAAGCTGTTTATAAAACATTTTAAAACAAAGCAAATGACAAAATGGCATGGTTAGAATTATTTCAGTTTTGCAAAAACAATTTGAGAAAAAATATACACAACAAAATGTAAATGGTGATATACCGGAGGTAAGTGGTAGAGGTTGAGTTTTGAACCCTGGTTGTCTAATTTTAACTCAAGTGATATTTTTTTCACTATAATTCCTTCTAGAAAAATTAATCATCATAAAGAATCTGTAACTCCCAGTCTCCCCCTCTGGTAAATAAAAGTAGTTGGGATAATAAGGTTTACATAAGCATTTTAGTATAGTTCATACATGTTCATTTCCCCTCTATATATTCTATAATTACTACTTATAACATGAAAATATATTTCATTAAAGCAATACAGAATGCAAATTATAAGGGCTGGGTTCACACCTATAATCCTAGCACTGTGGGAAGCCAAGGCAAGTAGATTGCCTGAGTTCACAGGTTGGAGACCAGCATGAGCAAGAGCGGGACCCCATCTCTAAAAATAGCCGGGTGTTGTGGCAGTCGCCTGTAGTCCCAGCTACTTGGGAGGCTGAGGCAAGATAATCACTTGAGCCCAAAAGTTTGAGGTTGGTGTGAGTTGGGACGCAACGGCCCTCTACCAAGGGCAACAAGTGAGACTCTATCTCCTCCCAAAAAAGAAAAAAGAATGTAAATTATAACATATCAAATAGTATAGAAAAGCTTATGATAAAAATAAACATAAAAGCAACTGCCCTGTCATATACCTCTTCAACCCCAGTCCCGTTCCTCAGAGAAAAGCTCTCTATAAAATTTTTTTATTCTTCTGGCATTAACCTCTGATAGTAAAAATGATCAATTTTAAATGATATCTCCAGCATGACAGTGAGGATTTAAATCACTTACACTACAACTTATCTTCTTTTCTCCCTTTTTCAATGTTTGATGTTTTTCATTGTTTCAATCGTATTATTTTTCTAATTCTAATTAATTTTATTAAGAAAATTAAATTATTTTTCTTCTTCCATCAACTTTTTTTTTTTTTTTTGAGACAGAGCCTCAAGCTATCCCCCTGGGTAGAGTGCCATGGCATCACAGCTCACAGCAACCTCCAACTCCTAGGCTCAAGCGAGTCTCCTGCCTCCACCTCCCAAGTAACTAGGACTACAGGCGCTCACCACAACACCCGGCTATTTTTTGGTTGCAGCCATCATTGTTGTTTGGCAGGCCCAGGCTGGATTTGAACCCGCCAGCTCAGGTGTATGTGGTTGGCGCCTTAGCCGCCTGAGCCACAGGCACCAAGCTCTTCCATCAACTTTTGACAGTATCATTCATACTTTTACATTTGTAACACAATCAAATATGCCATGTGTGGGAAAGGAATCCTCAGGACCCTGACAAGAGTACAGCCATTATGGGAAATAGCTGGTGAGAGAAAGCAGGCTAGAAACCAAACTGTAGAATTACAGCGAACCCCCACTCTGCTCTTTCTCTCCTTTTCTAACAAAGCCTTTCCAATCCCTGGACTGGCCTCCTCTCCTTCTCATGGACCTTTCCCTCAACTCTATCCCTACTCCATTCACCATGCTTTTTCCATGGACAGACTTTTAACACTTGGAAACCAATAAATGTCCTAAGATTGCCTGAGACCAGAAATTGGTTTTACCACTTACCTAGCTTTTTATTTCTTTTTCGTTTCTTTGGAGACAGTCTCCATGCTGCCCAAGCTGGAGTGCACTGCCTACCCTCAGGCACTGTCATAGGTCACTACAGCCCAGCCTCTTCAGTAGCTGGGACTCCAGGAGAGTTCTGCCAAGCCTGGCTGCAGGTACTAGCTTTTACAACCTTGGGGAAGACACTTGACCTCTCTTTTCCTCCTCCTTGGCGTGCTAAAATTTCCAAGGATAAACCGAGGTGAACATTTCATAGAACTTCTAAAATCTGAAGTCTCTAGGAAATACTCATTAATTCTCTGATAAGCATACTCCTATTTTTCTTCCTATTTTATCTGTCCAAGGTTCTTATGAGTTGAAAAGTAAGATCTCCTAAGTCAATTACATGTGTTTTTTTATCTTTCTTCCCACCTCTTATATTTCTTTCTCTTTTTGCTTTATATTGTAAACTATACTGTCCAATAAGGTACCACATATGGCTATTTACATTTAAATGTAAATTAATAAATATCAAATAAAATTAAAAACCTAGTTCCTTGGTCACACTAATCTCATTTCAAGAGCTTAGTAGACACATATAGCCAGTAACTATCATAGTGGACAGTGCAAATATCTAAAGTTTTCTTGAATAACCCTATTCTAAAAGGTTTAGTCATCTTTTTTATTATTGATTTTTTTAATTTCAGAAGTTAATTTTAATCTAAAAATACTTTTTTGTGCTCTGATTGCCTCTTTTTAGAGCATCCTGGTCTTATCTCACCTAATCTCTTTGAAGTATATTAATCAGAGTTGTTTTTATTATTTTTAATTGACAACTAGAAGTGTGTATTTATGCTGTACAATGTGATGTTTGATACCTGTATTCATTGTGGAATGATTAAATCTAGCTAATTAACACACCTATCGTCTCACATGCTTACACTTTCTTGTGAAGAACATTTAAAATCTACTACGCAATACTCAGTCTATAAGACATTATTATTAACTATAGTCCACATACTGTACAATAGACCTCCAGAAATAACCCTCTGTACCTTTTGCCCAGCATCATTCTGTAAGAGGAGAAATGGCCTCAACACCCAGCCCCTTAGCTGTAAAAACTGCTTAATAATCTAACTAGATATGAGTCAGTCACGTTGGCCAGTCCTCCCCTGGTTCCGATATCATGAAGCCCATCACGACCCTGGGCTGAAGAAAAAACACCAGATGTGCAGGTTGGGAAAGTAACAAACAGCGTCCTTCAACTAGAGGTAAGAGGGCTGGGTGATCTGTGAGTAACAGTAGTAACTTTGGGGGGGCATAAGAATTCTGTGAATGTCTCTCAAAGTAAGGCAGGCTTTGAGAATGATCTCCTTGTCTTCCTGGGATTCTGCATCTTGGTAAATAAAGGACACCTTTAACTCACATGAGTGTTTGGCTCATGCTCCCAGCTCTGGCACCCCAGTTACAATTTCATTTTCCATTGCCACTCAACACTTGGTAACCACCATTCTACTCTCTGCACCTACAAGTTCAACTTTTAGTTTTTTTTGTTTTTTTTGGGTTTTTTTTGCAGTTTGAACCCACCATTTCCTGCATATGGGGCCAGCGCCCTACTCTTTTGAGCCACAGGCGCTGCCCTCAACTTTTAGATTTTAAATATAAGTGAGACCATGCAATACTTGTCTTTCTGTGCCTGGATTATTTCACTTAACATAATGTCTTCCAGATTCGTCCCTATTGTCATAAATGAAAGGCTGAATATTATCCCATTGCATATACAACACATTTTCTTTATCCATTGATGGACACTTAGGGTGACTCCCTGCCTTGATTATGGTGAGTAACATGGAAATGCAGACATCTCTTTGACATGCTGACTACATTGCCAGAAGTGGAAGGCTAGGGGTTAATATATAAAATACATAAGGAACTCTAACAAGTCCAGGGCTAGAAAACACATAACCCAGTTAAAACAGGCAGAGGACCTCAACAGACATTTCTCAAAAGAAAACATACAAATGGCTAACAGGCATATGAATAAATGCTCAACATCATTAATCACCCGGGAAAGGCAATTGAAACCACAATGAAATATTACCTTATGCTCTTTTTTTTTTTTTTTTTTTTTTTGAGACAGAGCCTCAAGCTGTCACCCTGGGTAGAGTGCTGTGGCATCACAGCTCAGCAACCTCCAACTCCTGGGCTCAATCCTGCTTCTGCCTCCCAAGTAGCTGGGATTACAGGCACCTGCCACAACGCCTGGCTATTATTTGGTTGCAGCCGTCATTGTTGTTTGGCAAGCCTGGGCTATATTCAAACCCACCAGCTCAGGTGTATGTGGCCAGAGCCTTAGCCACTTGAGCCACAGGCGCCAAGCCTCACTTTACACTTTTTAGAAAGGCAGTTATCAAAAAGACAAAAGATAACAACTGTTGGCAAAGATGTGGAGAAAGAGAAACCCTTGAACACTGTCTATGAGAAAATAAATAGGTATAGCCATTACCAAAACCAGTGTGGAGGTACCTCAAAAAATTAAAAATATTGGCTTGGCACCTGTAGCTCAAGCGGCTAGAGCACCAGCCACAGACACTGGAGTGCAGGTTCGAATCTAGCCCAGGCCGCAAAACAACAATGACATCTACAACCAAAATATAGCTGGGCGTTGTGACGGGCGCCTGTAGTCCCAGCTACTTGGGAGGCTGAGGCAACTTGAGCCAAGGAGTTTGGAGGTTGCTGTGAGCTGTGACTCCA
This sequence comes from Otolemur garnettii, assembly GCF_000181295.1. Classification (NCBI taxonomy): domain Eukaryota; kingdom Metazoa; phylum Chordata; class Mammalia; order Primates; family Galagidae; genus Otolemur; species Otolemur garnettii. Next base: position 785,811 of record NW_003852569.1, read on the forward strand.
CGGCACTCTACCCAGGGCCACAGCTTGAGACTCTGTCTCAAAAAAAAAACTAAATTAAAATTAAAATTAAAAAAATATATTAGAGTCTTTTATCTTTTTTTTTTCCTATTGCTCTATTTCCTCTGGGATCAGTTTTTCTGTTAATCTTATTCTTTCTCTTTCATATGGCTGACTTGTTCATATGCTTAACTATTCTTACTTGTCCATTTATGTCAATAAAAAGATCTGGGTTTGTCCTGTTTGCATAAATAGGTCTGTTTTCACACTAGGAGGGAAATTTTGACAGGCTTGCAAAGAAGTCTGTCAACTTCCTTATGTTTATTTTTTTAATTTCAGAATATTATGGGGATCCAAACATTTCAGTTACATAAATTGCTTTTGCACAGTTTGCAAGTAAATGTCTGGCCAGCTTCAAACTCCCTGCCTCATGTCCCCAAATGCCATAATTAAGTATGTCTTCCTGGAGCACCAATATTTATACTAGCTTCCTTAGCTTTTCAGTCTGTTAGCCAGTCAACAATTATTGAGAGCACCTACTATAGTCCAGATACTCTCCTAACTTCTGAGGATAAAGTGGAGAATAAGGCACCCAGAGTCCTGCCTTCAAAAAGCTTACATTTAGCAGCTATAGGAACTTTGTTTAATTTCTTTCTTTTTTTTTTTTTTTTTTTTTTTTTGCAGTTTTTGGCCGGGGCTGGGTTTGAACCCATCACCTCAGTATATGGGGCCGGTGCCCTACCCCTTTGAGCCAAAGAGTGGGGGATTTTACTGGAGAAGTTGGGCAGTAAATGTCCAGATGAAAGTGGAAGAGGGAGATGGGAATGACCATGGAGACAGAGTCCCTTATACAAACTTTTAATTGCTGTGTTTGTTCTAGCCCCCTTCTCATTCACATCCACATCATACTCACTGATTCTGAGGCCAGTGCTTCTCCAGGTACTGAAGGTCATATGTGCCCTCACCTCTGCTGCACCCTCGTAACACATTCTGGGTTATGGCTTTCTCCATGAATACTCTACGATCCACTTTCCATTTTTTATAAATGTATTAAAATCACTTACTCAGTTATGATTCCCTTCCATTTCTATTCATAATCCTAGTTTATTGTTTTTTGTTTTACATACCAATGCTTTTATTTTATTTATGATGATGTAGTTTTCCTCTTGAAATGTCAAATGGGGGGGGGGTTGTTTTGTTTTTTGAGACAAGAGTCTTGTTCAGCCACCCCAGCAAGAGTGCAGTAGCATCATCATAGCTCATTGCAACCTCAAAATCTTGGGCTCAAGAGATCCTCCTGCCTCAGCCTCCTAAGCAACTAGGACTACAGGTATGCACCACCATTCCTGGCTAATTTTTTTCTATTTTTAGTAGAGACAGGGTCCAGCTCTTGTTCAGGCAGGTCTTGATCTTCTGAGATCAAGGGATCCTCTCACCTTAGTCTCCCAGAGTACCAGGATTGTAGGTGTGAGCCACCATGCCTGGCCACAAACTGTTTTTATAACATTGTTTCCACCATGAAAACATTTAAAATGGGGCAGCACCTGTGGCTCAGTGGATAGGGCTCTGGCCCCATATACCGAGGGTGGCAGATTCAAACTCAGCCCCAGCCAAACTGCAACAAAAAAATAGCCAGACGTTGTGGTGGGTGCCTGTAGTACTAGCTACTCAGGAGGCTGAGGCAAGAGAATCACCTAAACCCAGGAGGTGGAGATTGCTGTGAGCTGTGTGACACCACAGCACTCTACTGAGGGCGATAAAGTCAGACTCTGTCTCTACAAAAAAAAGAAGCACAAGTGCCCATGGACCCACAAATGGATTGATAAAATGTGGTATATGTACACCATGGAATATTATGCAGCCTTAAAGAAAGATGAAGGCTTTACCTCTTACATGTTTACATGATGCAGCTAGAACATATTCTTCTTAGCAAAGTATCTCAAGAATGGAAGAAAAGGTATCCAATGTACTCAGTCCTACTATGAAACCAATTTATAGTTTTCTTATGAAAGCTATAACCCAATTATAGCCCAAGAAAAAGGGGAACGAGGAGAGAGGGGGAGGGGCAGGATGGATGGAGGGAGAGTAATTGGTGGGACTACACCTACTGTGCATCTTACAAGGATACATGTGAAATTTACTAGGTATAGAATATAGATGTCTTAACACAATAACTAAGAAAATGCTGTGAAGGCTATGTTAACCAATTTGATGAAAATATTTCAAATTGTATATAAAACCAGCACGTTGTACCTATGATTGCATTAATGTACACAGCTATGATTTAATTTAAAAAAAAATAAAAAGAAAAAAATAAAATAAAAATCCTTTAAAAAAAAAAAAAAGAAGAAAGAAAGAAAACATTTTAAATGAACAAAAGCCAAAGAAACTCTGCTGATTGCTAGCAGATCTCTTTTGTCAGGTGCATAGTTCTCTAGGAATTGCTTACCTTGGTCAAAGCAGGGTGTCCAGCACCATCCTTCACAGCCATTCTCTGAGCAAGTTGCACCTAATCTTAGTGTTTTAGTTGGCTCTACTAAGAAGTAAAGATAATATTAGGCCTTGTATAAATGCATAAATTAAAATCTTGCAGCATGTTTTCCAGGGAGATAGTCTAACTCTCTTAGTCCTATAGCTGTGTGGTGTTTCAAAGTGTCTACTCTTAATTTGTTACTTGATGCTGAAACCAGAAAAGTAGCCTACAAGATGGAGTCTGAGAAGCTGACTTAGCCTTCCCCACACACCTTCCGTGATTATCTAGTAAAGGTTTCTTGTGGCACTTGTGGCTCAAAAGGGTAGGGCGCAAGTCCCAGATGCCAGAGGTGGTGGGTTCAAACACAGCCCCGGTCAAAAAAAAAAAAAAAAAAATAGGTTTCTTCATGATTGTGAGGATATTTGTCTCAGGAGATTCTGAGGAGGTTGTCACACACAGAAAATAAGTGTTGTGACATTGGTAAAGGTCATTTTGATAGTAAGATGTTTTCTCTGATGATTTTCTTAGATATTTTGTTAACGTGAAGATTACCTTTTTGTTGTTTAAACATTTTTCATTGATAGAATGGAGACTACTTTGATGTTACTTCCTATCAGATTAAGTTAAAATTTTATAGGTTTGTTTCCTTGCATGTCATTATAAAAAATTATTAGAATTGTAACTGAGGCAGAACAGAATTGAGAGGCTACTCTCACTGTTCTCCAGAATTGCTAGCCTTCTGATAATAAAGCTTGTTGGACCTAAAACCCCATCTCTCCATTTGGCTGACAGTGACAGGCGGCCAGACCCTCTTGGTCTGGTTACAATGCTATGGACTGAATTATGCCCCTGCCAAATTCACATGGTAAAGTCCTAACTCCCCATGTGACTGTTTCATAGACAGAGTCCTGAAAAAGGCAATTAAAATCAAATGAGGCCATTGGGTAGATCCCTGATCCCATAGAACTGGTGTCTTTTATTTTATTGTTAGGTCTAGGCTAAAGTAGAAAAATGCCAATTAACTCCTGACAAATTCCTGGGCTGCAAGCCCTCAACAAAATTCTGGTTCACTCCCAAGATAGAAGGGAAGTACTCACTGACTTCTTGCTTCTTCTCACTAACTCCTGTGCCTGAGAAATGAACTGACTATCCCCAGACTGACTTTTAAACAATGCCAGGTGGGGCTCAGCGCCTGTGGCTCAGGTGGCTAAGGCGCCAGCCACGTACACCCAGGGTGGTGGGTTCCAATCCAGCCCAGGCCCGCCAAGCAACAATGATGGCTGCAACCAAAAAATAGCCGGGCGTTGTGGCGGGCACCTGTGGTCCCAGCTACTTGGGAGGCTGAGGCAGGAGACTCGCTTGAGCCCAGGAGTTGGAGGTTGCTGTAAGCTGTGATGCCACAGCGCTCTACCCCGGGGGACAGCTTGAGGCTCTGTCTAAAAAAAAAAAAAAAAAAATGCCAGGTGGAGGCAATACTGAGACAAAGATATGTGGAGGAAAAGTACTGGAACTAAAATTATGAGAAAATATTAAAACAAAGAATGTATGATGTATAGCTTACTAACTGCAAAACTCTGCTTCTGTGCAATACTTGCTTAGTACCCCACCCGAATGCACCTGGGAGGCCTACGTGCCAACCAGGATGCAGAGCAAGCCTTAAAAACCTGACTCCTTCAGCACTTGGGGCTGCTCTCAGAAACCCCATGTTGAGGCAGTGAGGTAGTCACCAGCCGGCTCTTCAATAAAAGGACTCTGCTGGCGGTGCCTGTGGCTCACTGGGTAGGGCGCCCGCCCCATATACCGAGGGTGGAGAGTTCAAACCCGGCCCCAGCCAAACTGCAACAAAAAATAGCCAGGCATTGTGGTAAGTGCCTGTAGTCCCAGCTACTCAGGAGGCTGAGGCAAGAGAATCACCTAAGCCGAGGAGTTGGAGGTTACTGTGAGCTGTGTGACGCCATGGCATTCTACCGAGGACAATAAAGTGAAACTGTCTCTACAGAAAAAAAAAAGGACTCTGCTGTAAATTTGACTTGTTTAGCAGTGTAGTGTTTGTGGAACTCCTGAGCACAACATTATTATTTCAAAGTATTAAGGGGGAACAAATGTTTGCATTATGCAGATAGCTTTTATAATGCTTTAATCAGAGCTATAGATGTGCCTGGTACTTTATTTTAGAGGACCCCGGGAAGGACACTAAGAATATACTGGCACATTTGCTCAGTCCATCATCATCATGAACAAACTCCTAATGCTTTTATGAAAAATAAAAAAAGATAATAAAAATATAAATGTAAGCTGAACCCCTCATTTTTGCTTGCCAAATTTTCCAGTACTATAATCATTAAAATGGATTTCATTAAGCTATTCCTTTCCAAAATAGCCATTCTATGGGTTTAATTTGAAACCCACATTTAAAATTTTGGTTGTGGGGCAGCGCCTGTTGCTCAGTGGGTAGGGCGCCAGCCACATATACCGAGGGTGGCAGGTTCAAACCTGGTCTCGCCAAACTGCAACAAAAACTTTGGTTGTAACCTTCACAAAGTAATAGACTCTCAAAAATAGCTCTACATTAATCAATTTAGATTAGGGAGGCACTCTCCCTGCCTCCTCCTTTCTGTGCCATCCCCATACACAATTGGAGGGAGAGAACAGCACAGAGGAACCATTAGAGGGGTCTGTTTGGAAGGGGAAGAAAGGGCAGTCGGGGTTTTCTCTTCGATAATGGCAGAGTTGTTTGGAGCTTATTGTACAGCAGTAAATACTTTTTATAGATACACAGAGAGCGGTTTCCTCCCTCCCCCTCCCATCCTCTGCGTCACCACCCACTCAGCGTATTAGCACTAATTAGATGCTCTTGAGTGAGCCCTGAAGAAGCAGAAGCGCCTGTGATGGGTCAGGAAGCTGCCCCGGCCTCACTAAGGCAGGACCCTACTTTGACTTTCTAAATAACTGAGGGGACCACCAGGGGTTGGGGGTATAAGGAGAAAAGGCCAGTCCAAGGATTGGAAAGGCAGATGAAGGAGAGGAAAAGAGCAGAGTGGAGTCTGACCAGGAGCCAGCTGCAATCACGCAGTTTCTAGAGGCTTTTTATTGCCCCTTATCCATAGGGTTGAATGTGGGAAGAGGTTGTTAGAGGGGTCATCTTCTTCTGGATAGGAGCTGATTTTTGCACTAAGGACAAATCTAAGAGTTACTCCCTTAATTAGGGCTGAAGTAAAACTTACTATTCTGTCCTTTCACAGCAACAATGGCCTTGAAGCATCCCAAAGAGTTGGGAGAGGGTTGCTATGTTCTTAGTTTGGTTTCTGGCCTGCTTTCTCTTGCCAGCTATTTCCCAAAATGGCTGCACTCTTGTCAGGGCTCTGAGGATTTCTTTCCCACAGAAACTATAAAGACACATAAATTTAAAGCTGGAAGAGTTCTGTGCCCTTCCCCATGGGCCACTCCTGCCTCACATCTTCCCAAGGCAGGCCTCCTCCTGTCACCTACCAGACTGATAAATGATTCAGCTGCTATTTGAACATTACTAGTGACAGGGTTCTCCTTACTTTAGGAGCAGCCTGTATCATTGTCAAACAACTCTACTTGTTAGAATGTTCTTAATAAGACTGGAGTCTGCTTTTTAGAAAGTTTTGTCCATTAATTCCAGTCATATTCCCTGGTATTACACAGAATAAGGAACTCAGGGTAATGGAAATACTATGGGCTCAGAGCCATACATACTTGGGACGTTTCAATTCTGAATCCTTGCTCTGCTATTTACTACATACATGTCTGTAGGCAAGTTGCTTAATTCTAAAAGCCTTAGCTTCCTTACTTGCTAAAAGAAAACAATAACTACCTAAAAGGGTTAGGAGTAAGATAGCCCATGCAAACTTCCTGGCACATCATCAATGTTCAGTGAACATTAATTTCTTTCTCTTCCACACCCATGAAAATGCTTCAAATATTTGAAGACAGTTATTATGTCTTCTGTAAGTCTTTCTTTCAGTCCATCCTTGAACATACTCAATTCCTTCGATTCCTTCTCATGGGACTGGCCCATAAGCTCCAAGTCTGGAACTCTAAACACTCTAGTCCCCAGCACAATGTTTGAGAAATAGATGGTTCTCAAGGCTGCTGGTGGGAGTGCAAAACAACACAACCTCTATGGAAAGAAGTATGGAGAATTCTCAAATAACTGAAAGTGGACCTTCTATTTGATCCTGCAATCCCATTACTAGGTATCTATGCAAAAGGAAAAAAAGATCATTTTACCACAGGGACATTTGCACCACGATGTTTATTGCAGCTCAATTCACAATTGCCAAGACGTGGAATCAATCCAAGTGCCTATAGACATATGAATGGATTAACAAACTGTGGTATATAGATACCATGGAATACTATTCAGCAGTAAGAAAAGATGGAGATTTTATCTTTTGTGTTTACCTAGATGGAGTTGAAACACATTCTTCTTTGAAGAGAATCACAAGAATGGAAAAAAAGTATCCAATGTACTCAGTACTAACATGAAACCAATATATATAGAAAGGAGGAGAGGAGAAGCTGGAGAGCTAAGGTGGGAGGAGGAAGGGGAACTGGCAGGATCTCACCTGATGTACACAATGTGAGTGTGTTCAGCACACCCCTTGGGTGAAGGGCTCAACTACACCTTGAACTTTATCTCAGACATGAAGACAATGTAACCTAAACATGTGTACCCTCATATCAATCTTAAAATTAAAAAAAAAACGGTTGGTGTTCAGGGGATATTAACTAATCAAAACTTAGGTGACTTTCACATGCTAATCCCAATTCTTAAAGTCTTCTTCCTCTGGGGAGTTGGGATGCTAAGATACTGTTTATATGTGTCAACTATCAGTGTATATGTACTCCCCAACATTCAGTTATATTCTCTATGATTACCAGGAAATTCAGAACAAGGTGTCTGCTCAATAGCAAATGCTTGCTTAGTTTTCTCATATAATCACCCCCCTCCCACCCCTTCATTAACTTGGTTTTCGTCTTTTACACTTGTTTTTACCAATCTGTTGTCTATTTCTTCCATCCTTTGAAAATGAGACAAAGATGTTTTAAGACATACCCTATTCTCCTTTTAAGAGAAATAAATCTCAGAAAACAACTGAATATAAATCTCCTGTTAATCTGAAAAGGACCCAGATTTAAGAGGTAATGTTTGCTAGGTGAGCATCTCAGAGTCGCATTGTCCTCAGCATGATGGTATCCATGTCTCCCTTTACCCTGTACAGAGAGAGCATAGTAATATGAATGTTCATTTCTAAGCTCCTTGAATTATAAAAATGAGTTTTAAAAGCAGATTTCAATCATTTTTTTTGTTTGTTTGTTTTAAGAGACAGAGTCTCACCCTGTCACCCTCAGTAGAATGCCATGGCATCACACAGCTCACAGCACCTCCAGTTCTTGGGCTTAGGTGATTCTCTTGCCTCAGCCTCCCAAGTAGCTGGGACTACAGGCACCTGCCACAACATCCAGCTATTTTTTCTTGCAGTTTGGCCGAGGCCGGGTTTGAACCCACCACCCTCGGTATATGGGGCTGGCGCCTACTTGCCCATCGATCATGTTTTTTAAAATAGCACATGTAGGTAACCAAGTCCTGCATACCCGACAAGAGGTTTGGCTTTCTCTTCTTCTTCTTCTTTTTTTTTTTTTTTTTCTAACTCTGCCTCTGGGCAAGGACAGCAGAGCATTGAAACAACCAAATCAACTGGTAGCTCCACTTTTGTCACATGGCTAAATGGGGCCCTTATTTTTAAATGTGTGATTGACACCTCCCTCTCAGCATTGGGCCAAACACAGGCCATCCTACCTGCAGACAGAGGAATTGGATGACTTCTATGCCCTATGATTTGTCAAACAGAAATGTAATTGTGTCCTTAGGTTAAAAAAGAGAGAAAAGAGCAAACATCACCCTAGAGATCCCTCAAAACTATAACCTGCAAAAGTCAGTAGGTGAAACAAGAAACCCCATCCCCTTCCTTTGCAAGTGTCTGAAGCCAAGACCTAACAGAAACTGCCTGAAGAAGGAAATAAACACAAGACAACTGCCAGCACAGGAGGAGGGGCAACTACCTCTAGTGATGAATGAGGTCATCAGACCCAGAGGGTATCTCCTTCTTCACTGTGCAATTAGGGACTCAAGAAAATTTAGGTTCCATCACCCACTGTGGGCCCACAGCCCACTGCCCATTCCACTGGCTCTCACTTGTATACCAGGTAAGTCTATGGGCTGGAGGGTACTTAGGGTCTTGGTTTCTGCTCAGCTTGTATATGAGATTATGAGAGAATTTAGGAGGAAACACACACTATGTTGACTCCTGTTAATAATAAGCTGAGAGTTCCAGCCACCCAAATGCATTCCTTGCTTATGGAAACTCTTTGATCAATTTCTTTTTTTAAAAAAATATAACTGTTTGAATGACATAGGCATAAATACTATCTAACAAGGCACAGGACTCAGATCTATATGAAAATGAAAATGTAAAGACATTTAAATGATAAGTGATGACTAAGGTGTTGGGGCTGTATTTGCCTTACCAAGGACTATGTCTTCTTGGTAAAAATCTGTTGCTTCCACCTGCACACATGGGTGTTGATTTTCTTGGTGTTACCTCTAGAAGTTTTACCAACTTTAAGAGTTATGCTTTCTGGCTCGGCGCCTATAGCTCAACCGGCTAAGGCTCCAGCCACGTACACCTAAGGTAGCGGGTTCGAATCCCCAGCCCGGACCCGCCAAACAACAATGACGGCTGCAACCAAAAAATAGCCGGGCGTTGTG
>NW_003852569.1:795274-799494 GCF_000181295.1 Otolemur garnettii
AAAAAAAAAAAAGAGTTATACTTTCCTAGCAGAGGAGGCTGGATAGAGCTGAGAGGAGAGCAAGTGGGCACTCTCAGACAGGATTCGAAGAACTGACACCCCCCACCCCCGCACCCTTCCCACATTGCCTTCATTCACACATTTCAAAATGTTGGCTTGAGTTCTTCTCTCACCCTCCTTTTGCAATAAAACTGTCTCTGAACATGTGAGAGTTACTGTTTACTGCAGGGTGGGGCAGGATGTCTCTTCTAATACTACCTGTGCTAGACCTGATCTCAACGCAATGCCTGGTGCAAAACTAAATCACCCCTGGAGATCATATATGATATTTTGAGATGCAGAATAAAGTAGGGGTATGTGAACAGATCTGAAAGAGGAATAAAAAGAAGGATGATTTTGGTATCTCCTTCCTGAAGGACGCATTGGGGAAACAAGCCTTGTTTATTCTTTCCCACAGTCTCTCCTGAGTTTGTAAAGATGCCTCTGCTCCTGAGAGATGTCCTCTGTGTAACTGAGACATTCTATAAGTATGCTGGTGAGGACAGTGAGGGGGCAACACTGGCCTGCAGAGAGGTGAGGCAGCTCCTCCAGGGCGAGTTTGGAACTTTCTCCAGGTGAGGCCTTACAGGGCTATGGAAATTCCTCACCACTTGCACTTTCTCCATAATCCAAGCAAGATGAGCATAAGGGACCCCCTGCCACTCTACAATTGGGCTACTGGCTCTCAGAACTCAATGACTTTTCAACTTTTTTTAGCCTCTGTTCCCTGCTCCATGCATTGGGTAGCAAATCTTACACAGAAAATGGAGGGGTTTTTTCTTTTTTTTTTTTTAATTGTTTCAGAGTAATTAAGAGTACAAAGAATTAGGTTACAATATTTGCTTTTGTTAGGTAAGGTTGCTCTTACAATTGTGTCCCACCCCTAAGAAGTGTACCATACACACTAACATTGTGGTCATTTCCCTTCCCTCCTCCCTTCTCCCCACTCCCTCATTCCCCTGCCCTGACCTTGAATTGATTTGAGTCTTTCTCTTTGTGCTCGTGCATTAGATTGTCTACTAGCTTCATATTACAATTGAGTACATTGGATTCTTGCTTCTGCATTCTTGTTATACTTTACTAAGAAGAATGTATTCCAACTCTGCCAGGTTAATACAAAAGATGTAAAATCTCCATCTTTTTAATGGCTGAATTGTATTCCATGATATACACACACCACAGTTTGTTAATGCATTCCTGGGTTGGTGGGTTTTTAGGCTGTTTCCACATTTTGGTGATTGTAAATTGAGCTGCAATAAATAGTCTAGTGTAAGCAGACTTACCATAAAAGGATTTCTTTTTCTTCTGGGTAGAAAATGGAGTTTTTATCCCTGGGACTATTGCTCCCACAAAGTAGACTTTTGAGAGGAGTCACAAACCATTATGCATCTAAATGCAACTTACAAGTGATATAAATGCCACTTCTCAGTCATAGCTCTCTAATGAAAAATGGTATACAAGCCAATGAATTCTAACTTCATGCAGAAATATAACCAGTTTCTGAGGAATGTGGTAAAAAAAAAAAAATAGGATTCCTGTGAGACATTCAGGTCAGGACTCTTGGCCACATATGAACAAAGTGATTTCTCACTGTGCTTTCATGCAGCTGTGTATCTTCCATGCTGTGGAAAGAAACTTGAATCTTCTGGATATTGATGGTAATGCTGCCATCAGTTTTGGTGAATTTGCTCTTGCATTCTTCAACTTGCTGAACTTCTGTTATCTTGATGAACAACCATTACTAAATTCAGAGCTAAAACAGATCCAAGCCAGAGAAGGAGAAGCTAGATGACGTGGATCTTCAGGAGACCACATTAAACGGCCGAGAGAGTGGAATCTTTGCCACCTCAAGAAAATGCAAGGCTTCCTTCAGGAATGGCATCATCATCTCATCTCAGCTCCAAAGAAAATGGAGCAGTTGGACACAATAGGGTAGACTCATGAGGAGATGCCAAGACTCACCACCTGTCAGGAGAAGCATCTGAGCACAGTGACCCTCAGAACCCACACCTGGAAGGAGATAAACAGTGCCAGGAAGTGGCCAAGATGTAGCAATAACAGAAGAAATGGAGCCCAACTTAAGACTAATAAGTCAATGGCAGTATTAGAACAAACCAGCAGTCACACAAAAAGAAAGGGACAGGATGAGGGGATCCCCGGGGAGGGAGATGAACAGCCAGGGAACAAAGTAGCACAAAGAGAAGAGACCAGTTTGGAGAACAGGAAGGAAACTTGAGAACCCAAAGTTCTTCACCAGAAGAAGCAACACAGAGACCACGTGAAGTTAGAACAGCAAAGAGTATTAAGAAATACTCTAGGGAGGCGCCTGTGGCTCAGTGAGTGGGGCGCCAGCCCCATATACCGAGGGTGGCGGGTTCAAACCCAGCCCCGGCCAAACTGCAACAGAAAATAGCCAGGCGTTGTGGCAGGCACCTGTAGTCCCAGCTCTTTGGAGTCTGAGGCAGAAGAATCACCTAAGCCCAGGAGTTGGAGGTTGCTGGAGCAACTCCGCTGCACTCTACCAAGGGCGAAAAAGAAAAAAAAGAAATACTCTAAAATACAAGCGCCACTCCTGCAAGAAGATGAGCCCAGGTCACAGTATGCTTACCTGCTAGAGCAAGCTACTCCCAGGAAACCATCTTAGATGGGCAGACCAACTGAAGCCAAGGATGACTATAGAACACTTGAGACTCCAGAAGCGGGAGAGGATGAAGCAGGAGAGGATGAAGCAGGAGAGGATGCTGACAGGACACCGCCTGAGACAAGGAATGCGGATGAACCTGAGGACAATGGCGAAATATCCGAGGCCCAAGAATCACCAGCACAAAACAAAGAACATGAAACAGAGGACCTGCCCCCAGTCCAAGGCGGTAGCAGATGTATTTCAGAAATACCTGACATGAGCACTGAAAGGAAAGAGGGGAGAGGTCCTGAGGCCTGTGGAACAGCAAGGCAGAAAGAAAGTGACAGAAAAAATCAGCCACTGGCCCTGGAATCCCAAACACAGAGTGAGGAATATCAGGAACTCCAGGAATTATTAAAACAAAATGATGCTGTAAAAGTTTCTGAGACAAAAGGTCTAACCTCAGAGGGAGCAGATCAGAATCACCCTGAAATTGAAGGAGCAGTAGCCCCAGGAGAAGAGGGAAGACCCACTGTGGAAGGTACAGCAAGAGTGAGGCTGCAGCAGAAGGAGTGCCGGGAGCAAGACAGACAACACAAGAGTTGGCCCCACGTGAGAACCAGTCTGCAGGAGAAGGCAGCACGGTCACCAAGATGCATAACAAGCCAGTCAAGGAAGTTGACCATTTCCTGAGGGAGCATCCCGAGTTGCCAGTCATACAGAATGATGAGGGGTCTTCCAAAACTCCCTGCAGCCTGGCTCCAGAGAAAAGCCACCACAGTTCACAGACGGGAGAAGCACCTGTAGAAGGGGAGTCCCAGAGGCAAGTAGATCCACAGGGAAAGCCTGCATGAGGAGGTCACAGTAACCCAGATGCCCAGAAACAGGGAGCATTGGCCAAAGGAGCAAGGCTCAGGAGGCAAGGGTGCTAGCAGTCAGCAGAGAGACTGTGCAGCTCATGAGGGGACAGCAACAGCCCACCAGAGGAGAACACAAGAGTCAAGGCTCAGGTACCAAAGGCCCAGGTGCAGCTGTGCAGTCCAGTGGTCACCCCAAGGCACAGGCATCCAGAGTAGGAGGCGAAAAGAGAAAGTCCCTGGAGACAGGGATCCCAGGTTCCCTGGCTGCAGACTTCACTGACCGGCTTCCCGCACAACAGCTCCCTGAGAAGGGAGATGGCAGGAGCAAGATAATTGGCCAGAACTCAAGTATCAAAGGTGAGGAAGGGAGAGCACCAGGGGCCCATCTGTTGAAAAGTCTGGATGAGGACAATTCAGCCTTCCCCATAACACACTTCAAAACAGAGGAACCTGTAACATTGGAGGGGAAGAATAAAAGTCTCCAAGAGCTGGTGGTGCACCAGGAAAAGACCCAACAAGAAAAGAAAATTATAGACCAATATCACTAATGAACATTGACGCGAAAATATTCAATAAGATCCTAACCAACAGAATCCAGCAACACAATCAAACAAATCATACACCACGACCAAGTGGGTTTTATCCCAGGATCTCAAGGATGGTTCAACATACGTAAATCTATAAATATAATTCATCAC
>NW_003852569.1:803850-806966 GCF_000181295.1 Otolemur garnettii
CCAAAAAATGCCATTGTTCATTAAGTCCAAACAATGGTGGTCAAATTCTAACAACTGATCAACAATGTGAACTTTGATAAGCAGTTCTCGATAATCAGTTCTCAACAATTATTTGTTATTATTAAAGTTTAACATTATAAAATTAACAAAACAATATAAAATCCTGGTGAAATAGCCACATGGCAGCCAAAAACAGTATATTCCTTTCCTGTTCTCCCACGTTCCCTAGCTTGTTGTGCATTCTTTCCAAAAATCGGGACTTTTTTAAAATGCTGCGGGATGAGGGACAAATTGTTAAAAATCGGGACTGTCCTGCCAAAGTGAGACGTCTGGTCACCTTAGCTTCATACATCCCAATATCCCCAGACCTCTCTCTCATTGCCCTCAACACTCGCATGTACACATTCAGATGCAGATTAATAATCTTTTAAATTCCCTCCCTAAATGTCTACAAGAGCATATAATAAAGTATTCAGCAGTGGGAAACACCACCAAAGAAGTATCTGAACAAACAAATATGACAGGTAAAAATCCTACCATAAGATGTTACTTCCAAAGGCCAAAATGGATTTTTCCCATGAGACAATTTCTTTCAATTGGCCTGTCATCAAAAATAGGAAAATCTCTTTCATGTCCTTAATAAATACCGATTTTTTTCAACTGATTCAGTGAGTTTTTTTAAATGTAGCAGTAGAAGTTATAGGTGATTCTGCAATACTGTCTTATAATCATAAAATATTAATTTATAGATACAGATTATTTTGCTTCATGACATTTCCTAGAGGTATTTCAAGTTTATCCAAAAGTTTTATCCCTCAAAATAATTTCAGATATCACCATAACTTAATATGATTTTCTAGCATCTGATTAAAATAAATATATGACTCTACATACAGCTGAATCTAGGTACATATCTATGCCATGGATTAATTAATTCATTTATTCATTCAACAAACTTTTATTAAATCCCACTCCTTACATGAACCTTTCACAGCTTCTGGATCAAATAAGCAATCAATAATTCTGAGAGAGAAAATACAAATATAAACTATGTTTGATTCCATAAGAAGCTCTTATAACCAGCTCCCCAGTGAGATTGCTAACCATTTACCTAGATAGTGTGCTGAGGACATTGAATTAAAAATTGATAATTAAATAACCTGATGATTAATTTCCTTTGTTTTTTCCTTCATTCTTCATATTGTCTTGGAGACATTGATCAGAAACAAAACAGCCTTAGTTATTTGTGGTTTTTCAAAAGGCTATAAGTGTTATGCTCTCAGAGCTAGGCTGTTTCCTGAAGTGTCATTAATGCTTCCACCTCATGCTTCTGCTTTGGTGGTTCACCCTTCCTGAAATGCTTTTCTATTTCCTCTCTACTTCCTCAATTCTACCCAGACCCTAAAGTCCTAGGCTACATTCTGCCTTCACTAAGAAGCTCAAATTGACACAGGGTACACCACCCAGATTAATATTTATTTTAATAGGTATGAACACTATCAATACTTATTGATTATTCTCTAAATGTATTTTTCCAACTAGATTATAACACACTGGTGAGAAGAAATAATTTTTATATTCTAATACCCCAGTGTCCTTAAGCAAGTTACTTAACTTCTCTGACCTCAGTATTCATCTGTGTAAAATGTCATTATAACTCACAGAATTAAAAAAAATAGAGCTAGTATCCAGAATATACAAAGAATGTCTATCAGCCAATGTGTAAAAAATATCTAATTTCTTTTTTTGGTGGGGGGGCTTATTGTTGGAGAATCATTGAGGGTATAAAGAACCAAGTTACATTGATTGCATTTGTCAGGTAAAGTCCCTCTTATAATTGTGTCCCACCCCCAAGAGGTGTGTCACACACCATGACCCTCCCACCCACTCCTCTCTCCACTCCTCCATTCCCCCATTCCCCACCATGTACTAGCATTAATTGTTCTCATATCAGAATTGAGTACATTGGATTCCTGCATCTCCATCTTGTGATGCTTTACTAAGGAGAATGTGTTTCAACTCCATCCAGGTTAGCACAAAAGATGTAAAGTCTCCATCTTTTTGTAGTGTCTGAATAGTATTTCCTGGTATACATATACCACAGCTTGTTAAATCATTCCTGGATTGGTGGCATTTAGGCTGTTTCCACATTTTGGCAATTGTAAATTGAGCTGCAATAAACAGTCTAGTGCAGATGTTCTTATGATAACATGATTTGTTTCCTTCTGGGCAGATGCCCAGTAATGGGATTGCAGGATCAAATGGGAAGTCTAATTTGAGTTCTTTGAGGGTTCTTCCACACTTCCTTCCAAAAGGGTTGTATTAGTTTGCAGTCCCACCAGCAGTGTAAAAGTGTTCCCTTCTCTCCACAACTGCACCAGCATCTGCTGCTTTGAGACTTTATGATGTGGGCCGTTCTCACTGAGAATAGGTGATATCCCAGAGTGGTTTGCATTTGCATTTCTCTGATAATTAGTGATGATGAATACTTTCTCATATGTTTGTTGGCCATTTATCTATCTCACTTGCCCATTGATATAAGGGATTGTTGGCTCTTTTTTGTTGATTAATTTGAGTTCTCTATAGACCCTAGTTATCAAGCTTTTGTCTGATTCAAAATATGCAAATATCTTTTCCCATTCTGATGATTGTCTCTTTGCTTTGGTGGTTTTCTCCTTAGGCGTACAGAAACATTTTATTTTAATTAAGTCCCATTTGTTTATTTGTGCTGTTGTTGCAATTGCCGCTGGAGTCATAAAATCTTTCCCCAGGCTGATACCTTCAAGTATTCTCCCCACACTTTCTTCAAGGATTTGTATTGTTTCATGCCTTAGATTTTGATCTTTTATCCATCTTGAAGCAATTTTAGCAAGTGGAGAAATGTGCAGGTCCCATTTCAGTCTTTTACATGTGGTTATCCAGTTCTCCCAACACCATTTATTGAATAGAGAATCTTTTCCCCAGTGTATGTTCTTGTTTGGTTCATCAAAAATCAGGTGGCTGTAAGGTATTAGTTTGATTTCATGGTTTTCTATTTGGTTCCAGATGTCTATGTCTCTATTTTTGTGCCAATACCATGCTGTTTTGATCACTATGGCTTTTTTTTTTTTTTTTTT
>NW_003852569.1:807157-816868 GCF_000181295.1 Otolemur garnettii
TTCGAACCCGCCACCTTAGATGTATGTGGCTGGCGCCTTAGCCAGTTGAGCTATAGGCACCGAGCCATCACTATGGCCTTTTAGCACAGCCTAAAGTCTAGTAGGCTGATGCCCCTGGCCTTTATCTTTATTACTAAAAATTCCCTGAGCTTTATGGGGGTTTTTCTGGTTCCATACAAACCAAAGAATTATTTTTTCTAAATATTGAAAATACGATGTTGTTATAGACATTTTCATAATGTTGATTTTCCCAGCCATGAGCGTGGTATGTTCTTCCATTTGTTAATATCTTCTGCTATTTCTTTTCTTACGGTTTTGTAATTTTCTTTATAGAGGTCCTTCACATCTTTTGTTAGGTATAGTCCTAGGTATTTCATTTTCTTTGAAGCTACTGTGAAGGGAATTATGTCTTTGATTAGCTTCTCATCTTGGCTGTTATTGGCATGTACAAAGGCTACTGATTTGTGGACATTGATTTTATATCCTGAGACATTACTGTATTTTTGATGAGTCTTTCAGGTTCTCTAAGTATAAGATCATATCGTGGGCAAACAGCAAGAGTTTGACCTCCTTTGCCCCCATTTGGATTTGCTTTATTTCCTTCTCTTGCCTGATTGTATTGGCTAGAACTTCCAGAACTATGTTGAATAGAGGTGATAGAGGACAACCTTGTCTGGTTCCAATTCTAAGAAGAAAAGTTTTCACTTTTACTCCATTCTGTATAATATTAGCTGTGGGTTTGTTATAGATGGCTCCATCTGAAAGGAGTGTTTCGAGATCTTCAGTAAAACTTGGGAAGTTTTCATTTATGATAGTCTCCAGTAAGGCTTCCATACCTTTGGGACAATCTTCTTCCCTTCCCCACCCCCCACCCCCACCTTCAGGGATTCCTATTATTCATATGTTTGAATGCTTCATGGAGTCTTTTTGTTTTGTTTTGTTTTGTGGTTTTTGGCCAGGGCTGGGTTTGAACCTACCACCTGTGGCATATCCTTACTCCTTTGAGCCACAGGCATCAACCCTAGTTTTGTAGTTCTCTAAGTACCTACTCTGCTTTCTCTTTCTTCTTTTTTGCCTCTGTAACTACCTGGATTAACTTGAACACTTTATCCTCTAGCTCTGATATTCTTTCTCTTCCATGGCCTAACCTATTTTAGTCTTTGTTTGCTTGTTTGTTTGTTTTTGCATTTTTCCAAAACAATTAAATTAAAAAAAGGTGAAGGATCTGAAAAAATCGGGGGAGGGAAAACCCAAAAGAGCATATTATGTGAGTCCATTGTCTCAGTTACAAAGATACACCATCACCATAAAAGGTATTTAAGTTTAATACAGATTTTATACAAAGAAAATGTGAAAAAATACTTCCATATACTAAAAGGAATTAGGCTTTACAAATAAAGCCAGTTAGGCTAGTTTTTTTTGGGGGGGGGGGGAGGGTTTGACAACCACAATTCACAAATGTTCTCTCTCTCCTGTTTTCTTCTAATACTCTTTATTTCTTCTTGAATGTGAGTTAACTAGCTGGAAACTATTTAGTTCACATCCTCTTATCAACAATGAAGAGAAAGTAAATGAGACTAAAATGTACAACAGAATGTACTGGAATGATATTGTACAATTAATTTTCTTATATATATACATCATCTTTTGCTTTGATCAATGCTTTTTGTTTTATACAACATACAAAATAGTACTACACATACTGTAAGTAGTGTAATAGACAGCATGACTGGATCTTGCCGGTCTAATCTATTTTTGATAGTTTTTACTGCATCTTTATATTCCCTGATTGTCTCCTTCATTTCCTTCAGCTCTACTATATCCTTTCTGTAGTCTACATATCTCTCATCCAACTTTTGGTTCTGTCTTTCCATTTTCTCATCCATTCCCTTTATTGTCTTAATGATCCACATTTTAAATTCCCCTTCTGTCAAATCCATTAATTCTTTATAGGAAGAGTCTTCTGCAAAAGCTGCCTCATGGTCCCTTGGAAGAGTGGCTGTATTTTGTTTTGTTTTGTTTTTTTGAGACAGAGCCTTTAAGCTGTCACCCTGGGTAGAGTACCATGGCATCACAGCTCACAGCAACTTCCAACTCCTGGGCTTAAGTGATTCTCTTGCCTCAGCCTCCCAGTAGCTGGGACTACAGGTGCCCACCACAATGCCCAGCTATCTTTTGATTGTGGTTGTCATTGTTGTTTGGCAGGCCTGGGTTAGATTTGAACTCACTAGCTCTGGTGTATGTGGCTGGCATCTTAGCTGCTTAAGCTATAGGCACTGAGCCAAGTTGCTCTATTTTAGTTTTTCATGGTGCCTGAATTTTTCTGTTGGTTCCTCCTCATGTGTTCTTTCTTTTTGTTCACCTCCTTGTGCTCATTTTTCCTTCTTACTTCCTCCTTTGCTTCAAATTACCTTGTCTTGGAGTTTAGGCAATTAAGAGGCCTCTTGGTATGAGGTCAAAAGGAGGAGAAAGGTAAAGAGCATGCAGGGAGAAAAAAGAGGAAAAGAAAGAAAGAGAAAAAAGGAAGGAAAGAGGAAAAGAAAAAAAGAAAAATCAGAAGGGTGAGTAACAGAAAAAAAAACTTGAAGAACAAGAGAGAAGGGGATCAGGAAAAGAGGATGAGAGTGATGGAAGAAATGGTATTGATCTGCACAGTGCTAAGGCCACACCTGTAACTCAAGGCTTTTGAGGGACTGGCCTGGGTGGGTTCCTCAAAATCGGGCACTCCTTACAAGCCTAAGTGGAGCCAGACTCTTTCTCTGCTAAAAATATAAAGAAAAAAAAGAGCAAAAACAAAAAACAAGAAGGAAAAATTAAGTAAAGGTGAAAACAAAATAGAAAAATTCTGCAGTGCGATCATGCCAAAACTTTCTTGCTAGGCCAAAGATAGAAAGGTCTCTTAGCCCCCTACTGGTATGGCCTACCTACCAGACCACAGCAGTATCACCCCAGCTCTCAGCAAAAAAAAAAAAAGAAAGAAAAGAAAGAATAGTAAAGTAAGAATAGATAAAGGAAGTTAAAAATACTGTTGGATCAAATAAAGGAGAGAGAGGGAATTGGGACAAAGAAAGAATGGAGAAAGACTCAAAAAAAGGGAGGGGATATCTTAGCTGTTGCAGAAGTGATTTATGTGGGAGAGATGAGAAAAGTATGAGTCTCTATCCAAACAGAGAATGTAAAGAAGTGAAATAGCAAGAGGGAATAGATGAGGCTACAGTACTGTAACCAAAAAATACAGGAGCCCTTGCTCTTGCTGAAGGTAAAAATGGAAGTTAAGAAAAGCCCACCAGGCTCGGCGCCTGTGGCTCAACCGGCTGAGGCGCCAGCCACGTACACCTAAGGTGGCGGGTTCGAATCCCCAGCCCGGACCCGCCAAACAACAATGACGGCTGCAACCAAAAAATAGCCGGGCGTTGTGGCGGGCGCCTGTGGTCCCAGCTACTTGGGAGGCGGAGGCAAGAGACTCGCTTGAGCCCAGGAGTTGGAGGTTGCTGTGAGCTGTAATGCTACAGCACTCTACCCAGGGGGACAGCTTGAGGCTCTGTCTCAAAAAAAAAAAAAAAAAAAAAAAAAAAAAGAAAAGCCCACCAGACAAATTAGCAAGAACCAAAACACATCAATACAAAGTAACAAAAAGCTCTAATAACTAAAAATAAGCAACCTCAGCAACAAATAAACAAAGGGGAAAAAAGATAAAAGATAAAAAACACTAACAACAAAAAGGAAAAAAAGAAGAAAAAAGGAAAAATAAATTAAAAAATTTTTTTAAATTATACATACACACACACACACACACACACATACATACATACATACATATATATGGTGGGACTGGCTTTTGTAGGAATATATTTGTGATGCAATATGCTGCCAGGACACCAGGTGGCGCTGTACATTTAGAGAGATGGACAACACCACTGGTCACCTCTGTCTAGTTCCCAGGCATAGACCTGTTTCACAACTTAATTGTCCATGGTGAAAGTCTAATTATTTGTTCAGCATTCAGGCCCCACCAGGTTGGGATCTCAAAGCACTCCAGAATCCTTCAATGCAGGTCTCACTATGTCCCCAGACAACAGCTCCTGTGGGGTGCAAGAGTCTGTGACGATTGGAGCAGAGGGAACTAAAAGGGCTGTGTCCCTGTAGGAGTTCTGCCCTCACGACCTTCCCACCATGGCCCCCACCTGCTGACCAAGACCTTCCCAGTATGGCCTTCTCAGCTGCCACCAAATCAGTGGCAAATCTGCTCTGACCAGCCCTCACAACTGGCTGCTGTAGACTGTTCGGGTGTGCCCACTCTTCCAGGCTTTCCTCCTAACACGAAGCTTCCCCCAAGAACTGAAAACTGCCAAAGGGCTTCTTCCCATCCCCGATCTCTGAAGAGGAGCTGGGGAACCCGGTGCTCTCACTCCCATAAACTTGCCTAGTGTGTCAGAACAGTGCTTGTCCGGTTCATGTACTGCCTCCAGCCCCTCGCCACCTCACTGTGTACCTGAGCCCCAGCTCCAGGCAAGGACCCTATGCCAGGCATGGCCTGGCTTTCTTCCATTTTTCAGTTGTTAAAGAATATTTTGAATTGAAGGACATTCAAGGTCAAGAAACCCTGAAGGAGGCTTCCCTCCATCTGCATAAATGGCCTGGCCTGATCAGAGGATCAAAGGGCACAGTAAATATAATTTCTACTAAGAAAAAAAAGTAAAAGACATAAAAGATTATACTTATCATTAGGGAGGTAAGAGGGGGCAGAGCATGGGCAAGTCAGGGAACCCTGGAGTGCTGCTAATGTTCTATCTCTTGATTTGGGTAGTGGTTACATGAGTGTCCACTTTGTGTTAATTCTTCAAGATGTATACTTCTGATTTGGAAATTATTCTTCCATAAGAAATTTTAATTAAAAAGAATAAGTGAGGTGGTACCTATAGCTCAAGTAGCTAAGGCGCCAGCCACATACATCAGAGCTGACAGGCCTGCCAAACAATGACAATTACAACCAAAAAATAGCTGGGTATTGTGGCAGGCGCCTGTAGTCCTAGCTACTTGGGAGGTTGAGGCAAGAGAATTGCTTAAGCCCAGGAGTTTGAGGTTGCTGTGAGCTGTGACACCATGGCACTCTACCCAGGGCAATAGCTTGAGGCTCTGTCTCAAAATAAAATAAAAATAAAAAAATAAGTGGAATACATATGGAAGTGACCAGCGAACTGCCTGGCATTAGCGAGTGCTCAATTAATACATGTTTACTATTTCACATCAGACGTAGGATAATACCAAATAAGGGAGGCATTTTATTCACCTATTAATTCAACAATTAACTACCTACTAGGTACTATATTCAGGACACACAGTATGGACAAAACAAAGTAATCCCTGACCTCCCCAAAGCACACAGCCCAGTAAGTAGAGTCACTTAAAAAATTAACACAAAACCCAGCACATAATTACAAAAGTTGATGAGTGCCATGAGAAAAAAACAATAGGAAAACCTAATTTAAACTGAGGGTCATAGAAGGTCTTTCTGAGAAAGTGGCATATTTCCATGACAAACGACTGAATCCTTAGGACCACAAGGCTGGAGCATCAACTGCAAAGTTCAGTGTCCCACAAAGCTCTCAGAATTTACCTTGAAGGCATAGACCACTCAGAGCACATTACTCCTTAGGTTTATTATGGCAAAGGTGAATAAAAATTCATGATTCCTCCTGAAAATGTCAGAATACAAGTATCTAAGAAGTGAGGAATGAGGCTCAGCGCCTGTGGCTCAAGTGGCTAAGGCGCCAGCCACATACACCTAAGGTGGCGGGTTCAAATCCAGCCCGGACCACCAAACAACAATGATGGCTGCAACCAAAAAATAGCCGGGCGTTGTGGCGGGCGCCTGTGGTCCCAGCTACTTGGGAGGCAGAGGCAGGAGACTCGCTTGAGCCCAGGAGTTGGAGGTTGCAGTGAGCTGTGATGCCAGAGCACTCTACCCAGGGGGACAGCTTGAGGCTCCTGTCTCAAAAAAAAAAAAAAAAAAAAGAAGTGAGGAATGAGAAATAAAGGCAAAATGGAGTAATGGTTAAGAACACCAGCTCAGGATTCAGACAATGCCCAGCTAAGAATCGAGCTTGGATCCTCAGGTGTGTCCTCCGCAAGTTTCTTATCCATTCTGTGCTTTATTTTGTGCATCTGTTTAAAATGTCATGCAAAATCTCAAGAAGTTCACCAACTAGTCATGAACAAAGGTTAGGAACTCCTTTCTAGGGATTCCTGAACCTCAGAACAGGATGTCAGCTCACAGTCTTCAGAAAGGCTGTGTGACCCCAAAGAAGGGACATGACTTAGTCCCTGGTGGGGGTGGGAGGGTGGGGGAAACCCAGGCTGGGCCACAGGCTTCCCAGATTCCCAGCCCTAGCTCCTTCCAGGTCTCAGATTTTGGTCCCCCCTGGGTACAGGACACATCAGCATATGACTTCAGTGCCTGATTAACAGGAGAGTGTTTGGGTTCTGGGTGCATAAATCTGGGTGGGGTATCAACCCAAAGACACATAGTAGTCTAAAGAAAATAGCTTCTCAAAGTCGCACAAACACCACCCTTTCCTGGGAGACATGGTGCTGAGTCAGTGACCAAACCTAAGCACTGCCAGGATTTTGAGAGACCCACTGAAGATGCCAGTGTTCTGAATAGTGCCTCTGATCAAAGCCTTCAAATAGAGCAGGCAGAGGCCAGTTTCCCAAAGCCTGTTGGAATCACCTCATAATTAAGTCTAATACCCATTCTGCTTGCCCCACTGATGTATACAAATGTGCACGCTGCTTTCAGATGTTCCGACACTTATTACTCACAGAGTACAGTAAGTCAAGGATTCCACTATGCAATTAAAAGAAAGATCACCTGTGTGGCCCACCTCCCAGCAGAGACATGGCAGTGTCTTACCCAGCTGAGATGACGGATTGGGCGCCTTTGTTTTCACATCATCCTGCCTGACACTTGCTATTCTGTTTTTTACAATATAAAGATACGCCCTTCACCACAGTGCCCAGGGAGTACCAGCAAAGCCAACATCCTCGACAATCTCACTGGGCCAGATACCCTAAATTCTATCCCTGGCTGGAGTTAAATACTGAGAAAGCTAGAAAGAGGGACTACATTCAATTACACTTCAAAAATGCCTTCATCGAGTTACACACTAAAGTCATAGTGTCAGTTGTTTTATGATCATTGAATAACAACTCTTAGTTTACATCCTCAGTTTTTGTCAAGACTACAATAAATATACATATGAAATTCACCACTGGTTACCGTTCTCAAAAACGCTATTGAGAACTTTATTCATTCCACCAAGGGGTACTCACCTTAATTAAGTCTAAAATTAATTGAATTTTAGAATTCAATTATAAGAAATGCTCTTTTCCCACCAAAAAAAAAAAAAAGTCACCTCTCTTGCTTTCTGATCACTAGGGCTGTATAACTAATGATGGGGTAACTGCTGCTCGAAAGCTCTGAGCTGAGATCAAAGTATAATTACAGCAATTATACTGACCCTCATCGTTGGTGAATTTGAATTTTCCTTTATTCAAATTCTAATTTTATACTTCTTTTTTATTTTACTATTTTTGAAGTAGGCTGCTTCAAATCTATTTGAAGGGGCTATGAATAAATACATTAAAAAGGGAAAATGAGTAGAGCATTGGCACCATATACCAAAGGTAGAGGGTTCAAGCCCAGCCCCAGCCAAAATGTGCAAAAAAAAAAAAAAAGAAGGGGAAAAATCAGTCTGGGCACAGTGGCTCACACCTATAATCGCAGTACTTTGAGAGGATGCAGATGGAGAATTGCTTGAGTTCAAGACTAGAATGGGCAACACAGCAAGACCCCATCCCTACAAAAGGTAGAAAAATTATCCAGCTATGGTGGCATGCACTTGTAGTCCTAGCTACTTTAGAGACTGAAGCAGAAGGAACGCTTGAACCCAGGAGTTTAAGGATGCAGTGAGGAATGGTCACACCACTGCACTCCTACCTGGGTGACAGGACGAGACCCTGTTTCTAAAAAAAAAGGGAGGAGAGGAGAATTAAATTTCTCAAAGATTACTTTATAAATAGTGTACAAAAACATACTTCAGTTTATATGCAGTGATACATGTTTCCAATTTTACGACCATTCAGAGATACCAAATTTCACCAGATGCAGCTTCCAACAGCCAAGCCCACTCTGTTCTTAGGGTCAGTTTGGCTCCATCAGGAGTTGCCATCACTGATCAGTCAGTCACTACCTAGTTACCAACCACATACTGTGATCTCACCTCTAGTCACCCTTAGTCCTTTTATAATTAATAATGGAACCCAGCATCATTTCAGGTGTTAAGTAGTTAAGAAGAAGAATAGAATTCTTCTCACAATGTAAACAAGTAGAGAAGACTCACCCATGGGCAGTTAAAGAACAAGTGGTTGGAGGTGAGGCCTAAATAAGGCTTCATTGTTGGACTCCTGCAAAGTGCCATGAGAGAGGCCTGGTGAGTCATGGTACCAATAATCAGCATAGAAACTGTCCAAAAGGGCAAAATTATGGATGTTAGAGTCACTGTCAACAATATTTGCTACATGCTCCTTCTGCTACCCATTTACTAGGTATTAGGAATAAAACAAAGACCAAAATAGACCAAGTTTCTGCCTTCATGCAATTACATTTTAGTGGGGAAAATAGAAAACAAACCAAGAACTACACACTAAGTCATGGGGTGAATGTCAAGGGAAGCAAAAAGCAGAGTGGGTCAGGGAGAGTCTGGGGGGGTGAGTGCTGCTGTTAAGGGTGGCTGGTAGGACAACACTTGGGCAAAGACCATAGACAGTGAGGGAGCAGGAAGCCAAGCGATGGCTACTAAGGGGAGAGGTGCAGTGCCTGCTAAGCTCCTGAAATGGGCATGTGTAGCAGGTTCTAGGGACAACGAAGAGGAAGCTGGAGGGAATACAGCCAGCAGTGATGGGGCCAGGGGAGAGGATGAGATTGGAAGGAGTGTGGACCCTACCCAGTCAGCAGGGGAGGCACCCAGAAGACAGAGCTTGGCTGCGTGAGGAATGAGGGCGGCCCCACTCAGGCCTAGGGCACACCACAAACACAGGAGTGGAGCTGGGGGTTCCACAGGAAGGGCACAGAGCCAGGGAAGCCTCGAGTCCAGATGTGGGCAAACCAGAGAAGAGCCCGGGTGGTGGGAGCCTAAAGTGGAGTCTCATAAAAATAGCCATAAACCTTATTTCTCGGGGGCTTCTCAGAAAGCACTGGGGTAGGAGTAGCAACCTGGATTGTCCTTTCCACAGGGACTTAATTTGGACCCTACACCAGGCACCTTCTTAAGAAAAGAAAGCAGAAAGAAAATAGGATTTGGTAAAGAGATGAAATTCTTTCATCTCTATAGATATGCGTCTGACTGCACATGTTGCCAGAAGGAGCAATCGTTGGCTAGCGAGAACTTTCACATTGTACCAGAACCTCCAGGAAATATCACAAACATTTCTTCCTGCCCCCTCTAAACCACTGAAGGAGAATTTGGGAAATGTTTCTGAGCCAACACCAAGGCTGGCTGACTAGATACAGCCCCTGAAGGGGTTTCCACTAAATTAAAGGAGAGTATTCTTTAGGCCCCTCTGGGAAAGCCACACATAAGGAGAAGCCCCAAGAAGCCGAGAAGTTCCTTCGAAAAGAGAGTCCAGGCTGGCGCCTATAGCTCAACCGGC